>NC_052085.1:14435435-14757221 GCF_015852505.1 Tachyglossus aculeatus | reverse complement strand
TTAGTCAGGTCTTCCTGGTTTGCAACTCATTTATCCTAATTAACCAAGAGATAACCTTGGGGAAGAGGGTGGGTGGTACCTTCAGTTTCTTGAGCTTCAAGTGAAGATGGCCAAAGGTCACTGGAGCTTGGGTATCCACCTCTGGTCTTGCTGTCTGGATCTGCAACAGATTTTAATCCATTTGGGTGAAAGTGGTTTTGGTTTTTTTTTTACAAATAATTCAAAGCTGTGGCTAGATGGAGCCTATTATTAGCATGAATAGCATTATACACCTCATTATTCATATTATGTAGGGCAAAGAGAAGTTTCCGAGGGAGTGGAATAATCGGAAAAAAGGTTTTGTGAGGCCTGTTGGTTTGCTACGAAATCTAACATGATGCTTCGTGAATCGGAAAGGTGATAGAAGTGCTTCCCATATCGGATCGGGATTAGGGGAATCGTCTATTATGGGGAAGGTCGAAAGCACATAGTAAATCGTGTGGCTTACAGAAAGAGCACAGGCTTGGGAGTCAATCGTATTTATTGAGCGCTTACTGTGTGCAGAGCACTGTACTAAGCGCTTGGGAAGTACAAGTTGGTAACATATAGAGACAGTCCCTACCCAACAGCGGGCTCACAGTCTAGAAGGGGGAGACAGAGAACAAAACCAAACATACTAACAAAATAAAATAAATAGAATAGATATGTACAAGTAAAATAAATAGAGTAATAAATATGTACAAACATACATACATATATACAGGTGCTGTGGGGAAGGGAAGGAGGTAAGATGGAGAGGGGGACGAGAGGGAGAGGAAGGAAAGGGCTCAGTCTGGGAAGGCCCCCTGGACGAGGTGAGCTCTCAGTAGGGCCTTGAGTCAATCAATCAATCAGTCGTATTGAGCGCTTACTGTGTGCAGAGCACTGTACTAAGCACTTGGGAAATATAGAGACGGTCCCTATCCAACAGCGGGCTCACAGTCTAGAAGGGGGAGACAGAGAACAAAATCAAACATACTAACAAAATAAAATAAATAGAATAGCTATGTACAAGTAAAATAGAGTAATAAATATGTACAAACATATATACATATATACAGGTGCTGTGGGGAAGGGAAGGAGGTAAGACAGAGGGGATGGGGAGGGGAAGGAGGGGGCTGAGTCGGAAGACCTGGATTCTAATCCCAGTTCCTCCAATTGCTTGCTGTGTGACCTTGGGCACATCATTTCACTTTTCGGTGACTCAGTTTCCTCAAAAGTAAAATGGAGATTAAATCCCACTCCCTCCTACTTAAGACTTAGAACAGTGCCTGGCACATAGTAAGTGCTTAAGTACCATTATTATAATTATGATTATATGTGAGCCCCTTTTGGGACAGGGACTGTGTCCAACCTGATTAACCCATATCTATCCCAGCATTTAGAACAGTGCTTGATAGTGCTGTCCACCCTAGCCACATACTCCAGCAGAAGGGGCATTGACTGCCTTTTCCCTGAAGGCTTAGTTAGCATAGCCGACTGACTCCGTTGTAGGGACTGTCTCTATATGTTGCCAACGTGTACTTCCCAAGCGCTTAGTACAGTGCTCTGCATCATCATCATCATCAATCGTATTTATTGAGCGCTTACTGTGTGCAGAGCACTGTACTAAGCGCTTGGGAAGTACAAATTGGCAACATATAGAGACAGTCCCTACCCAACAGTGGGCTCACAGTCTAAAAGGGGAAGACAGAGAACAAAACCAAACATACTAACAAAATAAAATAAATAGAATAGATATGTACAAGTAAAATAAATAGAGTAATAAATATGTACAAACATATATACATATATACAGGTGTTGTGGGGAAGGGAAGGAGGTAAGAAGGGGGGGTGGAGAGGGGGACGAGGGGGACAGGAAGAAAGGGTGCGCTTACTCTGCACACAGTAAGCGCTCAATAAATACGATTGATTGATAGTATGCAGGGCTCAACCTCTCAGAAGATCCTGTAATCGAGGAGGCCTGACACTGATCAAAGCGGACTCCCTGTCTGAGACGACCCCATCCTGTGTGGGCAATGCCTCCTGCTAACATCTCCTCACAACGGGGTGCCAAAGTTTCACACACCCCGGAATCCTTTGTGTAGCTCCGATGAGGAACCAAATAAAAGGGAAGAAGGGCCTGGAAGGTGAACGGGTGAGAAATCAGCTTTCCTGCTTCTACTGCTCTTCCCAGACTGAGCCACTTCCTTCCTCTCCCCCTCATCCCCCTCTCCATCCACCCCATCTTACCTCCTCCCCTTCCCCACAGCACATGTATATATATTTGTACATATTTATTACTCTATTTTACTTGTACATATCTATTCTATTTATTTTATTTTGTTAGCATGTTTGGTTTTGTTCTCTGTCTCCCCCTTTTAGACTGTGAGCCCACTGTTGGGTAGGGACTGTCTCTATATGTTGCCAACTTGTACTTCCCAAGCGCTTAGTACAGTGCTCTGCACACAGTAAGCGCTCAATAAATACGATTGATTGATTGCTCTATTTGAACTCATTTCTTCGAGTCCTTTTTCCTATCTGCCTCACCACCTTGGGTTCTCAAACCCTGTGGCCGATTTACACCGGTGAACTTATTTTGCCCCCTACTTGTCGATAACATTAACTAGCAAAGATACATACTTATGCAGATCTGTTTGGTATACCCACTTCAGAGATGAGAACCCTGAGGCTGAGAAATCAAGTAATTTATTCAATGAGCACTACAAATGGAAGGATGGCTATATAGAGTAGCTACAAATATAGACAGGTATTTGAGCCACGGTTTGGTATCTGTTCTCCCCCCTCCTCTACTTGTCCAATTATCTCCTCTCCACCTTTTTGTTTTATTTTATGGTATTTGTTGAGCGCTCACTATGTGCCAGGCACTGTACTAACCATTTGGGTTGATACGAGATAACAGGGTTAGAAGCAGACCCTGTCCCACACTGGGCTCTCAGTCTTAATTCCTATTTTACAGTCTCTTTGTTGCCAACTTGTACTTCCCAAGCATTTACTACAGTGCTCTGCACACAGTAATCACTCAATAAATACAACTGAATGAATGAAATGATGTAACTGAGGACTATTGAAGTGACTTGCTTAAGACTGCACAGCAGACAATAATAATAATGCTAGTATTTAAGTGCTTACTATGTGCCAAGGATTGTAATAAGCACTGGGGTAGATACAAGGTCATCAGGTTGTCCCACATGGGGCTCGCAGTCTTAATTCCCATTTTACAGATGAGGTAACTGAGGCCTAGAGAGGTGAAGTGACTTGCCCAAAGTCACACAGCTGACAAGTGGCAGGGGTGGGATTAGAACCCAGGCCCTCCGACTCCAAGTTCTGTGCTCTTTTCTCTAGGCCAAGTTCCTTCTCCATTTCTTTTAGAATGCTCTCCACTCGGAGGACAAAGTAAGCGCTCAACAAATACCACAGTTATTACCGTTATTACTACTATTATTTTTAAAGCCAGCTCTGATAATGTTGATGATGGTATTTAAGCGCTTACTATGGGCCAAGTACTGTTCTAAGCACTGTGGTAGATACAGGGTAATCAGGTTGCCCCACATGGGGCTCACAGTCTTAATTCCCATTTTACAATGAGGTAACTGAGGCACCGATAAGTTAAGTGACTTGCCCAAAATCACACAGCTGATAAGTGGCAGAGCTGGATTAGAACCCAGAACCTCTGACTCCCAAGCCTGTGCTCTTGCCACTAAGCCACGCTGCTTCCCAGCCCCTTTGTGTGTTGACAGCGACTAATGTTTTTAAAGTCTGAGTGGGAATCCATAGAAATTCAGACTTTCTAGTTTCATTGCTATTTTTCTACAAGGATGGTCTCAGTGAGCTTTCCCAGATACTGCCATGTTTCTGGGACTTTGGCAAAATATTTCACTGTCTTCCCTGGGCGGGACAATATGACTGGACCTGTTTATTGCATCCCTAAGGCCCAATTAGTGACACAGTTGGCCCCTGGGAATGGCTTACATTTAGAGACACAAGATTCTGATAAGGCCGAGTGAGGTTAATTCTGGGTTTGGGGAGAGATGTGTTTCCTCTTTGATGGGAAATAGGTCCTGGGAGAAAAGATGGAAGGAATTCCGTGGAGTGAGGCATGGGCTGACTGGAGCCAGCTTGTGATGTGACTCGCTCTTTTTGAGACTGACTGTTCATCTGAAGATGTGGGTTGATTCCGCAGAGCTATCCATAATCGTAAGGCTTGCCACCAGGAATTTGGCATGATCACTCACTGGTGACTGGGAAGGAAGCTCCCTATGTCTCCGGGTAGCGGTGTTTCCGGGGAGATAATAGTGGTATTTGTTAAGCGCTTACTATGTGCCAGGCACTGTTCTAAGCGCTGGGGTAGATTGAAGGTAATCAGGTCGGACACAGTCCCTGTCCCACAGGGGGCTCACAGTTTCAATCCCCATTTTACAGATGAGGGAACTGAGGCCCAGAGAAGCGAAGTGACTTGCCCAAGGTCACACAGGAGACACATGACAGAGCGGGATTAGAACCCATGACCTTCTGACTCCCAAGCCTGTGCTCTATCCACTCTTTCATGCTGCTTCTGGTTCTGGACCTTGGGCAAGTCACTTAACTTCTCCATGCCTGTTACCTCATCTGCAAAAAAAGGGGATTAAGACTGTGAGCCCTACATAGGACAGGGACTGTGTCCAACCTCCTTCCCCTCCCCACAGCACCTGTATATATGTTTGTACAGATTTATTACTCTATCTTACTTGTACATATTTACTATTCTACTTTATTTTGTTAATATGTGTTCTCTGTCTCCCCCTTCTAGACTGTGAGCCCGCTATTGGGTAGGGACCGTCTCTATATGTTACCAACTTGTACTTCCCAAGCGCGTAGTACAGTGCTCTGCATACAGTAAGCACTCAATAAATATGATTGAATGAATGAACCCAATTATTTTGTATCTACCCCAGGGTTTAGTACAGTGCCTGGCACATAGTAAGTGCTGAACATATACCACAGTTGTTATTATTAGAGGGATTAGAACCCAGGTCCTCCGACGCCCAGGCCTGGGCTCTTCCCAATCAATCAATCAATCAATCGTATTGAGGGCTTACTGTGTGCAGAGCACTGTACTAAGCGCTTGGGAAGTACAAGTTGGCAACATATAGAGACAGCCCCTACCCAACAGTGGGCTCACAGTCTAAAAGGGGGAGACAGAGAACAAAACCAAACATACTAACAAAATAAAATAAGTAGAATAGATATGTACAAGTAAAATAAATAAATAAATAAAGTAATAAATATGTACAAACATATATACAGGTCCCACACTTCCGGACCTCCTTATAGCCAAATTAATCAATTAATCGGGCCCTAATCCTCCTTGACTTCTCGGCTGCCTTTGAAATCATGGACTCCTCCCTCCTTCTTGAAACACTGTCAGGGCTCAATTGGGCTGAAGCAGAATTAGCTTGCTTGGTTCTCCTTCCCTCCTTCCCAGATTCATTCCCTGTCCCTTTATCCTCCACTCTATCCCTTAACTGTCCGTGTTCCGCAAATCCCTGCCTTGGGTCTCTTCTCGCTCTAGCTGACACGGTGCCTAGCACATAGTAAGTGCTTAACAAATACTACAATTATTATTATTATTCTACCTCCATTCTCTCAGAAAGCTCATTGGCATAGGTCCACCTCTCTGTGGATCACGCCAAATCTCCTTCTCCTTGAATAACAATAATTGTGGTATTTAATAATAACAATAATAATGATGACATTTATTAAGCGCTTACTATGTGCAAAGCACTGTTCTAAGCGCTGGGGAGGTTACAAGGAGATGAGGTTGTCCCACGGGGGGCTCACAGTCTTCATCCCCATTTTACAGATGAGGGAACTGAGGCACAGTGAAGTGACTTGTCCAAAGTCATACAGCTGACAATTGGCAGAGCTGGCATTCGAACCCATGACCTCTGACTCCAAAGCCCGTGCTCTTTCCACTGAGCCATGCTGCTGCTTGTGAATTTGTGAAGCGCTTACTGTGTGCCCGGCACTGTACTAAGCGCTGGGGTGGATATGAGCAAATCAGGTTTGACACAGTCCCTGTCCCACGTGGGGCTCACAGTCTCAATCCCCATTTTCCAGATGAGGGAACTGGGGCACAGAGAAGTGAAGTGGCTTGCCCAAGGCCATACAGCAGACAAATGGCAGAGCCAGGATTAGAACCCATGACCTTCTGACTCCCAGTCTCTACCCAGTATTCCATGCATCACCAGGTGCTTAGTACAGAGCTCTGCATCCATTAAGTGCTCAATAAGTGTAATCTCGCATTTCCTCTTGCCTCAGGGCCATTTCCACTTGGGTATCCCACCCAACACCTCAAACTTCAGTCAATCCATCAGTCAGTGGTATTTACTGAGCGTTTACTGTGTGCTGAGCACTGTACTAAGCGCTTGGGAGAGCACAATATAAAAGACTAGTTATAGACAATCCTTGCTCACAAGGAGTTTACAGACTAGAAGGGCGACAGACCTTAAAATAAATTACAGATGGTTACACACCCAAGTGTCGTAGTAGAGAAGCAGCATGGCTCAGTGGAAAGAGCACGGGCTTTGGAGTCAGAGGGCACGGGTTCAAATCCCGGCTCCATCAACTGTCAGCTGTGTGACTTTGGGCAAGTCACTTCACTTCTCTGTGCCTCAGTTCCCTCATCTGTAAAATGGGGATTAAAACTGTGAGCCCCCAGGGGGACAACCTGATCACCTTGTCACCTCCCCAGCGCTTGGAACAGTGCTTTGCACATAGTAAGCGCTCCATAAATGCCATTATTATTATTATTACTTGAGGGGGGGAAAATATCAAACTTAACGTGTCTATCATTGAATTTATCATTCTTCCTAAACTCATTCCTCTTCCTGACTTTCCAGTCTCAGTGAATAACACTACCATCCTCCATGACCCTCCGGAATCCCTCCATTTTGTGTATCCCAGACTTCCTGCTATCTGTCAACTCTCCCAGTCAGTCTACTGCGAAGTCCTGCCATTTTTTCCTTCAGAACAACTCCTGGATTTTTTTTCTTGTTAATGGCATTTGTTAAGCGCTTATTCTGTGCCAGGCACTGTACTAAACTCTGCGGGAGATACAAGATAATCAGGTTGGACACAGTCCGCATCCCACTTGGGGCTCACAATCAATCCCCATTTTACAGATGAAGTAATTGAAGCCCAGAGAAGTGAAGTGACCTGCATGGCATAGTGGCTAGAGCACAGACCTGGGACTCGGAAGGTCATGGTTTCTAATCCCAGCTCAGCCACCTGTCTACAGTGTGACCTTGGGGAAGTCATTTCACTTCCCCGGGCCTCACTTACCTCATCTGTAAAATGGGGATTGAGACTGTGAGCCCCATGTGGGACAGAGACTGTGTCCACCCTGATTTGCTTGTATTTACCCCAGCACTTAGTACAGTCTCTGACACATAGTAAGTGCTTAAAAAATACCACAATTATTATTCTTGCCCAAGACCACACAGCAGACCAGTTGCAGAGCTGGAATTAGAACCCATGATCTTAGAGGAGCAGCGTGGCTCAGTGGAGAAGAGCACGGGCTTTGGAGTCAGAGGTCATGGGTTCGAATCCTGGCTCTGCCACGTCTGCTGTGTGACCTTGGGCAAGTCACTTAACTTCTCTGAGCCTCAGTTACCTCATCTGTAAAATGGGGATTAAGACTGTGAGCCCCATGTGGGACAACTTGATCACCTTGTATCCAGCACTTAGAACAGTGCTCTGCACATAGTAAGCGCTTAACAAATGCCATCATTATTATTCCATCTCCCTTGTCTACTTGTTTCAGAGCAGAAATCGGAGCTGGGGCTGCTGGTTTCCCCTCCCACCCCACTGCCTGTCTCTTCAGACATCTCTCTTTAGCAGTCCCCTCATGAGACTGCTTATTAATCTCCTTCTTTAAGAATAACCCCGACCACCTGCCTTCATTATCGACGGGGAATCTGCCATGCCAGAGCGAGGGGGAGGGTCTCGCCTACCTTTTTCTTGTGTTGCTCATAATGGGCTTTGTCCCACTTTCTCTGCAGATATTTGCTGCTACAAGGCAGTGTGGCCTGGGAAGCGCGGGCCATCTCCATGTCTTAAACTGGGAGGGAAAGAGCGAGAGAGAAGGGAAAGGCCTCCACAGCTCTGACCTTCTTCCAAGCCGGGCCCGGGACACGGTGGGGTGTTTACAGCGGATCATGTGCCGGTTGGCATGGTATCCTGGCTAAATGGGAAAAAAGAATAGCTGGGGGAAGCGCTTCCGACGAGAACAGCCGACTGGGATCGGATAGCCAAGGGGTGTTTCCTCAGAGAAGTTTCCCTGTCGGTGCCTGCTCTCCACTTATTAGTGTCTGTCTTCTCCTCTAGACCGTAAGCTTGTTGTGGGCAAGGAATGTGTCTGTTCTGTGGTTAGATTGTAATCTCCCAAGCGCTTCATACAGTGCTCTACATGCAATACTTCGTACAGTGCTCTACACTGCCAGGAACAGGAAGCAAGCACACCAGATCAGTCAATCATCTACATTCGTCATCATCAATCGTATTTATTGAGCGCTTACTGTGTGCAGAGCACTGTACTAAGCGCTTGGGAAGTACAAGTTGGCAACATACAGAGACAGTCCCTACCCAACAGTGGGCTCACAGTCTAAGAGGGGGAGACAGAGAACAAAACCAAACATACTAACAAAATAAAATAAATAGAATAGATATGTACAAGTAAAATAAAGAGTAATAAATATGTACAAACATAAATAAATAGACTAACAAATATGTACAAACATATATACATATATACAGGTACATATATACATATATGCAGGTATATATTACCTGTATATATACAGGTAAATATTGCTCCCCCATCAACCTTGTATCCTTGGAAGTAGGCCTTTCTTTCCGTTCCTCTCTTCTTGGCTTAGTGGAAAGAGCACAGGCTTGGGAGTCAGAGGTTGTGGGTTCTAATCCTGGGTCCGCCACTTGTCAGCTGTGTGACTTTGGGTAAGTCACTTCTCTGTGCCTCAGTTACCTCATCTGTAAAATGGGGATTAAGACTACGAGCCCCACGTGGGACAACCTGGAAGGAAGGACCTGGGTTTTAATCCTGGTTCCGCCACTTGTCTGCTGTGTGACCTTGGGCAAGTCACATAACTTCTCTGTGCCTCTGTTCCCGCCTCTTTAAAATGGGGATTAAGAGAGTGAGCTCCATGTGGGATAACCTGATTACCTTGTATCTCCCCCAGTGCTTAGAACAGTGCTTGGCACATAGTAAGCGCTTAATAAATACCATCATTATTACCCCAGCACTTAGAACAGTGCTCGGCACATACCATCAAAAACCAGCATCATCATCGAGTCACTTTTCTGCGCCTCAGTTCCCTCATCTGTAAAGTGGGGATTAAAGACTGTGAGTCCCATGTGGGACAAGGACTGTGTCCAGCTCGATTTGTATCACCCCAGCCCTTAAAACAGTGTCTGGCACATAGTAAGCACTTCACCAATACCACAGTTATTCTTATTTCTGTGGGCACTTCCCCCCTTTCCTCCCTGCCATGCCGACCCCGCTGGTGGTTCCCGGGCGACCTGACGGGCACATGTGCTGCCTCGGTAGGTCTCGGGAAATCTCCAAATCTAATAATAGCAAACTAGAAGCACTGAGTTGGCAGAAGGGAATTTAAAGAGCCGTTAGCTTGCCGGCCCAGAGACCAAAACTGGTTTCCAGAGTGGGGAGTGGAGGAAAGCAGACTGGAGAGGGAGAGCGGCTGGTTTGAGCAGGGCAGAATAGGGCTTGGGAGGGTGAGGGAGACACAGTGAGCGCTCAATAAATACGATTGAATGAGTGTCTGGTTATAAGCAACCAATGCCCAAACCCGAGAAAATGCCTTGGGGGAGAAGAAAATGCCTGGCCACTCCTGCCTGGCTCTGAGAGCCACTTCCAATAAAATTGTGATATTTCTTACAGCCAGGCACTGTCATAATAATCATAGTAATAATAATGATGATGGTATTTGTTAAGCATTTATTATATACCAAGCATGGTTCGAAGCGCTGAGGTAGATACAAGTTAATCAGGTTGACCCACGTGGAGCTCACAAGCAGCGTGGCTCAGTGGCAAGAGCATGGGCTTTGGAATCAGAGGTCATGGGTTCAAATCCCTGCTCCACCAACTGTCAGCTGTGTGACTTTGGACAAGTCACTTGCCTTCTCTGTGCCAGTTACGTCATCTGTAAAATGGGGATTAAAATCGTGTGAGCCCCTTGCGGGACAGTGCCTGGCACATAGTAAGCGCTTAACAAATGCCGGGTTTTTTTTAAAGCTATGGAGGGGTGAGGGAGGGAGAGGTTTCAGAATCCCCAGTGCTTAAAACTGTGCTTGGCACATAGTAAGTGCTTAACAAATACCAACATTATTAGTATTATTATGATCCCCATTTTACAGATGAGGGAACTGAGGCCAAGAGAAGTGATGTGACTCGCCCAAGGTGTCACAGTAGACAAGTGGTGGAGCCGGGGTGAGCGCCCACGTTCAGTGCTGTGGGTTGGCTTTTTTAGACATATGCTGCTTCTGCAAATTAATATCGTCTATTGGGGGTAAAGTGGCCTAATTGGTACTGCCAGCCAGGGACTTCCTGGAGAAGATTGTTGGCATATGTTGGCCTGAAGGGATAGGTCCGTTTTCTAAGAACAAAGAGCCAAAAAAAGTAAAGAAGGCTGCTACTCTCACTGAGGAAGTTCGAAGTTTCCAACCAGAATAAGAATCCTTAAGGCTTCAGACTTGAGAAACAGCGTGAGCTAGTGGATAAAGCACGGGCTTGGGAGTCAGAACACGAGTTCTAATGCCAGCTCTGCCCCTGGCCTGCTGTGTGACTTTGGGCAAGTCACTTAACTTCTCTGCGCCTCCATTTCCTCATCTGTAAAATGTGGATTCAATATCTCTTCTCCTACTTATGCTGTGAGCCCCATGTGGGACAGAGACACAGTCTGACATGATAAACTTTTATCTACTCCAGCGCCTAGAGAACAGTGCTAGAACACATTGTAAGTGCTTAGCATATTCCGTAATAATAACAATAAATTTGAAGTAAATTTTAATTTGGGTAAGAATGGGAGCAGGGAGATGGGATGATAACTGGAGGGCTCTGTAGGGTTGAGAGGTTTTTTTTTTTTAATGGGGATTTGTATGTATTTGAAGGGAAGGGGAATTGATCAGTCAATAATTTCTATTTTTGTGGTGGAAAGAGCCATTGGAGAGGGACCAGTTGAAGATGGCAGTGAAGATATGGGAGTCGAGGAAATTATTTTAGGAAGTGAGAGGGAATAGGGTCAGTAGACTATAAAGCTATGCACATAAAGAAACAGTGTGGCCCAGTGGAAAGAACATGGGAGTCAGGGGACCTGGGTTCTAATCCCAGCTCTGCCTTATGTCTGCTGTATGACATGGGGCAAGTTACTTCACTTCTCCATGCTTCAGTTACCTCATCTGTAAAATGGGGAAAAGACTGTGGGACATGAACTGCATCCAACCTGATTATCCTGGGTCTACTCCAGTGCTTAGTACAGTGCCTGGCACATAGTAAGCACTTAATAAATGCCGGGTTTTTTTAAAAGCTATGGTGGGGTGAGGGAGGGAGAGGTTTCAGAATCCCTGTGCTTAGCAGATGATGAAGTGACAGCTGCTGGGGACACGAGGTGGGGAGAAAAAAGATTTAACAAAGAACATAGAGTATCTGCTGATGTAGAATCTATTTAATTCGTCTGAATATCCCCAATACCTCGATTAATACTTTTTATCATCATCATCAATGGTCTCTACTGAGCACTTAACTATGTGCAGAGCACTGTACTAAGCACTTGGGAGAGTACAACACAACAGAGTTGCGTTCTCTGTCCACAGAGAGCTTACAGCCAAGAGGGGGAGACAGGCATTAATACCAATAAATGATTTGTAATATATAATTTAGAGATATGTACATCTTTTTATTTCAGAATGTAGGAACTAACTTTTCTTGAGTTTCTCCATTTTGGCTATCTAAATGGGAAAGGGAGAAGCTGTGTGTATGTGTGGTTATGTGTGCGCACGAGAAGAGGTGGAAGTGTGTGTGTGTGTGTTTATAGAAGAACCTGTGCATAATCGAGTGGCCGGCTAGTTTGTCAACTTCCTAAATTATAATCGAGGAGATTAGACCGTCTCCTATTTGTTTCCTGTGAGGGGAAGCTATCATCTGGACTCTGATGGGAGGAAGTGATCACCTCAGTCAGTGTGTGAGTCACAGAAGCTCTGCTCGCTCAAATTTACACAGGAGAAGTTTGGGTGGGTCTGGCATCTGATTCTTCATCCTTCAGAAGCAGCAAAGGGCTGGCTAATCCCAAAAATGAATTTTCATCTGATCGTGAATGAGGTCTGCCTCATCACTCCCCCCATTACAAGAAACAGGCCTATGTTTTCATTGAGAAAAGCCAATCAGCTTACTACATAGTGAAAATCATCCACATCTACCCATTTCATTGCCCAGACTAAGGCCCCTTTTTCCTCTGCTCCTCCTCCCCTCCCCATCGCCCCGACTCCTTCCACTCTACCCCCCTCCCCGCCCCACAGCACTTATGTATATATGTACATAGCTATAATTCTATTTATTTACATTAATGCCTGTTTTACTTGCTCTGTGTATAGATATCTCTAATTATATTTATTTATACTGAAGCTATTGATGCCTGTTTCCTTGTTTGGATGTCTGTGACCCCCTTCTAGACTGTGAGCCCATTATGGGTAGGGATTGTCTCTCTTTGTTGCTGAATTGTACTTTCCAAGGGCTTAGTACAGTGCTCTGCACACAGTAAGCACTCAGCAATATGATTGAATGAATGAATGAATGAATTGCTCTCCTTGCTAAAATGCAGCAACACTGAGCTAATGGAATATCGGTGAATTTCTTTTGTAAGGCTAATTGGTTTTCCCAAGTCTGTTTCTTGTGCTGTGGTCAGCTGCTCCGCTTCAAGCCAGAGCCTAACTGACATGCCTGAAGATGTCAACTTCCCTGGAAATCTCATGGCCGTAGTTTTTATGGAAAGCCCATCTCCTCCAAGAGGCCTTACCTGACTAAACCCTCCTTTCCTCTTCTCCCACTCCCTTCTGCGTCACCCTGACTCGCTCCCTTTATTCATTCAGCGCTTAGAACAGTGCTTTGCACACAGTACATGCTTAATAAATACCATCATTATTATTATTATCCCCCCTCCCAGCCCCACAGCAACTTATGTACATATCTGTAATTTATTTATTGTATTAGTGTCTGGCTCCCCATCTAGACTGTAAGCTCACTGTGGGCAGGGAATGTGTCTGCTTATTCTGTTGGACTCTCCCAAGCACCTGGTACGGTGCTGTGCACACAGTAAGCATTCAATAAGTGCAATTGAATGAGTGAATAGTTTGGGAATTTTAAGCCATGAAGGGCGCTCACAAATTGGCCTTCTCCTCATGGGGTGAGATGCCATTGGTCATCAAAGATACGCATTTCTAGTGGACGGGCTTGGGAGTCAGAGGACCTGGAATCTAATCCTGGCTCTGCCATTTTGTCTGTTGTGTGACCTTGGGCAAGTCACTTCACTTCTCTGGGCCTCATTTTCCTCATCTACAAAGTGGGGATGCAATACCTGTTCTCCCCCCTACTTGTCAGTCAATCTTATTTACTGAGCTCTTACTGTGTACAGAGCACTGAACTAACAATATAGCAATATAACAGAGACATTCCCTGAGCACAACAAGCTTACGGTCTAGAGGGGGAGAAAGACGCTAAAATAAATGAATAAAATTATAGCTATGTACATGTACTGTGGGGCTGGGAGCAAGAGAAGGTGATAAAGATGAGCCCAGGTGGAACAGGGACTGTGTCGGACCATTTTTTATAGTCCTTGTTAAGCGCTTACTATGTGCCATATGAGGAAACTGAGGCCCACTGAAGTGAAGTGACTTGCCCAAGGTCACACAACAGGGAGGTGGCAGAGCTGGGATTAGAACCCATGACCTTCGGACTCCCATGCCCGGGCTCTATCCTCTATGCCACGGCTACTTGCTCTGCGCAAAGTGAGCTCTCAATAAATACGATTGAATGAATGAATGAAATTGGGATTCTTGATAAAATAATTTCAGTTCCTTTTATATAAATGTCTTTTCTTTTTAAAAGAGTGGAAAAACAAGTAGATTACTTGTCGACACAGAGACTGGGAAACAAGCCAGTGCGACGGCCTCAAAGACAGAGGTAGCTTCGTGCCAGAAGAATCTAAAAGCCCCCCACCAGGTTCACTTTAGGTGACTCTAGGCCAGCCTTTGTAGGCCAAAGCCCATTTTCCCTAAAAAAAAAAACTAACAAAAACAAAATGCTCTATGCCCACATATTTTTCAACTGCATGAACACGCCTAGCTTCCTTTTTATTCAACCTGAAAAAAGCAGGGAGTTTCGGTTGAATGTTTCAGGACCAGCTGAAAACAGTGTGTGGTTGAGTTTGTGAGAACAATGGTTTTGTCTAAGTTGGTTTCCTCTTGGGTCTTGGCTTGAGTGGGGTGGGCCTCTGAGCTGCTCTGAGTCTTCCTAGGGAAGCAGTGTAGCCTTCAGCGCTTAGGACAGTGCTTGGCACATAGTAAGCGCTTAACAAATACCTTATTATTATTATTACTGGAAAACGCACAGGTTTGAGTGTCAGGAGCCCTGGGTTCTAATCCTGACTCTACCTTTTGCGTGCTGTGTGACTATCATCATCATCATCAATCGTATTTATTGAGCGCTTACTGTGTGCAGAGCACTGTACTAAGCGCTTGGGAAGTACAAATTGGCAACATATAGAGACGGTTCCTACCCAAGAGTGGGCTCACAGTCTAAAAGGGGGAGACAGAGAACAAAACCAGACATACTAACAAAATAAAATAAATAGAATAGATATGTACAAGTAAAATGAACAAATAAATAAATAAATAGAGTAATAAATATGTACAAAATATATACATATATACAGGTGCTGTGGGGAAGGGATTGATTGATTGATTAACAATTACCATCATTATTACTTGAGCTCTCTAGCACCAAATCAGGGCCAGAGGGGGAGAGAGAGAGGATGTGAAGAGCTACCTCCACCTTTGATCTTAGCACTTGATCTTTCCCCTGGCCTGGTAACAGCACTGATCTTCCTGACCCCCAAGGCCTGAGCCAAACTTCTGGAGAACGTTTTGGACTGAATTGAGGGTAATCTGTTGGCCTGCATGTTTGTTCTTGCTAGTCAGTGGCCTCTTTATTCATTCATCTGATCGTATTTATTGAGCGCTTACTGTGTGCAGAGCACTGTACTAAGCACTTGGGAACAAGTCGGCAACATATAGAGATATAGAGATATAAAATATATATACAATCACTTCAGGGGTCATAGCATACCAGAAAACTTCCAGTTGTGCCCACAGAGAAGCAACCTGGCCCTACTGGAAACAGCACGACGTGGGAATCGGAAAAACCTGATATATAGAGATAACATATAGAGAGATAGAGAGAGATGGTCCCTACCCAACAACGGCCTCACAGTCTAGAAGGGGGAGACAGATAACAAAACTAAACATGTGGACAGGTGTCAAGTCATCAGAACAAATAGAAACAAAACTAGATACACATCATTAACAAAATAAATAGAATAGTAAATATGTACAAGTAAAATAGAGTGATACATCCATACAGCTATATACAAGAGTGCTGTGAGGAGGGGAAGGAGGTAGGGCGGGGGGGGATGGGGAGGAGGAGAGGAAAAAGGGGGCTCAATCTGGGAAGGCCTCCTGGAGGAGGTGAGCCCGCTGTTGGGTAGGGACTGTCTCTATGTGTTGTCAACTTGTGCTTCCCAAGCGCTTAGTCCAGTGCTCTGCACACAGTAAGCGCTCAATAAATACGATTGATTGATTGATTGATTGATTCACCTTTGCAATGACCCCAGAAGTGAGGTGAGCTCTTCCTCATGGGCCTATCAGCTGCCTCCGTCCCAGCAGGGCTTGGGGCAGAACTTGATGAGGGATCAATAAAAATAATAATGATGATTGTGGTACCTGCTAAAAACTTAGTATGTACTCGGCACTGTACTAAGCTCTGGGGGAAATACAGGCAAGTCAGGTTGGACACAATCCCTATCCCACTTGGGGCTCACAGTCATCATCCCCATTTTACAGGTGAGGTAAATGAGGCAGAGAAAATAATAATCATTATTATGGTACTTGTTAAGCACTAACTATGCGCTAGGCACTGTACTAAGCGCTGGGGGTAGATACCTAGATACACGCTTATCATGCTGGACACCGTCCCTGTCCCACATGGGGCGCACAGTCTTAATCTCCATTTTTCAGAGGAGGTAACTGAGGGAGAGAAAAGTGGGGATTTGTCCAAGGTCCCACAGCAGATAAGTGGCGGAGTCGGGATTAGAACCCAGGTCTTTCTGATTCCCAGGTCCGTGCTGTTTCCGGAAGGGCCAGTTTGCTTCTCTGTGGGCAGAAATGGAAGTTTTCTGGTATGCTATGACCCCTGAAGTGATTGCAGATTGTTACTAACAGAACGTCAAGAATAGCTGAGGTTTCTCATCCTCATCCTCTGCCTCCCTTCCCCTAACTGTGGGGGCGGAGAGGGAATCCCTCAAGGCTCAGGTCTTTAATATAAATACATACATTAAATTACAGAAGCAGCGTGGCTCAGGCGAAAGAGCTCGGGCTTTGGAGTCAGAGGTCATGGGTTCAAATCCCTCCTCCGCCACTTGTCAGCTGTGTGACTTTGTTCAAGTCACTTCACTTCTCTGGTCCTCATCTGGAAAATAGGGATTAAGTCTGTGAGCCCCACGTGGGACAACTTGAGTACCTTGTATCTACCCCAGCGCTTAGAACAGTGCTTTGCACATAGTAAGCGCTTAATAAATGCCATCATTATTATTATTATTATAGATATGTGCCTAAGTGCTGCGGGGCTGAGGGAGGGGTGAATAAAATTCAAGCGCTCAGTACAGTGCTCTGCACACAGCACTCAATAAATACGATTGAATGAGTGGAAAGGCGCAAATCCCTGCACAAGGGTGATGCAGAAGGGAGTGGGAGAAGAGGAAATTGGGAAAGGCCTCTTTGGAGGAGATGTGTTTTCAATAAAGGCCTTGAAGGTGGGAAGAGTAATTGTCTGTAGGATATAAAGAGGGAGAGATTTCCAGAACTGAGGTGGGACGTAGGAGAGAAGTGAAGTGACTTGCCCAAGGTCACTCGGCAGGAAAGTCAGCAGGCACAGCAGACCTGTGATTAGAATCAATCAATCAATCGTATTTATTGAGCACTTACTGTGTGCAGAGCACTGTACTAAGCACTTGGGAAGTACAAGTTGGCACCATATAGACAGTCCCTACCCAACAGTGGGCTCACAGTCTAAAAGGGGGAGACAGAGAACAAAACCAAACATACTAACAAAATAAAATAGAATAGATATGTACAGTAAAATAAATAAGTAAATAGAGTAATAAATATGTACGAACATATATATCCGTGTCTTCTGTCTCTCAGGCCTGAGGTCTTTCCAACAGTCCAGGCTGAGAAGCAATCTGCAGACAAGAAGAAGACCATCTTAGCACCAGGTTAGAAAATCGCGGAAAAAAGAATGGGAAACGATGATAAATCAGCTAACAGAAGGGAGAATGAAGGAGCAGGACAATGAGGGATGAAGAAAGGGGCGAGAACAAGATTACAAGAGGAAAGAAACAGAGGGAAGAAGAGGATGAAGAGGAGGTAAAACTGAGTTCAGAAGATGGCGAAGGGGTAAGAGGAATCAGATTTATTCATTCAATCGTGTTTAGCGCTTACTGTGTGCAGAGCGCTATACTAATCGCTTGGGAGAGTACGATAGAACAAGAAATAGACACATTCCCGGCCCACAAAGATCAATCATACTAACAACCTGTGCCCCAAAGGAGTCAAAATGCTCCCCCAATTCCCAGCACCCCAACTTGTATAAAACCACCTGTCTTCACACTTTTAAATATTCTGTATGTGTTCCTCCAACCTCGATTATTTACTTTCATTCATTCATTCAATCGTATTTATTGAGTGCTTACTATGTGCAAAGCACTGTTCTAAGCGCTGGGGGGGATACATGGGGCTCACAGTCTTAATCCCCATTTACTTTGTAGGGATTTGTACAGACTCTCTCCCTTTTTGAAGTGCAAGGGCTTTGTAAACAGAGAATGCAGTCCCTTCTTTATTTTCTACTTGCAGGGAGCCAATAAGATCACTCTCACTTCCACTTGGTAGACTCATGATAGCCCAGAAACTCTGAGGCTCCGAGTTCAAATCCAGATTTGCCCACAAAGTTATCAATGCGGACAAACTGCTTCACCTCTGGAACTTAATCTTCTGATTTATGAATCAGTCTCGCCCCCAGAGCTGTCGGAAGGAAGAAACAAAAGATCGGAAGATGGCTTATGCCAGTAGGAGCTCAGTAAATGTGATTGATTGAATGAATGAATTTATTGGGCTCAATAGTAAGCGCTCAATAAATATGATTGAATGAATGAATTGAGCACTGTACTAAGCGCTTGGAAAGTACAATTTGGCAACAGAGACAACCCCTACACAACAACAGGCTCACAGTCCAGAAGGGGGGAGATAGACAACAGAAAAAAAACAAGTAGAAAGGCATCAACAAATACTAATGGTATTTGTAAAGCACTTACTATGTGCCACTGTTCTAAGCGCTGGGAGAGGGGGATACAAGGTAATAAGGTTTTCCCACGTGGGGCTCACGGTCTTCATCCCCATTTTACAGATGAGGGAACTGAGGCCCAGAGAAGTCAAGTAAGTTGCCCAGAGTCACATAGCAGACAAGTGGCAGAGTCAGGATTAGAACCCACAACCTGTGACTCCCAAGCCCGGGCTCTTGCCACTGAGGTCCGCTGCTTCTCTGATTGTTGGGTAGCGATTGTCTCTGTTGCCTTATTGTACTTTCTGAGCGCTTGGTACTGTGCTCTGCACACAGTAAGTGCTCGATAAATATGATTGAATGAATAATAATATTAATAATGATGGCATTTGTTAAGTGCTTACTATGTGATGAGCACTGTTCTAAGCGCTGGGGGAGATACGAGGTAATCAGGTTGTCCCACGTGGGGCTCACGGTCTTCATCCCAATTTTACAGATGGTTTAACTGAGGCACAGAGAAGTCAAGTGACTTGCCCAAAGTCACACAGCTGGCCAGTGGCGGAGCTGGGATTAGAACCCATGACCATGAATGAATGAATGAATGGAATAGGACGTTCTGAAAAGTGGTGGCGGGGAGGGGGATTAACTCAGTGGGCAGCTGAGTGGAAAGAGCCCAGGCTTGGGAGTCAGAGGTCATGGGTTCTAATTCCGACTCTGCCACTTGTCAGCTGTGTGACTTTGGGCAAGTCACTTTACTTCTCTGGGCCTCAATAGACTGTAAGCCCGTTATTGGGTAGGGACCATCCCTATAGGTTGCCAACTTGTACTTGCCAAACGCTTAGTACAGTGCTCTGCACACAGTAAGCTCTCAATAAATACGATTGAATGAATGAATCTGGAAAATGGGGGTTAAGACTGTGAGCCCCACTTGGGACAACCTGATCACCTTGTATTCATTCATTCAATCGTATTTATTGAGCTCTTACTGTGTGCAGAGCACTGTACTAAGCGCTTGGGAAGTAGAAGCTGGTAACATATTCCTTCATTCATTCAATCGTATTTATTGAGCGCTTACTGTGTGCAGAGCACTGTACTAAGCGCTTGGGAAGTACAAGCGCTTGCCATGAATGAATGAATGGAATAGGGCTTTCTGAAAAGCTGGGGGGCGGGGGGGGGGAGATTAGTTCAGTGGGCAGCGCGGCTCAATGGAAAGAGCCCGGGCTTGGGAGTCAGAGGTCATGGGTTCTAATTCCAACTCTGCCACTTGTCAGCTGTGTGACTCTGGGCAAGCCACTTAGCTTCTCTGGGCCTCAACAGACTAATTAACAGATGCCAACGTTATTATTACAGGTTTGCAACATATAGAGACGGTCCCTACCCAATAGCGGGCTCACAGTCTGGAAGCGCAGATAGTAAGTGCTTAACAAATACCATGATTATATTATTAGGACAGTGCACATAGTAAGCGCTTAATAAATGCTCTTTATTTTATTTTGTTAGTATGTTTGGTTTTGTTCTCTGTCTCCCCCCTTTTAGACTGTGAGCCCACTGCTGGGTAGGGACTGTCTCTATATGTTGCCAATTTGTACTTCCCAAGCGCTTAGTACAGTGCTCTGCACATAGTAAGTGCTCAATAAATACGATTGATGATGATGATGAAATGCCATTATTGTTATGATGAATGAATGAGAGAGCAGCCCCGCCGGGTGTGGCGCCCTCTGGCGGCTGCCCCCGGGAGTGGCGCCCCCCAACGGCAGTTCCTACTCAGCCCTGCCGGGAGTGGCGCCCTCTGGCGGCTGCCCCCGGGAGTGGCGCCCCCCGCCGGCAGTTCCCGCTCTGGCCGTCGAGGTCGGAGGGGCGCTCCCGGCCGCCGGCTCTTTGCACGAGGCCGCGAGCGCCGGCCAATGGAAGTGAGAAGCCCCGCCCCCGTGCGCGATCAGCCAATGAGAGTGAGGGGGCGGGTTACACATGCGAGACCGGCCAATGAGAGCGAGGGGGCGGGGAGTATAAGCCCCGCCTCCATTGTGGATCAGCCAATGGGAGGGGAGGATGGGGGAAAGGGGGCGTGGCCAGGAACGGGGCTGCGCTGGGCGATCGGAGCGCGGGCGAAGAGGCGCAGAGCCCGGGATCGGGCTGCGCAGACAGGATCCCTCTGCGCCGGGAATCTGGGAATCATCTGGGAATCCGGGAATCCGGCCAGCATGGCGGTGGAGGAGGAGGGGCTCCGGGTCTTCCAGAGCGTCAAAATCAAAATCGGTAAGGCGGGATCGCCTCTATTGCTGTATCGTCCTCTCCCAAGCGTTTAGTACAGTGCTCTGCACACAGCGCTCAGTAAGTACGACTGAATAATAATAATAATCACGATGATGGCATTTGTTAAGCGCTGACGGTGTGCGAAGCACTGTTCTAAGCGCTGGAATCAACGCGCGGAGAGGTGCGTGCCCAATAATCACCATCATAATTGTAATTATCTAATACTGATGGGGTTTGGGCAGCGCCAAACTATGTGCCAAGCGCTGTTCTCAGTGTTGGGGGTCTGGGGGCCCGTGCACCTTTCATTCATTCATTCAATCGTATTTATTGAGCGCTTACTGTGTGCAGAGGACTGTACTAAGCGCTTGGGAAGTACAAGTTTGCACCAGAACCTGTTCCGGGCCCCTGTGTCCATGTATGTGCGGGTCCCTTTGTGCATGTATGTGCGGTCCCCTGTGTGCCTCTGTGTCTGCGGCCCCCTATATGCATGTATATGTACAGACCCCTGTATGTATGTGTGTCTGCGGCCCCCTGTATGTGTGTTGTGCAGACCCCTGTGTGGATGTGTGTCTGCGGCCCCCTGTGTGGATGTATGTGCGGCCCCTTGTATGCATGTATGTGCAGACCCCTGTGTGTATGTGTGTCTGCGGCCCCCTGTGTGGATGTGTGTGCGGGCCCCCTGTATGGATGTATGTGCAGACCCCTGTGTGTATGTGTGTCTGCGGCCCCCTGTGTGGATGTGTGTGCAGACCCCTGTGTGCATGTGTGTGCGGGCCCCTGTGTTCATGTATGTGCGGGCTCCTGTATGGATGTATGTCCGGGGGCCCCAGCACACGTATGCTTGCTCGCGTGTACATGCGTGTCCGTGAGCCCGGTGTGGGCAGGGATTGTCTCTCTTTGTTACTGAATTGTAATTTCCCAAACGCTTAGTCCAGGGCTCTCCACAAAGTATGTTGCCAAGCGCTTAGTACAGTGGTCCACACACAGTAAGCGCCCAATAAATATGGTTGAATGAATGAAAGTAAGCGTTCAATAAATACGATTGAATGAATGAAAGTATATTCGTGCCTCTGTGTGTACATGTTTGTCTGGGGGCCTCTACGTATGTTTGTGTGCCCGTGTGGACATGTGTGTCTGGGGGCCCGTGTGGACATCGTTTCTGTGGGCACAGGCGTGTGTGCCCGTGTTTCCATGTGTTTGGGTGACTGTGTAGATGCGTGGGTGGCTATTCACCAGCATGTACATGTGTGTCTGTGTGCCTGTTCACATGTGTCAGGGCATGCCCGCCTGTGTGTAGATGGGTGTCTACAACTCCAGCCAGCCGTTTATTCATTCAGTTCTTGAGTGAACAGCGCTGTAGTAAGCACTCGGGAGAGAACAATAGACCCATAAGCAGACACATTCCCTGCCCACACCGAGTTGACAGTCTGTTTAGAGTTCTTATTGTGTGCACCCCACTGTACTAAGCGCTTGGGAAAGGACACTAGAACCATAAACAGACAAATTCCCTGCCCACACCGAGTTGACAGTCTGTTTAGAGTCCTTATTGTGTGCAGACCACTGTCCTAAGCGCTTGGGAGAGGACACTAGAACCATAAACAGACAAATTCCCTGCCCACCACGAACTTACAGTCTGTTCAGAGCACGTATTAGGGGCAGAGTACTGTACTGAACGCTCAGGAAAGGACGCCAGGACAGAGTGGGGAGATAGAGCAGACCATCTAGGGGTTGGGGTCTGCCTCTTGTTCCACGTGGAGTAAGTCCCAGGTTTCATTCAATCGTATTTATTCATTGTTATATTTACTGAGCGTCTACTGTGTGCAGAGGACTGTCCTAAACGCTTGAAAGAGTACAATACAACACTCAACAGACCCATTCCCTGCCCACAACGAAGTTACAGCCTAGAGGAGAGAACGTGACTCCCAACTCTGTTGTACTCTCCCAAGCGTTTTGGACAGTGCTCGCCACACGTGAAGTGCTCAGTAAATATTGCTTAATCGATTTCTGAAGGGGAGGGGCAGACGGGGGACCAGGTTTCAAGATAAAGTTGGTATTGATTTGGAGAGTAATTAATAGCCATCAATTATTTGTTTGTATTAATGTCCGGTTCCCCTGTAAGGTCACTGTGGGTTGGGAATGTTATCTTACCAATTCTGTTGTGATGTACCTCGTAAGTGCTTAGTTCAGTGTTGTGCACAGCAAGTGTTCAATAAATATGACTTGCTTGCAGAGTTTCACAATTATTCTTCCGGTTTTTTTATTTCCTTTCAAAGTACCCTACGATAATTGGAAGACCTCTACAGACCCGTGGTCTTTCCGTGTATATATTGCAGTTCATTCATTCAGTCATTCAATCATATTTATTGAGCGCTTACTGTGTGCAGGGCACTGTACTAAGCACTTGGGAAGTACAAATGTGTTAATGTTGAGCCGGGACTTTTGCGACCCACAGATCAGCTTGTTTCTCCGTTATGATCATGGGTTTAGAAGAGCTGATGATAATATAGGGCTGAAGTTCAGATTTTAGGACCCAGAAGGCAACGTAATTTCTCTGTGCCTCAGTTCCCTCATCTGTAACATCATCATCATCATTAATCGTATTTATTGAGCGCTTACTATGTGCAGAGCACTGTACTAAGCGCTTGGGAAGTACAAATTGGCAACACATAGAGACAGTCCCTACCCAACAGTGGGCTCACAGTCTAAAAGGGGGAGACAGAGAACAAAACCAAACATACTAACAAAATAAAGTAAATAACATGGGGATAAAGACTGTGAGCCCCATATGGGGCATAGTCTGCATCCAGTCTGATTAAACTGTATCTACCCTGGCGCTTAGTATAGTGCACGGAGTAAGGGCTTAACAAAGACCATAAAAAAGGGAGATTTCCGTTGTCCTTGACTAAAATCTGTTGTCACTTCTCGATTCAAAAATTTAGAAGCGTGCTGCAGCTTTTTCTCAATAATAATCAACGCAGAGGTAACAGAATTGGGATTTGAGCCCCAGATTGTTTTGACATCTAAAATTCAGTACCATTAATGATAAACTAAAATGCAGTAATATTGCCATTGCTGTCAAAACTATGTTTTCTGGCGGATTGTGAGATTTCATTCCTAAAAGCATAAATGAATCCAGAGCAGCGGCGTTTTCTGTGTTCTTGAGTGGGGGGAAAAAATGCCTCTCTGGTAGAAATTCAGCCTAGACAGCTGTTCTTTAAAGATAGAATTCCAGCGGTGGGTTTGAACAAAAGAAACAGGAGACAGGAAGAAATTCTTTCTACCTATTGGACCACTCTTGAACGAACGGGGTAGCCCCAAATTTCCTTTGTCTGCTACTCACAGGAGGGAATTTTAGGTTTGGCTTGGAAACCTGGTATAACCTAGTTAGGAACTTGGTTTGGGGTGATGGGAAGATGAAAGAACTGGGTAATTTAGCCTCCTCCCTGCTTCTGTCCCCTTTAAACAAGCAAACAAAACACCAGAGCGAGGTTGAGGATTAGTGCGGTTGTCAGAGCATCTGGTGTGTCTAATCCTCCAGGGCAGCTGAGCATTATTGAACCGTTCCCAGTGTGCTAGATTCCCGGTCTGTATGGCACGATTATCCAAGGTGTGTCCAGATTTTTTCAATGGGAGACGCAGGCCCTCAGCTCCATGGGGCTCTGAGAAAGGAAACTCAGAGCTTTCCATTTTCAGCCCAGGCTTTAAAGACCGTGGTGGTGTAAAGAAAAGGAAGGAGGAGAGGGAAGGAGAGAGAGAAAGAAAGAATGAGAATGCCTCTGTCCAGTACGGAGATTTGTCACCCCGCTTTTGAGCATCGAAATATCCGAGGTCATATTACTGAATCAGTTCTTTTTTTTTTTTGTGGCTGGAAATCCTGGAAGGAAGCACGTTACCGGGGTTGTCCGGGGTTTCACTTTATTTGTGTAAATGTTGGTGCTTGTCGCCGGTCTCTGAGGGAAAGTCCTGGGGAAACGGAGAGCTTCAGGGCCCCGGGCGTGTTGCTGGCTGACATTCAGGCAGATTTCCTAAGCAGGGACAAGTCTAGGAACTGTTCCAAATGAATCCCGATGTGGGGAAGATCTACACCCATGCCTCTCTGCTTCTGAGGGGCAGCCTGGTCCTTTCCAACCACCGATTCCTACCCGTGGCTAGGACCCACTGGGTGTCTTTGGCCCCCCACCTTGCCCCTCTGGCCCCCTTGCCAAGCCTGTGGTGAGCCAGGAGGTCTGATGTGAACAGACGACGAGTCCAAGTCAAGGCACAGCCCAGATGCTCAGGTTGTCATAATCAGTATTTACTGAGTGCTTACCATGTGCAGGCCACTGTACTAAGCACTTGGGAGAGTCTAATATCAGTCAATCTTACGGAGTGCTTACTGTGAGCAGACCACTGAACTAAGTGTTGGAAAGTGTACTGTATATAACATAATGTAAAGATGTGTACCTAAGTGCCGTTGGGTGGGGTGAATATTAAATGTCCAAAGGTCACAGATCCAAGTGTTCAAGCGCTTAGTACAGTGCTCTGCACATAGTAAGCGCTCAATAAATACGATTGATGAAGTGTGTAGAAGATGCAGAAGGGAGAGGGAGGGAGAGGGGGAGCCCTCTTGGAGAAGAAGTGACTTTAATCATGTTTTGAAGGTGGGGAGAATGGTGATCTGGCATATACGAAGTGGGAGGGAGCTCCAGGCTGATGGATGTGGGAAAGTGTCCGGAGGTGAAATAGATGAGATGGGAGCACAGCGAGTAAGATGATGCTAGAGAAGGAGATCAGGAAGATGAGGTAGGAGGGGGGGCGAGCTGATTGAGTGCTTTAAAGCCAGGGGTAAGGAGTTTCTGTTTGATGCCAAGGTGGATGGGTAACGACCGGAGGTTCTTGAGGAATGGGGAGATGTGGCCCGAACCTTTTTTTAGCAAAACCATCTATGCAGCGGAGCGAAGTATGGACTGGAGAGTTGGGAGAGGCCGGAGACCGGGAGGTCAGCGAGGAGGCTGATACAGTTTCAAGGCGGGATAGGATAAGTGCTTGGATCAGCATGGTAGAAGTTTGGATGGAGAGGAAAGGTCGGATTTTAGCAGTGTTGTGAAGGTAGAACTGACAGATGATTGGACAGATAGCCTCACATCAATCTCTTCCCTTCTTTCCCTTATTCCTCCTTCAACCAAAATAATCGTCTTAAAAATCAAGAGGAGGCAAAGTAAAAGCGTCTCTGAACTAATATCCTTTCCTTCAGGTTGGAGTGCGTTTGGCTGTCTTGCCGAAAAATCTCAAATTCATCTTGAATGGTTTTTTTTATTTTGGTCCCAAGTATTTTTATTGCAGTGTCTCATCCATAAAGACAATGTGTCATGAAAGACGAAACAAACACTTCCTATAAGATTGCAATTTTGAGGAAGTGTGCTGTTCGGACATTTCCATGAGTCAGTGTTTTAGAACCTGAAAGAAAACAACATGGGTCTTCTGGGAGATGATTTGGTAGAAAACGACTTCAGCTCGATAACGTGTTTCATGCTTGACTGTGTTACTGATATTTTAGTAAATACACAATTCCCAATGATCTCTGCTGTTCAAAAGGGGAATTTTCTTCTAGGTTGAAGAAGCATACTTTTTATTTCTTCCTTTCATATTTATATTTATGTCTGTCTCCCCCTCTAGACAGTAAACTCCTTTTGGGTGGGGGAATGTATCTACCAACTCTGTTGTATTGTACCCTCCTAGGTGCTCAGTTTGGTGCTCTGCACGCATTAAGTTAAAGCAGTTAAAATATTTCGTCAACATTTCTCTAAATTAAAAACTTTTAGACTGTGAGCCCACTGTTGGGTAGGGACTGTCTCTATATGTTGCCAATTTGTACTCCCAAGCGCTTAGTACAGTGCTCTGCACACAGTAAGTGCTCAATAAATACGATTGATGATTAAGAGCTCAGTAAACAGCATTGATTATTCAGTAAAAATGATTACTATTCCAGGATAATTTTAAAATAGGTTCCTTCTCTTCTCCTTAGACTGTGAGCCCCAGGTGGGACAGGGACTGTGTCCAGCCTGATTAACTTGTTTCTACCCCAGCGCTTAATTCAGTGCTTGGCACATAGTAGGTCCAAATACCCAGTTTGCTCCCAGATGCCACCTGGTTGGCTAGGAAGCTGGAGGAAATCTGTGTCATTGAAAAGCTAATCGAAATGTTGTTTGAAACAACATTCAAACAAATCTTGTTTGAAACAAGAAGCAGTGTGGCCTAATGGCTAGAGCATGAGCCTGGGACTCAGAAGGACCTGGATTCTAATTCTGGCTCCACCACTTGTCTGCTGTGTGATCTTGGACATGTCACTTTACTTCTCTGGACCTCAGTTACTACATCTGGAAAATGTTCATTAGGATGGTGGGATATGGACTTTGTCCAATTTGGTTAGCTTGTAGCCACCCCAGCGCTTAGAACAGTGCCTGGCACATAATAAGCGCACAACAAATCCCATTAGAGAAGCAGCGTGGCTCAGTGGAAAGAGCCCGGGCTTCGGAGTCAGAGGTCATGGGTTCAAATGCCGGCTCCACCACTGGTCAGCTGTGTGACTTTGGGCAAGTCACTTAACTTCTCTGGGCCTCAGTTACCTCATCTGTAAAATGGGGATTAAGACTGTGAGCCCCACATGGGGCAACCTGATCACCTTGTAAATTCCCCAGTGCTTAGAACAGTGCTCTGCACATAGTAAGTGCTTAATAAATGCCATTATTATTATTATTATTATTATTTAAAAAACCAAGATATTACAATCCAGTGGGGGAGATGAGCATTAAATAAATTACAGGTTGTGGAGGTAGCCAAGTGTAAGTCAATCAATCCCTGGTATTTACTGAGTGCTTACTGTGTGTAGAGCACTGTACTAAGTGCTTGGGAAAGTAATCATAATATGTGTTAGGCACTGTACTAAGGGCTGGGGTGGCTACAAGCAAATCACACTGGTCATAGTCCCTGTCCCCCAGTCGTAGTCCCCATTTTACACCCGAGGTAACTGCGACCCAGAGATGTGAAATAACTTGCCTCAGGTCACACAGCGAACTGAGCACACAGCCTCAGTTCCCTCATCTGGACTGAGCCCCATACGGGACGGGGACTGTGTCCAGTCTGATTATATTGTATCTACCCCAGGGCTTAGACCAGTACCTGGCACACAGTAAGCACTTAACAAATACCATCACCATCATCAATCGTATTTATTGAGCGCTTACTATGTGCAGAGCACTGTACTAAGCGCCTGGGAAGTACAAATTGGCAACAAAACCAACAATACCAAAATCATTATTATTATCGTTATTACTTCTCTGTGCCTCAGTTGCCTCACATGTAAAATGGGGATTAAGACTGGGAGCCCCAGGTGGGATGGGGACTGTGTCCAGCCTGTTGGTCTTCATCAACTCCGGTGCTTGGCACCTAGTAAACACTTAAGTACCATGATGATGATTATTATTATTACTGCTTTTTCCGGTTCTGTGCAGGCTGAATCTGCCCGAGGCAGAGAATAACCACCCAGGCTGCTGCCTCAGCAGATGGTCCTTGAGGCTATTTTTAGCTCGAGGGGGGCTTCCGAACAGACCAGGAAGCAGAGCAGCTTCAATTAATCAAAGGCTTCAATCCATGAGGCAGAGAATGGGAGATTTTACAAGCCTCCACTGAAAGGGGATCAATTAGCCAACCAATGGTATTTATTAAGTGCTCACCTGCGGAATATTGTACTAAGCACTTGGGAGAGGACACTACTGCAGTTGGTAGTCACATTTCCTGAGAGAGGGAAGGAGACCCGGGAGTTAGGACTGGAAGTGTGGATCAGTCCGTTGTATTTATTGAGCGCTCACTGTGTGCAGAGCACTGTACTAAACGCTTGGGAGGGTACAATATGACAGTAAAGATACATTCCCTGACCACAGTAAGCTTACAGACTTTTCCACCCAGGCAGTTGCTCAAACAGTGAGGGTTAAGTGAATTGAAACACTGATTCCGACCATTAGAAAGGGGTGTGTGTGTTTTGTTTTTTGTTGGGTTTTTTTTGTTTGTTTGTTTGTTTTTTTGTAAATGGGCTTGGTGTGTGTTTCTGATCTGACCTGGATTTAGGTAAGCCAGGTGGATTGGAGGATCAGAAAGTAGTGACTCTTACTCCTTGAGAGCGTCTTTAAATATTAGACATGTTAGTGCCTGCCGCTTCCTTCACTGGCTTCTCTTATGGCAGAATCTGGTTTTCTGGAAATTCTGGTTTACACGTAGCAGTTTGCAAAAACCAAAACAAAACTATGCACCTGAGATTTTCAGACCGTCACTAATCTAAATTTCGAGATTGATTTTAATGACTCTTGGGAAAAGCAAGCGTCTTGAATAATGACATCGATAATGATAATGATGACAGTAATTGTATCATGAATGAGATCAACCAGTAGTATTTATTGACACTCACTGGGTGCAGAGCTCTGCACTAAATGCTTGCAGTAGAGTAGGTAGATAGGATCTCTCCCCCACAATCTTACAAACTAGTGGGGGATACAGACATTAAAGATAAATTACGGGTAGCGAGAAGCAACAGAATATAAATCCACCAGCCATCTCCAGGATTTACCTACTCAGTTATTCCAATCCTGAGCACTCAATGAATGTATATTTCGTGAATTGTACATTCATTCATTCAGTCGTATTTATGGAGCGCTTACTGTGTGCAGAGCACTGTACTAAGTGCTTAATTCAATTCAGTTACATTCAGTGACTTGAATCCACATGGCTAGTGGATATAGCCCAGGCCTGGGATTTACAGGATCTGGATTCTAATCCCAGCTCTGCCACTTGCTTGCTGTGTGACCTTGGGCAAGTCGCTTCACTTCCTCTATGCCTCAGTTTCCTCATCTGTAAAAATGGGTGTTAAATTCTACTCCCTACTACCTAGGCTGTGAGCCCCATATGGGGCAGAGACTGTGTCCAACTTTATTGTCTTGTATCTACCCCACTTAACTTCTCTGTGCCTCAGTTACCTCATCTGTAAAATGGGGATTAAGACTGTGAGCCCCACGTGGGACAACCTGATCACCTTGTAACCTCCCCAGTGCTTAGTACAGTGCTTTGCACATAGTAAGCGCTTAATAAATGCCATTATTATTATTATTATTAGGACGGCGCTTGGCACATAGTGCGTAACAAATATCATAATTACTAGTCAGTCATTTCTTGAACCCTTGCCATGCGCAGAGCACTGTACTAAGCACTTGAGAGAGTACAATATAACGGGGACATTCTCTGCCTACAACAAGTTTACAGTGTAGAGGGGGGGAATTCATTAAGGATATATATGTAAGTGCTTTGGGGGGGGGGGTGTACTAAGTGTCTAGTAAGCATTCAATAAATATAAATGAATGAATGAATCAGGGGTATTTATTGAGCACTTAGTCTATGCAGAGCACTGTGCTAAGTGCTTGGGAGAGAACAATACAGCAAAGTTGGTAGGCATGTGTCTAGCAGAAAGGAGGGAGAATAGAATGGAGGAGATAAGAGATTAGTCAGGGAAAGCTTGATTTCATTAGGGCTTTGAAGATCCAGTTTAATTTACATATTTTACAGCACTTTAGAAGCAAGCCATATGTATAACTGCTCAGGGAGGGCTGATGAAAGATTTACTTGATCATCTATGAAGGAGTAGTTTTGCTGTGATAAGTCAGCATTCTTGACTCCTAAATTGAGACTGAGACACTTCACCAACAATTGTCACGCTGAACGATTCTTTTTTTTTTTTTTTTCAGAATGTGTTTATGAAGGAGATCAGGAACTGGTTTCACTCCCAGATGAATTTTTCATTAGAAATTTCTGTTCGGTGCCATATTCCATGTAAGGCCGGTCTGAGATCCGGTGCCTGAATAAAAAGCCAACAGCACCTTGGCCATTGGGATGCAATTATCTGATGGAGGGAGGGCCTGTCACTAACACCACCTCAATCAGTCAACCTATCATATTTATTCATTCAGTCGTATTTATTGAGTGCTTACTGTGTGCAGAGCACTGTACTAAGTGCTTGGAAAGTACAAATCGGCAACATATAGAGACGGTCCCTACCCAGCAACGGGCTCACAGTTTAGAAGCTCTTTGAGTGCTTACTATGTTCAGAGGACTGTACTTAGCTATTGGGAGAGTACAAAATAACAGATTTAGCAGATACGTTCCCTGCCCATAATGAGTTTATGTTCTAAGGGCTGGAGTAGATGCAGAACACAGACTTGGGAATCAGAAGGACCTGGGTTCAAATTCTGGCTGTGCCATGTCTGCTGTGTGACACTGGGCAAGTCACTTCTGTGTGCCTTAGTTACTTCATCTCCCAATCCAAGCACCCTGATGTCCTCACATCTCCTAGGCTGAGGAAGGAGAATCTGTCTTTTTTTTTTAATCTTTAGCCTTATCTGGTCACCTCACTTCTACCCTTCCCTTCCTCCATACAGTTCTCAGAAGTCAGGGGGGACAAGGGTGTGGGGAGGGCCGATGGCTGTCTGTTATGAACTCTTGGCCAGTCAGGAGGCCCACATGAAGGACGCACATGTTCTGGACTTCGCTGTGCCACCCCAAAGAGTCCAAACTCAGGATAAGTTGGCCCTTCAGGGCCATGATAGAGCAAGTGATATTCACTCTGATTTTAAAAGTATTTTAAAACTGCCACGCAGTTTGTCTGAGGCTTTTAGTGGGCAGGGAATGCATCTGTTTATTGTTGTGGTGTACTCTCCCAAGCGCTTAGTACAGCGCTCTGCTTTGCACACAGTAAACACTCAGTTAATATAAATGAATGAATGAATCAGGGGTATTTATTGAGCACTTAGTCTGTGCAGAGCACTGTACTCAGCGCTTGGGAGAGTACAGTACAGCAAAGTTGGTAGACAGGTTTTCTACCCATAAAGAGCTTAGAGTCTGGAGGGAGAGGCAGATGTTAAAATAAATTATGGAGACTTAATGTGTTTATGGAGGGTTTCTTTCTCCTATTTTTCAAATATAATGGTCATAGACTCTGAGTTCACAATTCCATGTTAGAACAGTGAGTGGGACTGTTCTTTCCGGTGTTTTACGGTCTAAGGGAAGTTTGGCTGCCCTGTCAAATCTTGAGAGACTTAATTGGTGTGGAAGTGATTCCTGTTTTTGTAACCCAGGGACCTAGATATAGATTGCTGAGCAAAAGTCACTTGCCTGCGTTCATTCATTCAATTCATTGTCATATTTAGTGAGTGCATACTGTGTGCAGAGCTCTGTACTAAGCGCTTGGGAGAGGATACCATAACAATAAACTGACACATTCCCAGCCCACAACAAGCTTCCAGACTAGAGGGGGAGACAGACACAGATTCATTTGGGAGAGGGAGGATTTACACTTCTTTTTCAAGAAGGATTTCCTGGGGCCAGCCTGAGGAAAGAGTTAAAAAAAAAATCATCTTGACTTGGAGAAAAATCTGAGGGAAATCCTGAGTTTTCTATTTTCAGCACTATGAGGGAGGTAAAATGGTGGAAACAGATTTGGTCTATTCATCTCCTAGGGAACCTGGGACAAACGGGATCCTGTGGTCGGTGATTCTTTAAGGGCAAGAGGAAACTCTGACCACCACCTTGACTCTTGAAGAGACCCTCTGGGTCAAGCCTGGTCTGTGAGAATTTGTCGTGAAGTGAATGAAGGAGCTGATGTCCTGAAACAGGCCCTTCATCTCCACCTGTACACTTACCTAGATTGTGACATGAAATTATCTGACCTCAGCAGGAGAGAAAAAGGGAAAGATTTTAGCTCACCAGTGTCTCCTAATTCTCATTCTTTTCAGCCCTCATCTTTTTACTGCAGTAAAATAGGAAGTGTCTAACTTGACTTTTGTCCAATACAGGCCCCCTCAAATAGAAGCCGTAGCAGCATTCCACCTTATAAGGCAGAAAGACAGTGTGGTAAAGGCCCATTTAGTGGTGATTTCCAGTAGCCTAAGACACTTTTAGAGTCTTAGACAAACCAAGTTGGGGCCTGTGACCTTAAAGATATTGGAGTTCACCTCTAAGCTCTCCATCTTTCAGGAAAGCGGTCCACTCTTGCTTCAGCCTGTTCTTCTGCAGAAGTGTTTTCTGAGCTATTCCACCTCAATCCATCCGCTTCCCCAACTCTGTCTACAGTTAGACCAAAGCAACATGGTTTAGTGGATAAAGCACGAGCCTGGGAGTTCTAATCCTGGCTCTGCCTCCCGTAGGACCGTGTCACTTCTCTGTGCCTCAGTTACCTCACCTGTAAAAGGGGGATTGAGACTGTGAGCCCTTCGTAGGCTAGGGACTGTGTCCAACCCGATTTGCTTGTATCCACCCCAGTGTTTAGTACAGTGCTTGGCATATAGTAAGCACTTAACAAATACCATTATTATTATCATCATTACTGACCATCAGCCTGAAATTTCCAGGCCGCTAATTACAGTTTGCAGGTTAACTAAATGAACTTCACTGCCATTAGAGTAAGCGCTTAAAAAATACCATTACTATTATTATTACTGACCATCAGCCTGAAAGTTCCAGGCCGCAAATTCCAGTTTGCAGGTTAACTAAATGAACTTCACTGCCATTTCTCCAGGATGAGAATAAAGGGTTCCCGGAAGAGTAGTAGTTGTGGCATTTGTTAAGTGGTTCCTATCTGTCAAGGACTAAGTGCTGGGGAAGATACAGAATGAGGAGCAGTGTGGCCTAATGAATAGTGCCTGGGTTTTAGTCCTGACTCTGCCACACGTCTGCTTTGTGACCTTGGGCGAGTCACTTAACTTCTCTCTGCCTCAGTTACCTCCTCTGTAAAATGGGGATGAAGTCTGTGAGTCCCATGTGAGACACAGACTGTGTCCAACCTGATTAGCTTGTATCTACCTCAGTACTTAGAACAGTGCCTGGTGTATAGTAAGCACTTTACGAATGCCATTAAAAAAATAAAAAAATAAGATAATCAGGTCAGACTCAGGCATTGTCTTGGAGTTCTGCCAGTTGTGCCCCATGTGAGTCAGGGACTATGTCCAACATGACTAGCTTGTATTTACCCCAGTGCTTAGAAGAGTGCTTGACACATAGTAAGCGCTTGACAATTGCCATTATCATCGTTATTATTATTATCGCCTGAAACATTCATTATCATCGTTATTATTATTATCGTCTGAAACATTCACTTGTCTCTCCCTCCCCAATTTCTCCTCTCAGAGAGGAGGGTGGTCTTAAAAATAATAATAATTGTAGTGTTTAAGTGCTCACTATGTGTCAGGCACTGTCCTAAGCGCTGGGGTAGATGATGATGATGATGATGATGGCCTTTATTAAGCACTTACTATGTGCAAAGCACTGTTCTAAGCGCTGCAAGGTGATCAGGTTGTCCCATGGGGGGCTCACAGTCTTAATCCCCATTTTTACAAATGAGGTAACTGAGGCACAGAGAAGTGAAGTGACTTTTTTTTTGGCATTTGTTAAGCGCTTACTATGTGCAAAGCACTGTTCTAAGTGCTGGGGAGGATACAGGGTGATCAGGTTGTCCCACGTGGGGCTCACAGTCTTAATCCCCATTTTACAGATGAGGGAACTGAGGCCCAGAGAAGTTAAGTGACTTGCCCAAGATCACACGGCAGACATGTGGCGGAGTCGGGATTTGAACCCATGACCTCTGACTCCAAAGCCCATGCTCTTTCCACTGAGCCACGCTGCTTCTCCTAGCCATGCTGCTTCTCCCGCAAACCTGGTTGGACACAGTCCCTGTCCCATGTGGGGCTCACAGAAGCCCCCATTTTACAGATGAGGTAACTGAGACACAGACAAGTGAAGTGACTTGCCCTAGGTCACACAGCAGACGAGTGGCGGAGCCAGGATTAGAACCCAGGTCCTTCAGACTCCTAGGCCTGTGCTCTTTCCGCTAGGCCACTCTGCTTCTCACCAGGGGTCTCCGAATCAGTTTTGCCCTGGCACGCGTTGCTCACTATGCCGACTTCATTGTGCAAGAGGGGTCACCAAAAATCAGTGACCGTTTGAGGGGCGCAAGGTAGATGCTATTGCCGAGGAAGAGCAGCAGACAGGAGGAGTGAGATGAGAGCCCGCGTTTTAGACAGCTGCGATTTCAGAAGGGGAAGGGATCGATTAATCCATCAATCGTATTTATTGAGCGCTTACAGTGCGCCAAGCAGGATGCCTCCCTAGGTGGTGGGAAGGTTGGGAGGAAGACAGCATTGTTGGTTGCGTTATTCATTCATTCATTCATTCATTCATATTTATTGAGCGCTTACTGTGTGCAGAGCACCGGACTAAGCGCTTGGCAAGTCCAAGTTGGCAACATATAGAGATGGTCCCTACCCAACAGCGGGCTCACAGTCTAGAAGGGGGAGACAGAGAACCAAACAGAACATACTAACAAAATAAAATAAATAGAATAAATATGTACAAATAAAATAAATAGAGTAATAAATATGTACAAACATATATACAGGATACACTGGGGGGATACAAGGTAATCAATGTTGTCACACGTGGGGCTCACAGTCTTAATCCCCATTTTACAGAAGAGGGAACTTAGGCACAGAGAAGTTAAGTGACTTACCCAAAGTCACACAGCTGAGAAGTGGCAGAGCCGGGATTGGAACGAACAACCTCTGCCCCCCCAAGAAGTACTGTTATTATTTTGGAACACGCGTTATCTGATGGAAGGAAGCACGATTCATTCATTCACTCAATCGTATTTATTGAGCGCTTACTGTGTGCAGAGCACTGTACTAAGCACTTGGGAAGTCCAAGTTGGCAACATCTAGAGACGATCCCTACCCAGCAGCGGGCTCACAGTCGTCATCATCATCATCATCAATCGTATTTATTGAGCGCTTACTGTGTGCAGAGCACTGTACTAAGCGCTTGGGAAGTACAAATTGGCAACATATAGAGACAGTCCCTACCCAACAGTGGGCTCACAGTCTAAAAGGGGGAGACAGAGAACAAAAGCAAACATACTAACAAAATAAAATAAATAGAATAGATATGCACAAGTAAAATAAATAAATAGAGTAATAAATATGTACAAATATGTACAGTCTAGAAATGGGGAGACCGAGAACCAAAACATATTAACGAAATAAAATAAATAGAATAAATATGTACAAATAAAATAGAGTAATAACATAGTAATAGAATCACTTCCTCACTATCTTGGGAGCCCGCTTCCTTGGAAACTCTGGCTCTTTCTCAAAGGATGCTCAAAGAAAGAATGTGGCGTTTATTAGACTTTCCTTTTAGGTCGGCTGCAGCTTGGGGTTGCTTTTAGGACTCTTTAGTTGGCCCATTCAGGATCCTGGGACATTTAACATTCCAGGATACGGGCAAAAATATTTCCCTGGGGCACGGATAGTGTGGACCTGACTTAGAGAAGCAGCGTGGCGTAGTAGATAGAGCCCGAGCCTGGAATCAGAAGGACCTGGGTTCTATCCTGGATCCTCCACTCGTCTGCTGTGTGACCTCGGGCAAGTCGCTTCACTTCTCTGGGCCTCAGTTACCTCATCTGTAAAATGGGAATTAAGATGTTAGCCCCATATGGGATGGGGACTGTGTCCCACTTGATTTGCTTGTACCCACTCCAGTGCTTAGTACAGTGCCTGCCATATAGTAGGCACTTAACAAATACCATTATTATTATTATTATTTTATTATTACTTAATGGATAGAGCACAGGCCTATCCACTCGTCTGCTGGGTGACCTTGGGCAAGTTGCTTCACTTCTCTGTGCCTCAGTTACCTCATCTGTAAAATGGGAATTAAGACTATGAGCCCCTGAGGGACAAGGACTGTGCCCAACCTGATTAGCTTGTATCTACTCCAGTACCCCAGCTATGAGAATCAGCGTTGCTTAATGGAAAGAGCCCAGGATTGGGAGTCAGAGGTCGTGGGTTCTAATCCCGCTCCACCACTTAGCTGTATGACTTTGGGCAAGTCACTTAACTTCTCTGTGCCGGACACAGTAAACACCTCTGTGTATACTGTTTTTCCTCAGTTATAGATCGATTTTATGGTATAATATATACATTTTAAGTAATGAAGTATTAGAATACAGCATCTTTGTATCATTTGAGGGTGGTTCATTCGCCTTTTTCCTTTCACTTATCACTAGTGTTGTCTTTGAATCAGAGCAGGTAGGGCAGTGACTTGGCCAAGTATGGACACATGAGTATACAGTGCAGAGATTACACTTGGTTTTGCCGTAACACGCATTTTCCCCTTGTGTTTTGGGTAACGCATTGTTAGGAGAAGTTTAGACAATTATGAGCATGTTGGAAGGAATGGCGTTGGGCCAATTAAGTTCTTCAGCATGATATTTGATAACTATGGGGTTTTGCCGTAAGGCAGCCTGCACTTTCTAGGAGTCCTGAGTGCGTGTCTAGGAAAATATAAAATTACCCTTTCTTCTTCGCTTCCTCAGACTGAAAAATTCCAGTCACTCGAGGTTTTTCTGGGAGGTTTCCTCTTTGAGAAGCAGAATGGCATAATGGATCGCGCTCAGGCCTAGGGGTCAGAAGGTCAGTGGGTTCTAATCTTAGCTCCGCCACTCATCTGCCGTGTGAACTTGGGCAAGTCACTTCACTTCTCTGGGCCTCAGTTACCCCACATCTGGAAAATGGGGATTGAGACTGTGAGCCCCGCTTGGGACGGGGACTGTGTCCAACCGGATTTGACTGTATCCACCCCAGCGCTTTGTACAGTGCCTGGCACATACTAAGCGCTTAATAAATAACACAATTATTATCATTATTATTATGATTGAGCCTTCTTAATTACTCCTGTGGCACTTCTCCGGATGCTCTCATTCGTTCTTTCAGTTGTATTGAGCGCTCCCTGTGTGTGGAGCACTGCACTAAGCGCTTGGGAGAGGACAATACAACAGTAAGCAGACACCTGCCCTGCCCACAGGGGCCTCTGATTTCTCTCTTCTTGAGAACAGGACCCAGGAACCTAGTTGAGGTTAAACCAGCGTGGAGATTGACCAGAGGATTCTTCCACTGGCGATTCTGCTTCCGAATGTAATAATAATAATAATGTTGGCATTTGTTAAGTGCTTACTATGTGCCAAGCACTGTTCTAAGCGCTGGGGTAGATACAAGGTAATCAGGTTGTCCCACGAGGGGCTCACAGGCTTCATCCCCATTTTACAGATGAGGGAACTGAGGCCCAGAGAAGTGAAGTGACTGGCCCAAAGTCACACAGCTGACAAGTGGTGGAGCTGGGATTTGAACCCACGGCCTCTGACTCCAAAGCCCGGGCTCTTTCCACTGAGCCACACTGCTTCCCAGTATGGAATGTAATCCATCCCAGGATCATTGCTTTAGAAGAATGACAGGGTTACAATCCTTGCCTTGATACCTCGAGACTGCAAGCTTGTTGAGGGCAAGGGACATGTCTACCAACTCTGTTATGTAGGACTCACCTGAGTAATAATCATTATACTTGTGGTATTCGTTAAGCACTTACTTACTATGTGCCCGGCACTGTACTAAGCACTGGCGTGGATACAAGCAAATTGGGATGGACACAGTCCCTGTCCCATGTGGGGCTCCCAGTCTCAGTTGTAGTGCTTAGTTCAGTGCCCTCCACGCAGTGTGTGCCCAATAAACGCCAATCAATCAATGGTATGTCTTGAGCGCTTACTGTGTGCACAGCACTGTACTAAGCGCTTGGGAGAGTTCAGTATAACAGAGTGGATAGACATGTTCACTGTCCACCATTGATTGACTGGTGACTGGTCACCTTGCTAGCTTTCTTCCTGCTGGACTCCCATGGAGCTGGTTTTATCGCTCTTTGTTTTTCCATCCTTGGCCTAGCTCCTTGCGCCTATCTTTGAATTTCCTTTTTCTCGGCTTCCAAGTCCGCCAGGTTAGAGTTACTCTTCCGGGTGGTTGGGTTTTTATTTTAGAAAAGGGAGAAAATCCCCTCAGAGACAACCCACTTCAGCTACTATGGAGAAAATGCTCTGGGCCTCTAGCTTTTGGGAAGGATTGATGGGGAAAATGTATTTTATAGTAGGTGTGGTTGGGTTTTTATTTTAGAAAAGGGAGAAAATTTCCTGACACAACCCACTTCAGCTACTATGGAGAAAATGCTCTGGGCCTCTAGCTTTTGGGAAGGATTGACGGGAAAATGTATTTTATAGTAGGTGTCTCACCTGGGTTGACACAGTCTTTGAAAATAGAAGGAAGATACTTTGTGTAACTCTTCCCCGCCTCGAACGGGTGGAACTTGGGTGCCAACCTGAAAACTGTATCTCCTTGGGGGCAATGAACGTGTCTACCAATCTGGTGTGTTGTATTCTCCCAAGTGTTTAGTACAGTGCTCTGCACACAGTAAGTGCACAATAAATACCATGGATTGATCGATTATCACATCACATTCCGTGGCAGTGGGGAGATACCATCATGAGGAGGAGGAAGGCCTAGTGGAAAGAGCACGGTCCTGGGAGTCGGAGAACCTGGGTTCTAATCCCGGCTTCGCCACTTGTCTGCTGTGTGACCTTGGGCCGGTCACTTCACTTCTCTGGGTCTCAGTGCCTTCACCTGGAAAATGGGGATTAAGACTGTGAACCCCATGTGGGACAGGGACTTGTCTACAGTGCCTGCCACATAGTAAGCTCTTAACAAGAGCCATAAAAAAAAAATAAAAACAAAAAAACATTGTAAATCCATATCCTGTGGCATGGAGTTCTTCCTGAGGTGTTACGGGGAGGAAACTGCATACAGTTATTATTCTTGAGTAATACATCGCGCTCCTTGTAAGAAGTCACTCACTGGTAACCTCTCCAAGGCCGCAGTTTGATTTCTCGTATTTCCCCAGCTGGTTTCAGCGTACATCTGGATTCTCTAAAATTCCTTTCTTTGTTCATCATTTCCTGCTCTGTTCAATGCTCCAGCTCAGTATTGGAGAACTATTTTTTTCTGCTTTGTCCTAAGTGCATGTTTATTGCGTGTACTGAGTGAAAATAAATGAACATGTGGTAGAAAAGAAAACCCTTTTTTTTCCGCCACTAAAGCTTTGCTTTTATTGGTTTTTGTCTCGGGGTGGGGGGTTTCACTCAGAGCTCTCCTTCTCTCCCTGCTCACCCTCTTCTTCTCAGTCTGTTCCATGGCACATTCCCTATCCTGCCCCCTCTCCTCCTCCTCCTCCTCCCACTTCCTCTCCCACTCTCTCTCCCTCGAAATAGTTTGAACTTCAGAGCCAGAACGGGGGAGGGATGGGAAAAAGGGAGAAGAGATTCATCTGTTTCTATCAAATCGGGATCGGTTTATTCGAGTCGGTTTAGTTTCCAGTATCGTTTTTGTCCGGAAGCTTCTTGGAATTGGTCTTTGAGAGCAGAAGGCCTAGACACATCATCCCGTTGCTCCTGACAGGAGACTCTTGTTCTCATCCTTTTGCTAGAGACAAGTAGCTAAATTCGCTCATATGTTGGCAGGTGGGAAAATCAGGCTCTGAGGGATTGCCGCCGGGCAAATCAATCAATCAATGGTATTTATTGAGCGCCTACTGTGCGCAGAGCAAATCTTTTTTTACAATTATATTTTTATGGCATTTGTTAAATGCCGGGCACCGTACTGAGTGCCGGGGTAGTTACAAACTAATCAGGGTGGACACAGTCCCTGTCCTACATGGGGCTCACAGTCTTAATCCCCATTTTACAGGTGAGATAACTGAGGCAGAGAGAATAATCGTAATTACTGTGGTACTTGTTAAGTGTTTACTACATGCTAGGCACTGTACAGAGCTCTGGGGTACTCAGGTTGGACACAGTCCGTGTCCCATATGGGTCTTACAGTCTTAATCCCCATTTTACAGATGAGGTAACTGTGGCAGAGAGAATAATAATAATAATTATTATTATTATGGTACTTGTTAAGTGTTTACTACATGCCAGGCACTGGCTAATCTGGTTGGACACAGTCCATGTCCTGCATGGGGCTCACAGTTTTATTCTCCATTTTACAAAAGAGGTAACTCTTTTACAAAAGAGGCAGCCGAGGCCCAGAGAAGGTAAGTGACCTGTCCGTGATCCCACAGAAGACAAGTGGCAGAGGCAGGATTAGAACCCAGGTCCTTCCGACTCCCAGGCCTGTCCACTAGGCCAATCTGCTTCCTTTCGGACCTCATGGTTGTCCGCACAATCCTGTTGACATCATTTCTGCCCTCTGCAACGGCCTGGTGTGCACTCCTGGAAATTTATTCCCATGTCTTCCCAGTGATCTGAAGAGTGGGGTGAGGGCAGGTGAGTGAACAGGACAGTGTGAGTCGAAGGGGGAGCCTGGGAACACCCCTAAATTCCCATCTTTGGCTCTCGTGTGGCCTAGAATAGCAGCAGTCTGGTCCCAGGCTCAAATCCAGCAGAGAAAGCCTGATCCCTACCACAGCGCTTATGCACAGATCTTTAAATTGGATATTACAAATTACCGATTTATAGTAACCTCTGTCTCCCCCTCTAGACCGTAAGCTCGTTACGGGCAGGGAATGTGTCTACCAACTGTCTTGTATTGTCCTCTCCCAAGCGTCTTGTATCGTTCTCTCCCAAGTGCTTAGGAGAATGCTCAGCACAGAGTAAGCATTCAGTAAATACCCCTGAATGATCGATTGGTGATCATAAAGGAGGGGAAATGTGAGGAACCTTGTCCCAGTCACTGCGTGTCTGCCGCTGCCGCCCCTCATAATAATAATAATAATTGTGGTATTTAAGTGCTTACTATGTGCCAGGCACTGTACTGAACCCTGGGGTAGATACAAGCAAATCAGGTTGGACACAGTCCCGGTCTCTTGTGGGGCTCACGGTCTCAATCCCCATTTTGCAGATGAAGGAACTGAGACCCAGATAAGTGAAGTGACTTGCCCAAGCTCGCACAGCAGAGAACTGGCAGAGCCAGGATTAGAACCCATAACCTGTGGGAGTGCTATCTGGACCACAGGCAGCGGTCTTGGGCTTTGCCCCTCCCTTCCCAGAGACCTGCCTGCAAGCAAGTAGCAGTATGGCTTAGTGGAAAGAGCACAGGCCTGGGATTCAGAAGACCTGGGTTCTAATCCTGGTTCTGCCATGTACCTGCTGTATGTTCTTGGACAAGTCCCTTCACTTCTCTGCACCTCCATTACCTCATCTGTAAAATGGGGATTATGATGGAGCCCCATGTGGGACATGGACTGTGTCCAACCTGATGATCCTGTATCCACCCCAGCACTAAAAATACAATGTCTGGCACATGGTAAGCGCTTATCAAATGCCATAAAAATAAAAATGAGAAGCAGCGTGGCTCAGTGGAAAGAGCCCGGGCTTTGGAGTCAGAGGTCATGGGTTCAAATCCCGGCTCCACCAACTGTCAGCTGGGTGACTTTGGGCAAGTCACTTCCCTTCTCTGTGCCTCAGTTTCCTCATCTGTAAAATGGGGATTAAAACTGTGAGCCCCCCCGTGGGACAACCTGATCACCTTGTAACCTCCCCAGCGCTTAGAACAGTGCTTTGCACATAGTAAGCACTTAACACATGCCATCATAATTAATTATAAAAAGGGGGATGATTGTTTCACCCCCTTGCCCAGAGCAAGGTCTGGCTGAGCCTCCTGTGCCTTGCGTAATTATCCGGGCCCTGTTCCGGGCTGGCCGGAATACCGCTTCTGTGCGTAATGCTCCCCCAGAAGAAGCTGACGGCAGCTCCACGTGACACATCCGGATCTTCCCAGTGCCGTCGTCTCCAGGGTCCGACGCGGCCTGATTTCCATGGACGTTGGGGAGATCCAGATCTTTCCAGTGCTGGCCATCTCCAGGCTCGGCGTGGCGTGATTCCCATGGAGGTTGGGAGGACCCAGATCTTCCCAGTGCTGGCCATCTTGGCAGCTCCACATGACACATCCGGATCTTCCCAGTGCCGTCCGTCTCCAGGGTCCTACGCGGCCTGATTTCCATGGACGTTGGGGAGATCCAGATCTTTCCAGGGCTGGCCATCTCCAGGCTCGGCGTGGCGTGATTCCCATGGAGGTTGGGAGGACCCAGGTCTTCCCAGTGCTGGCCATCTCCAGGCCCAACGTCATCCCAATGCTGGCCGTCTCCAAGGCCCGATGTGGCCGGGTTCCTGCGGAGGCCAGGGGAGCCAGGTCTATTCGGCGCCGGCCTTCTCTGGAGCTCGGCGCAGCCTGGGTTCTTCGGAGGCTGGGGCGGGGGGGGAGGGCTGGGGAACTGGGGATTCCCAAACGCCTCAGCCAAGTTTTAAGTCCATTTGTGCACCTGGTGAGTCATTAACTGGAGGAGGAGAGGGTTGTGACCTCTCCCAGACTTTCCACTTCCTCCCCGGGTTTGCGTTCATTAAACCTCAGAGAAAATGAGCCCGACAGATGCTCTTGGGAGGTTCTTCCCGCTTCCTTCAAACCAAGGGGAGCCTCTTCCCTTCATGGCCACCGCCTCCAGGGCCCTGCAAGGCGGGGGACGAGGAGGGGTCTTGTGGGACCCGGGGGACTCAAACCCCTGAGCTTTCCTGCCTTCCATCCCCTGCAAGACTAAGTAATCGGGGGGAGGGGCCAACCGCACATCTCCACAGCGTAGCCTTAGTGGAAAGAGCCAAGGCCTGGGAGTGAGAAGGACCTGGGTTGTAATCCTAACTCTGCCATTTATCTACAGATGTTTCACTTCTGTTTTTGTTTTTAAATATTATCTGGATCATTGAAGCATCATGATTGGCATTCCGGCAGTAGGCCTGGGATATATGGTTTGGAACAGCGTTTTGCACACAGTAAGCGCTTAACAAATGCCATCATTATTATATGGAAACTGCCTTTTCCACAACCCGGTTACCTGTCTACATGTTTTGTTTAGTTTTGTTGTCTGTCTCCCCCTTCTAGACTGTGAGCCCATTGTTGGGTAGGGACTGTCTCTATATGTTGCCAATTTGTACTTCCCAAGCGCTTAGTACAGTGCTCTGCACACAGTAAGCGCCCAATAAATACGATTGAATGAATGAATGAATGCCATGTGACCTTGAACAAGTCACTTCACTTTTCTGGGCCTCAGTTTCCTCACCTGTAAAAGACTGTGAGCCCCATGTGGGACAGGGACTGCGTGCATCCCGATTATCTTGTATCTACCCCAGTGCTTAGCACAGTGCCTGGCACATAGTAAGCACTTATCAAAAATTATTATTATTTAAACGCTGACTGACTCTGCTGCATCAAGCGGAGGTCAATCAATCAATGGTATTCACTGAGCGCTTATTGTGAGCAGAGCACTGTATTAAGCACTTGGAAGAGGACAGAATGACTGAGTTAGTAGACACTTCCCTGCTCACAAGGAGCTTACAGTCTAGGGAGAGAGGCATTAATATGAATAAATGATTTATCGAGATGGATGTCAGTACTGTGGCGGTGAACAGAGGATTCACCCCGATCTCTGTGTGATGTCCCTTTTTTTAATGGCATTTAAGTGCTTACTATGTGCCAGGCACTGTTCTAAGCACTGGGGTAGATACAGGCTAATCAGGTTGGACACAGTCCATGTCCCACATGGGGCTCACAGTCTTCATCCCCATTTTGCGGATGAGATAACTGATGCACAGAGAAGTGAAGTGACTTGCCGAGGTCACACAGCAGACAAGTGGCAGAGGAGGGATTAGAACACTCCCAGGGCCGTGCGCTATCCACTAGACCATGCTTCTCCCCCCCCTCCTGGAAATGTTGGCCCTCCCACACAGACACGTTTCAAAACAATCCTGATTCGGATGTGTGGGATCTGAGCTGTGAAGGGCAAGGCCGGGTTACGTTGATCTTCAGAATTCATTCATTCAGCCATATTTATTGAGCGCTTCCTGTGTGCAGAGCACTGTACTAAGCACTTGTGAGAGTACAATATAACAATAGACACATTCCCTGTCCACAAAGAGCTTACAGCCTTAGGGAAGCAGCGTGGCATAGTGGCTAGGACATGGGCCTGGGAATCAGAAGGTCATGGGTTCTAATCCTGGCTCCACCACTTCTCTGCTGTGGGACCTTGGGCAAGTCACTTCGCTTCTCTGGGCCTCAGTTACCGCATCTGTAAAATTGGGATTGGAACTGTGAGCCCCACGCGAGACAGGGACTGTGTCCAATCTGATTTGCTTGTATCCACCCCAGAGCTTAGTACAGTGCCTGGGACATAGCGCTTAACAAATGTCACAACAATAATAATAACAACAGTTCTACGGTCTAGAACTCAACCTCAGGGCTAAGAAATTGAGGATTTTTCTCTCCTCACATCCACGTGCTTTGAGTTCCTTTTCCACTGGCTTGCCTCCCTATATCTCCTTGTCTCTCCCATCCTTCATCCTCCCCTAGACTGACTCTCTCCCCACCCTCCACCTTTTGAAAAGCAGCCTGGAATCCGGGCTCGTAGACTGAAAGTGGCAGAAACATTCATTATGAATCAGATATGCTTTCCGTCTTCACTCATCGAGAAACCAGGAATCGATTGTGGTTCTTCAGAGAAACCTCTCAGTAGTTACAAATGGGAATCAAGGGAGTATTTAATACTGTTCTTAGAGGTGGGTGTAATGTACTCTGAAGAGTAGACATGTGTTAGCACAGGATTATATTTTGTGACCAGCTCATGGGATAAGAGGCTATTTTGGAGACAATCCTAGGAAATTAAAGTGACATATGTAGTTAAGATGATTGAGCACATCTAAGGCTTAGTTACAACGCTATTGTGGCCTCTCTCTGCGGTGGCAAGTTCATTGAACTCAGGAGAGAAAGAATGAGAGGAAAGAAGACTTAGCCAACCATCAGCTCATAAGAATTCCGAAAAACTTTGGGACATGTGGAAGATCTTAAAACAAAATTGACTCCTGTTGAGAAACAAGGAAACCCTATTGAAAAAGGAGTTAAGATGGCAGGAGTGAGTAGCTAATGCTACTCTCTCCTAAAGGTTCATTTCAGTTATGGAAATGTTGTTGCTATTTTGTACTCTACCAAATGCTTAGTACAGTGCTCTGCCTCACAGTAAGTGCTCAATAAATGTGATTGAGTGAATGAATGAAAGGTCAGTGAAAGATGCTGATTTATTACAATCTTCAACCCGACAATGCCAAAGCAATCAAACGTTTCATCTGTAGTCTGAGGGGGAATCCCTGTTTCACTTCCATCTCTGTCACAGGCTTACCCGTTGGACAATCCGGGCAACCTTTCGTGATGTTATGCCTCGATTATCTTAATCTGTGAAATGGGACTGCTACTGCCTGCCTGCCTGTCTTACCTCACAGTAATATTTCCAACAGCTAGGATCTGTAAAATGTCAAAAAAAAATGTAAAATGGAGATGTCACTTGTGAGGCTAGTTCTGCTCAGAGCTTCAAGCGGAATAATCCTTCAGGTCGAGAACCTGGCTTTAAAGGGAGAGAAGTAATACTACTATTACTAATAATAATAATGGTATATGTATTTTATCCATAGTAATGTGTTTCCCCCTCTAGACTGTACTCTCATTATGGGCAGGGAACATGTCTGCTCATTCTGTTGTACACTTCCAAGTGCTTAGTACAGTGTTCTGCATATAGTAAGCTCTCAGTAAATGCAATTGATTGATTATTTGTTGAAGGCTTACTCTGTGCCAAGCACTATAATAAGCACTGGGCTTAGAAACAACACACTTAGTTTAGACTGTGACATGGGGATAACAGTCTAGGTAGGGGGGGAATCCCCATTTTATGAATGAGGAAACAGAGGCAGAGAGAGGTGAAGTGACTTGCCCCACTACAAGCTCAGGCAAGTGGCAGAGCTGCGATTAGAACCCAGGTCCTCCAACTCCCAGGGCCATGGTTTTGTCTCTAGGACGCGCTGAGACAGACCTGGGAGGAGAAGGTCGAAATGAAGAGCGAATGGAGTGTGGGCATGAGTTTTGTGCCAGGACAAAATACCAAATGGGGCTAAGGACAGCCGCAATGGAAGGGGAGGTGGGGGAGGAGGAGGAGGAAGAAAGGACAGAGCTGAAAACTGACCCCCAAATTGGGATTCTAAACAGTGACTTGTAGCCCCAACCAAACATGGAGTGTTCTATTGCCAAAAAATATTTCTGAAGGTTTTTTTCTTCATGAAACCCCTCTGCGCTAGCTGCCTCAGGTGAAATGCCACGGTAGACCAGGGTTTAGAGTTTTAGAATAAAAATAAAATTGAGTCGGAGAAGCCGGAGTTACTTTTTGGCTCGGAGACTATCATGATAAGACAAGAAGGCTGAAGTTCAGAGAAATCTGAAAGAATTGCTTTTCTAGCCAAGAGGCTTTTTCCTTCCCATTGATTTCCGATGTTCTTAGATTTCAAGGGTTTACATTTCCCAGGGGACTCGCCATCCAAGGGAGCAAAGGGGTGAGGGGGGTGGGGGCTTGATTCCTTTCTGTCCCTGAATACTGGGATAATCTCTGGGATCTGTTTAGTGGGATCTACTCTTTCCCTTCCTTTGAAGCCCAAATCATCCGCCTCTGTCGCCCACTCCAAATACTAGTCATGGTCATCTTACTACTCCCCAGGCCCTGCCTCCCAGCTTTTTGAACCATTTTGATCCCTTTCTCAGACTCCTTCTATCTTTCTCCATCCCTACACGGACGCTTGGGGACTTCAATATCCACCTAGATGTTCCTGATGACTCTTCCACTATCTGCTTTCTATCGCTCCTCAACTCCACCCCAGTCCCCTTCACTCCACAGACACTGCCCCCTCAAAGGTCACAAACGATCTCTTTCTTGTCAAATCCAATGGCCTCTACTCCATCCTAATCCTCCTCGACCACTCAGCTGCCTTTGACATTGCTGACTACACCCTTCTCCTGGAAATATTACCCAACCTTGATTTCACTGACACTGTCCTTTCCTGATTTTCCTCCTGTCTCTCTGGCCGCTCATTCTCAATCGCTTTCACATGTTCCTCTTCTTTTTCCCACCCCCTAACTGTGGGTGTCCCTCAAGGTTCAGTTCTGGGTCCCCTTCTATTTTCCATCCAAGCCTACTCCCTTGGAGAAATCAATTGCTCCCATAACTTTAACTACCACCTCTATTCAGATGATTCCCAAATGTCCATCTCCAGCCCTGATCTCTATCCCTCCTGCAGTCTCGCATTTCCTCCTGCCTTCAAGACATCGCTACTTTGGATGCCCTGCTGTCACCTCAAACTTAACATGTCCAGAACAGAAGTCCAGATCTTCCCACCCAAATCGTGACCTCCCCCTGACTTCCCCATCACTTTGTCTCACAAACTCATAACCTTGGCGTTCTCCTTGACTCCCCTCTCTCATTCAACCCACATATTCAATCTGTCACTAAATCCTGTCGGTTCAACCTTCATAACATTGCTAAAATCCACCCTCTCATCTCCATTCAAACTGCTACCATTTGAATCCGATCACCTATCCTATCAGTCCTTGATTACTGTATCCACCCTGCCTCTTGTCTCTCCCCACTCCAATCCATACTTCACTTTGCTGCCTCGATCATTTTTCGACAGACACTCAAGACATGTTTCCTTACTCCTCAAGGACCTCCAGTGGTTGCCTATCCACCTCTGCATCAAACAGAAACTCCTTGCCATTGGTTTAAAGAGGACAATCACCTTATCCTCTCCTACCTCACCGCTCTCGTACTACAACCCAGGCTGCATGCTTCACTCCTCAACTGCCAGCCTTCTCAATGTACCTCGATCTCGTCTATGTCACTGTCGACCTGCCTCTGGCCTGGAATGCCTTCCCTCCTCATATCTGACAGACTTTCAAAGCCTTAATGAAGGCTCACCTCCTCCAAGATAAGCCCTCATTTCCTCTTTTCCCCACTCCCTTCCATGACTCCTTGACTTGCTGCCTTTATTCACCACTCCCCCCAAAGCACTTATGTACATATCTGTAATTTATTGATTTATATTAATGTCTGTCTCCCCCTCTAGACTGTAAATTCCTCGCAGGCAGACAATGTACCTGTTCCATTGTTCTGTATTGTTCTACTGTGGCATAGTACAGCACATTAGAAAGGCAGCAGCAATTTGCACTATCATCCACCTGATATGGTTAATTTGTTCTACATCTGAAGACGTCCATCACCCTATCATCTTTGACTTTCTGAAACATCTTAAGAGGGTGGGCCTTTTGGGTGGCGAGAGGAGAGGATATCCTTGGAATTTGAGAGCGAAACTAAAAACAGATCATCACTGCCCCATGCATTACCTTAACATTCCTGTCCCTAAATAGGAGACGTGGTAATCCTCAAATTCTCAGCCAGGAAACCTGGATGCCAGTGAAATTCTACTGGCTTTGCTCGAGGAGCTGAATGAACTGGGCGAAGCCCTTTGGCCATTCAGACAGGAAGGACAAAAACGGACATGGAGGATTTTTAAGCACTGTGGTTTAGAGGATGGGCGTGATGAATGAAAGCTTGGTTTTCAGAAAGAAATGGTTTGAAGAGTGATGAAATTAGGAAATGACAGAGTTTGCAAAACAACCACTTCTCTCAGAATATTGGAGCACGGCGAACCATTTGAGAGCTTGATTGCCACTTACGTAATTCCTCCCCGAAAGGTTTTTTAAAGACCGGTCGTTTAATGATTTAACTTGAAGATCAAATTGCTGGCATTTTATGGGGGAGAGTGGATAGGTTTTGGCTTATAGTAATAATAATAATAGTAATAGAGAACTTCTGGGAGAAGCAGCGTGCTCAGTGGAAAGAGCTCGGGCTTTGGAGTCAGAGGTCATGGGTTCAAATTCCGGCTCCGCCAACTGTCAGCTGTGCGTGACTTTGGGCCTCAGTCCCCTCATCTGTAAAATGGGGATGAAGACTGTGAGCCCCCTGTGGGACAACCTGATCACCTTATAACCTCCTCAGCGCTTAGAACAGTGCTTTGCACATAGTAAATGCTTAACAAATACCATTGTTATTATTATTATTAATAATAAGGAAAGCAACATGGACCACAGGCTTTGGAGTCAGAGGACCTGCATTCTAATCTTGTCTCCACCATGAACCTGCTGTGTGACCTTGGGCAAGTCATGTCACTACTCTGTGCCTGAGTTTCTTCAGTGCAAAATGGGGATTCAATCCCTGTTCTCCCTCTTTCTTACATGTGGGACCCAATTATCTTTATCCCCAGTGCTTAGGACAGTGATTGGTGCACAGTAAGGGCTTAACAAGTACTATTATTAATTTTGTTGAGCGCTTACTCTCGGTAACAAAAGTTGCATGTTATTCATTAGCAGTTCTGAAGTTTTGGGGAGGAGCTAGTTAAAATTAACAGTCAACATGATATCTGTGGCTCATTCATCTGTGTCACTACATGAATGGCCTTTCCCCGCATTAGTGTGAACATCTGAGAGTTGGTCTGAGTATTAATATCAAGGGGGTAATTTTGGCCTGGAGAAGGCTCCCAGTCTGGAATCTAAAAATAGAGGAGGAAGGGAAGCAGCGTGGCTTAATGGATAGAGCACGGGCCTGGGAATCAGAAGGACCTGTATTCCAATCCTGGTTCTGCCACATGTCAGCTGTGTGACCTTGGGCAAGTCCCCTAACTTCTCTAGGTCTGTTACCTCATCGGTATAATGGGGATTAATCAATCAATCAATCGTATTTATTGAGCGCTTACTGTGTGCAGAGCACTGTACTGAGCGCTTGGGAAGTACAAGTTGGCAACATATAGAGACAGTCCCTACCCAACAGTGGGCTCACAGTCTAAAAGGGGGAGACAGAGAACAAAACCAAACATACTAACAAAATAAAATAAATAGGATAGATATGTACAAGTAAAATAAATAAATAAATGCCACTGGTGGGACAGGAATTGGGTCCAGCCGGATTACCTTGTATCTCCCCCGGCACTTAGAACAGTGCCTGGCATATAGTAAGCGCTTAACAAGTACCATCAGAATGACCATTATTATTGAATCTAAAAACCTAGGTGAGAATAAATAAGGGTGAGTGTTTGCATGCACAATGGAGGGGAATGGAAAACCAACACAGCTGTGCATTGATGTGTGGAGTGAAGCTAGGAGAGGGCATTCATTCATTGATAATTACTGAGCGCTTACTGTGTGTGGAGCACTGTACTAAGCGCTTGGGAGAGTACAACAGAACAGTAAACAGACACATTCCCTGTGGCAGGAAACAGCTGTTGTGTAAGGAGGGGACTTTCCAGCGTTGGTTTTCAGGGCAGTGGTAATCTTCGGCACAAGCTGTGGGTTGGATTAAACTCACACTGCAAGTTTCATGTACATCAAAAGCCCAGGACAGACCACCGAACTCTTCCCCCTATACCTCGTCGATGGCTGAGTGACCTGTTGTTAGTCGATCATATTTATTGAACACTTACTGCATACAGAGCACTGTACTAAGCGCTTGGGAGCATACAATGTAAAGACATTCTCTGCCCACAATTAACTTACAACCTAGAGGTTGTGACTTGCCCAAGGTTATGAGTTTACAGTCTCGAAATTAAGCGACTTGCCTAAGTTCACATGGGGATTCAATCCCTGTTCTCCCTCCTACTTAGACTGTGAGCCCCATATGGGACCCGATTACCTTGTACCTACCACAGCGCTTAGTACAGTGATTGGCGCACAGGAAGAGTTTAAGCTTAACAAGCACTAGAATTAATTTTGTTGCGCGCTTACTCTCGGTAACGAAAGTTGCATTTTGTTCATTAGCAGGTCTCCTGAAGTTTTGGGGAGGAGTTAGTTAAAACAGGAGCCAGGATTAGAACCCAGGTCCTTCCTGGCACTATCCACTAGGCCACACTGCTTCTCTGCAGGTGGTGGTAGCCTAGCTTGAGGGGCTGTCAATATTCCAGGCCTTTAGATAATGGTTTTAGGGCCTTCAGTTTAAGGAGGGCAACTTTCCAGCCTCTCAGTGTTGGCTTTGTTGGGAGAGTGTGCATCCCATTTGGTATAGATTGGATACTTCCTTCAGGATTGTAACACCTGCTGAGCTTGCAACCCATTGCTGACTCCGTAGGAATCAGGCATCCTTTGGGACCAGATTCACTCCTATATATGTCAGTAAGGAAATGAGCTTTATTTGTAGCGCTAGAATATTGCCCTTTCACTCAACTTTGTTTTTTACAGGCCTCCCGGGTGGTTTTGCAGATTTGAGTTGCTGAGAATTTCTTTGATATTCTGTGAAAGGAAAGTGAACTGTTGTACTTGTGGGGTTCATTGGTGATGATGGAGAATCTTTCAGTGCACTGTGGATTTGGAGGCATTTAGTAGTAGTGATAAATATTTATTAAGTGTTGTAGGCAGAGCGCTGTGTACCAAGTGTGGGAAAGAATTCACCGATTGGAATTACAGTCCCTGGCCCTCAAGGGGCTCAAAATCTGAGAGTCAACAAAGTGTTAGAAGAAAACTCCTTCCTACCATGTTTTCTTTCCTTTTTTTTTTTTTTTACTTTCTAGGAGGAATCTCTTTACAAAAGTTACCATATCAGTTGAGTACTGTAAATATGAACCTACCTTCTTCTCCCCATCACAGTTCTACAAATTGATGTAAAAAACCTTAGCCAGCTCAAGTTACAGGGCAGTTTTGAGGAGAAGGGATTTTACCCTTTTGCGTGAATTACTTTTGAATGCAAAATATTCTCTGACTTCAAAGGTTGTTGAAGCTTTGCTGTAGCTGAAGTTATTCTGTAATTTCTCTTTTGACCCAGAGGTTTCTTGACAGCACTAAGGAATTTTTACAGCTTTCACTTAGAGTCTATTCTCGTGTGTTAAGAGGGGTTGTGTTTGTGTGAAACTCATATTATGGGACTGTTATAATTTTTGATTCAGTGGGAATGGGGTGAGGAGAGTTGGTTCCAAGAAACCAAGCTCTTTGTGAGCAGGGAATGTGGCTGTTTATTGTTATATAGTACTCTCCCAGATGCTTAGTACAGTGCTGTGCACACTGTAAGCACTCAGTAAATACGATTGAATGAATGAATGATTTTTTAATGGTATTTAAGCATTTACTGTGTGTTAAGCACTGTTCTAAGCGTTGGGGGAAATACAAGAGAATCAGGTCCCACACATTCCTCACAGTCTGATCAGTCGTTTCAAACTGATCAAATACGCTTCAGTCGTATTTATTGAGCACTCACTGCATTCAGAGCACTGTACTAAGAAGCAGCGTGGCTCAGTGGAAAGAGCACGGGCTTTGGAGTCAGAGGTCATGGGTTCAAATCCTGGCTCCACCAGTTGTCGGCTGTGTGACTTTGGGCAAGTCACTTAACTTCTGTGCCTGTTACCTCATCTGTAAAAATGGGGATTGAGACTGTGAGCCCCCCGTGGGACAACCTGATCACCTTGTAACCTCCCCAGCACTTAGTACAGTGCTTTGCACATAGTAAGCGCTTAATAAATGCCGTTATTATTATTATTACAACACAACAATATGACAGATACATTCCCTGCCTACAGTGAGCTTACAGTCTAGAGGGGGAGTCAGGCATTAATATAAATAATTACGGATATGTACATAAGTGCTGTGGGGCTGGTGGGGAGTGGTGAATAAAGGGAGCAGATCATGGTGACACAGAAGGGAGTGGAAAAAAAAGAAATGAGGGTTTAGTCAAGGAAGGCCTCTTGCAGGAGATGTGCCTTCAATTAGACCTTGAAAGGGAGGAGAGTCATTGTCTGTCGGATTTGAAGAGGGGAAGCTTTCCAGGCCAGAGGCAGGATGCGGGTGAGAGGTTGGCAGTGAGATAGACGGAGTTGGAGTTTTAATGAGTAAGTTGTCATTAGAGGAGTGAAATATGTGGACTGGGTTGTGGGAGAGTCGTGAGGTGAGGTAGAAGGGGGCAAGGTGATTTAATGCTTTAAAGCCAATGGTAAAGGAGTTTCTGTTTGTGGAAAGTGGATGGGAAACCACTGGAGGTTCTTGAGGAGTGAGGAAATTTGGGTTTAAGGGTATTGTAGAAAAATGATCCGGGCAGCAGAGTGAAAGTATGGACTGGATGGAGTCGGGGAGAGGCAGGGAGGTTAGTAATCAAGGTGGAATAGGATAAATGCTTGGATTAAAATTGTAGCAGTTTGGATAGAGAGGAAAGGGCAGATTTTAGCGATGTTGGGAAGGTTAAACTGACAGGATGTAGTGACAGATTGAATATGTGGGTTGAATGAGACAGAGGAGTCAAGGAGAACGCCAAGATTACAGGCTTGTGAAACAGGAAGGATGGTGGTGCTGTCTACAGCGGTGGGAAAGTCAGGGGAAGGACAGGGTTTTGGGGAGGAAGATAAGAAGTTCTGTTTTGCACATGTTAAATTAGAGGTGAGGGCAGGACATCCAAGGAGAGATATCTTGAAGCCTGGAGGAAATGTGAGACTGGTGAGAGGGGGAGAGATCAGGGCTGGAGGTGGAGATTTGGGAATCATCCACACAGAGGTGGTCGTTGAAGCCATGGGAATGATTGAGGTCTCCAAGGGAGTGGGTGTAGATGGGGATTAGAAGGGGACCCAGAACTGAACCTTGAGGGACACCCCCAATTAGGGGGTGGGAGGCAGATGGAGGAGCTCGCGAAAGAGACTGAGAATGAGTGACCAGAGCGATAGGAGGAGAATTGGGAGAGGACAATGTGACACCAAGGTCTAAGTAGGAGGGAGAACAGATATTGCAGTTTCTGTGGATTTTATTAAGCACTTACTCTGTCCCAAGCACTGAACCAAGCGCTTGTATAAATACAGGATAATCAGGTCCTACATGGGACTCACAATCTAAGCAGTAGGGATAGCAGGATTCAATCTCTATTTTGCAGTTCTGGAAACTGAGGCACAGAGAAGTTAAGTGACTTGCCCAAGATCATACAGCAGTGAAGTGGCAGAGCCAAGATTAAAACCCAGAAGCTCTGGCTCCCAGGCGTGTGCGTTATCCAATAGGCCATGCTGCTTCCTCTGTTTTGTGATAAAAATTCCTATATTTCTGTCCCTCATTAGCAGAATGCTTTCCCCCATTTCCACATTGTTATTTTAATCAATCAGAAGTATTTATGGACTGTTTACTTTCTGCAGAGAAGCAGCATGGCATAGTGGATAGGGCACGGGCTTGGGAGTCAGAAGGTCTTGGGTTCTAATTCTGGCTCCGCCACTTCCCTGCTGTGTGACCTTGGGCAAGGCACTTCACTTCTGTGTGCCTCAGTTACCTCATTTGTAAAATGGGGATGGAGACTATGAGCCCCACGGGGGACAGGGACTGTGTCCAACCCGGTTTGCTTGTATCTATCCCAGCACTTAGTACAATGCCTGGCACATAGTAAGCACTGAAAAAATACCATAATTATTATTTTGTATTATTATTATTATTATTTTATGCAGAACTCTGTACTGGGAGCTTGGGAGAACTAAGTTGGTAGACATCTCTGAGAATCTTACAATCTTGTCGGGGAGACAGATATTAAAATCAATTATGTAAGGGAAGGAACCAATTATCTAGTTATCTAATTATCTAGGGCTGTGGGGGTGAAATGGGAAACTACAATACAGCAGAGTTGGTAGACATGTCTCCTCCCCACACAAGGCTTACAGTTTACAGAGAGTTTACATCTTATCTTAGGCTGTCGAGTGGTCTCCGACCCATAGCGACTCCGTGGACACATCTCTTCCAGAAAATCCCACCCCATCTGCAATCGTTCTGGTAGGATATCCATTGAGTTACATAGTAATAATAATAATGATGGCATTTATTAAGCGCTTACTATGTGCAGAGCACTGTTCTAAGAGCTGGACATCTCACCGGGAGGATTAAAAAGGAGAAAAGTAGCTAGTTCTCTTCGTACTCTGCGGAGATAAGAAGAAGCTCTGTGTACACTGGTCAAATTCCTGTTTCCTGTAATTGGAAGCAAAGGGAAGCTGCAGGATAAGGAAGGAAAGAGGCCTTTCCACTGTAAATACAGGTCATCCCCACATGGATTTTGCAGTAGTTTTACTGTGAGAAGTAGAGGGTTCTTTTATTTAATCTTGATACTTGAAGTTTATTGAATGCTCGTTGTATGCCAGCTGCTCTAGAGAACAGAGAGGAGGTCTGGTTTATGTACTCTAGTAATGTAAATTCTAAAGGAATGGAAAATGGTGGCAACATATACACAGTCCCTGAAGTGGGGGAGAGCCCCCAGCCCCGAGTGGCCTGGGTAATGATAATAACAACAATAATAATAATAATATTAGAATCCATGACCTCTGACTCCAAAGCCCAGACTCTTTTCACTGAGCCATGCTGACACCTAGCCCTTCTCTGCTGGGTTTTAGTGGGTCTGGTCTCCTGATTCCTTGCAATTCTTCAATGCACGGGCCACCCCATCCAGGGGAGTAGCGCTCCAGTAATTCTTTCTGTGCAGCGGCGGAGCGTGAGTCAAGGCTGAAAGAATGCCGCTTCCAAAAAATAAAATCACATGCTGGCGAGAGCTTGTGGAGCTGTTACTTAGCACGAGGGTCTGTTACTTAGCACGTGGTGAAAGGCAAAACAGTCAAAGGGCCTTTTTGTGTCACTCGGAACACCGGGGCGGTTCTCTGAGGAAATCTTAGAGGTTCACGCTCTGTCTCATGGTCATCGGGGCTGCCTCCGTGGGAGAGATGGGGATCAGGAAAAACTCCCCTCTCCTCCCTGCCCTGGTCCCAAAGTCTTCCCGATCCAAGAGCCCTTTAAAGTACGGGCCAGATTGCGAAAATTCCTCCCCACCTTTTCCCTCCACTCAAAAGGAGAGTTCATCCCTTAATTGTCAAGTTCTCCCGGAGTTCAGTTGCCGGGAAATTATTTTGGGGAGATTGCTGATGTGGTATGCAAGGGATCTTGGTTTCTAAAGTGCATATCTGCTTGTGTGGCTTAGTGGATAGAGCCCGGGCCTGGGGTTCTAATCCTGGCTGCACCACATGTCTGCTCTGTGACCTTGGGCAAGTCATTTAACTTCTCTGGGCCTCAGTTCCCTCATCTGTGAAATGGGGATTAAGAGTGTGAGCCCCATGTGGAACATGGACTGTGTCCAGACTGATGGACTTATAACAGTGCTTGGCACATAGTAAGCACTTAACAAGTACCAGAATTATTATTTATTGTATTGTTCTGGCCTTCACTACAGTTATTCCAGCTCTGTCCGTTTGCCGCCAAATTAGTGATTGATAATTTCATTGTACTCCCCCAATCAATCTGTTAAGTACTGAGCTGGTATGGTGCTCCGGCCTCTGGCCTGGTACGCCCTTCTTCCTCAAATCCGACAGACAATGACTCTCTCCTCCTTCAAAGCCTTATTGGAAGCACATCTCCTCCAAGAGGCCTTCCCCGACTAAGCCCTCCTTTCCTTTTCTCTCACTCCTTTCAGCATTGCCCTGACTTGCTCCCTTTATTCATCCCCTCTCCCAGCCCCACAGCATTTATGTCTCTGTCTGCCATTTATTTATATCTATTAATGTCCGTCTCCCCCTTTAGACTGTAAGCTCCTTGTGGGCAGAGACTGTGTCTGTTTATTGTTGTATTGTACTTTCCCAAGTTCTTAGTACAATAAGTGCTCAATAAATACAATCGACTGACCCTGAACAGTAGAGGTGCTCAAAAAGAGCAGGAATAGTTGTGGCATGTGTCAAGCGCTTACTATGTGCCAAGCACTGTACTAAGAGTGGGGGTAGATAAAAACTCATGAGGTCGAATACGGTTCTTGGCGACAGAAGAGTTATTGAATCTCCATTTTACAGATGAGGAAACTGAGGCACAGAGAAGTTGGGAAGTGACTTGGCAGCAAGGAAGTGGCAGAGATGGGATTAAAACCCAGGCCCTAAGTTACAGGCCCCAGCTCTTTCCATTCATTCAATCATTCAATCATATTTATTCAATCAATCAGTCAATCGTATTTATTGAGCGCGTACTCTGTGCAGAGCACTGTACTAAGCGCTTGGGAAGTACAAGTTGGCAACATACAGCTACGGTCCCTACCCAACAACGGGCTCGCAGTCTAGAAGGGGGAGACAGACAACAATACAAAACATGTAGACAGGTGTCAAAATCGTCAGAACAAATAGATTATAGCTATAATGCACATCATTAACAAAATAAATAGGATAGTACAAAATAAACAGAATAGTAGAATAGTATTTCCGAGAGGCCATACTGCTCCTTACTTAGACAGTGAGCTCCATAAAGGACGGGGACTGTATCCAACCTAATTAACTTGTCTCTACCCCAGTGGTTGACACAGAGTTAGCGTTTAACAAATATCATAAAAAAATTACCGTTGAGTAAATGAGTGAATAAAATTGTGTTCCCTGGGGTATTATGGGCGGAGTAGGGAGGGGTTACTGACTGAAGCAGAATTAAGCCTTTAAATGAAATTAGACTCTGAGGAGTACATGAGACAAAGGAATACATTCCTATCAAAAGAACATATGCTTGTTCATAGACATATTCTTAAATATGTACAAAATGCATAATCACTTGAATCTGTGAGCACAGATTGAGGAAAAACTACACATAAGTTGGTTTTTTTTTGGTTTTTTTAAAATGGCATTTGTTAAGCACTTACTATGTGCCTATCACTGTACTAAGCGGTGGGCTACATCCAAGCTAATCAGGTTGGACACAGTCTCTGTCCCCCATGGGGGCTCACAGTCTTAGTCTCCATTTTGCAGATGAGGGAACTGAGGCACAGAGAAGTGTAATGACTTGCCCAGGGTGACACAGAAGACACGAGGCAGAGCCAGGATTAGAACCCAGGTCCTTCCGACTAACCTTCTGGATTGGTCTGGGGTACTTATTAGTTGTGGCATTTGAATGGAGACAGACATGGAAGGAGCCGAGTTATGTCCAGAAAATTGCAGCTTTCTTTAGTAATTGGGTTCTTTCTTTGAGGGAAGGGAAAGTACAGAATATCATTGAAAACTGTTTCCTAAATGAAAGTTTTTAGAATTTTCCCAAGTGATTCAGCATGTCTTTAGTGAACTCATGGGACTGTATTTCATTACTTTATTGGATGAGGACATTTTTGGGAAAACAAATTGTTCATATTTACTTGGGTGTGTTAATATGCTCTAATGCAGGCTTATGGGAGTGACTGTTAAGAGTAGGGAAGAGCGGTTGCTTATTTTGAAATACCGCTTCACTTTAAATGCTTGCGCTATGTCTTGTCTAGTAAATTGCGGGAACAGCCCGATACTTGATTAGAACAAGACAGAGGAAGGCCCAAACAAAAGGAAGCAGCGTGACTTAGTGGATAGAGCCTCGGCCTCCGAGTCAGAAGGATCTGGGTGCTAATCCTGCACTGCACTTGTCTGCTGTGTGACCTTGGGCGAGGCACTTCACTTCTCTGTACCTCAGTTTCCTCATCTGTAAAATGGGGTTTAAGACTGTGAACCTATGTGGGACAGGGATTGTCCTGATTTCCTCGTATCTACCCTAGTTTTTAGAACAGTGCTCGGCACATAGTAAGCGCTTAACAAATACTATTATTATTATTATTATTGTAATTATTATAATTATAATAATAATAATTATTATTATTAAAAAGACCCCTGTTTACCTTGTAGAGCAAAGCTCTGTTTTTTCACCCATTTACCTTGTAGGATTTCCTATTGGCAGCGCAGTGTCTCTACTACCCCAGTGATTTCCACTCCCCCCACTCCCTTTTTTAAGATATTTGTTAAGTGCTTACTGTGCATCAGACACTGTACTAAGCGCTGGGATGGATACCAGCAAATCCGGTTGAACACAATCCCTGTCCCACATGGGGCTCACAGTCTCAATCCCCATTTGACAGATGAGGGAACTGAGGCCCAGAAAAGTGAAGCGACTTGCCCGAGGTCACCCAGCAGACGAGTGGCAGAGCTGGGATTAGAACCCATGACCTTCTGACTCCCAGGCTCGGGTTCTATCCACTAGGCAGAAATTAATATAAATAAATAAATTACAGGTGTGTAAAAGTGCTGTGGGGCTGGGGGAGGTGATAAGGAAATCAGCTGAGGAGAAGGCTATGTATGGAAGGTTTCAGGGGAGAGACTGGGAGGAGGGGAGTACCTAAGCACTTATGGGATGGGGGTAAATGATAATAATAATAATGGTATTTGTTAAGCGCTTACTATGTGCAAAGCGCTGGTGGGGATACAAGGTGATCTGGTTGTCCCACTTGGGGCTCATAGTCTTAATCCCCATTTTACAGATGAGGTAACTGAGGCCCAGAGAAGTTAAGTGGCTTGCCCAAGGTCACACAACTAAGTGGTGGACCTGGGATTCGAACCCGTGACCACAGACTCCCAAGCCCGCATGGGCGAGGCTGTAGGGAGGGAAAATAGGGTGGTGGGGTGGATGAGCACTTAGTCCTGGAAGGCTTCCTGGAGGAGATGTGACTTCAGGAGGACTCAGATGGTGAGGGAGAATGGTAGTCCGTTGGATATGAAGGGGGAGAGAAGGAGGGACCAGTGGATGGAAGCATTCCTTTTTCTCTTGATCTGATGATGGTCCAGCAAGCTGGCGGTCTAATTAATAATAATAATAATAATAATTATGGTACTTAAGTGCTTACTATGTGCCAAGCACTGTTCAAAGCACTGGGGTAGATACAAGTTAATCAGGTTGGCCGCAGTCCCTGTCCCACGTGGGGCTCCCAGTCTTAATCCCCATTTTACGTCTGAAGGAACTGAGGCCCGGGGAAGTGAAGTGACTTGTCCAAGGTCTCAGCAGACATGCGGCGGAGACGGGATTAGAACCCAGGTCCTACTTCCAGGCCCATGCTCTATCCATGACACCATCCATCTCGTTGTCAGAGTGGCCTGGAAAATCATTTTGACCCTGGAAAATGCTTTTACACCTACTGTCAATCGAAGCTCAGTTTTTTCCATACAAGAGGCAAAGGAGCAGCTAGGCTTATTATCATTATTATTAATAATAATAATCCATTGGCAAGTGACTGGGCTGCATTTATATTTCATTCTCTATATCCTAGATTGCGAGTCCCTGGATGGAAGGGAATTGTATCTCACTTTCACATGTGTATGCTCCATAATAATAATAATAATAATAATGGCATTTGTTAAGCGCTTACTTTGTGTAGAGCACTGTTCTAAGCGCTGGACTTGGTACAGTCCTTGGTACAAGACTTGTGTACGTGGTACACAAGACTTGGTACGGTGCTCGGCACACAATAAGCCCCTAATAAATAGTGTTATTACTACTGCTAATTATGTCTTTCCTCTTTGTGGGTCAGGAGAAGAGGATACCCTGGGAAGTACTGCTCAATAAGTTAAACAGTAAGAGCTCAGTAAACACCACTGGTTGGTCGAATGGCGAAAAATGCATGTTTTGCTGCAGTGGGGTATGGCAATCCCTCAATAAGAAAAGCACCATGGCCTAATGGGTAGGACACAGATCAGAGTCAGGAGGACCTGAGTTCTAATCCCGGCTCCATCACTCATCTGCTGGGTGACCTTGGGCAAGTCATTTCACTTCCCTGGGCCTCAGTTACCTCATCTGGAAAATAATAATAATAATAATAACAATGATGGCGTTTATTAAGTGCTTACTATGTGCAAAGCACTGTTCTAAGCGCTGGGGAGGTTACAAGGTGATCAGGTTGTCCCACGGGGTGCTGACAAGTCTTAATCCCCATTTTACAGATGAGGTAGCTGAGGCACAGAGAATTTAAGTGACTTGCCCAAAGTCACACAGCTGACAATTGGCAGAGCCAGGATTTGAACCTCTGACTCCAAAGCCCGGGCTCCTTCCTCTAAGCCACGCTGCTTCTCTGGGGATTAAGACCGTGAGCCCCATGTGAGACGCAGACGGTGTTCCACCTTTATCTAACCCAGCGCCTGGCACATAGTAGGCCCTGAAAAAATTCCATAAAGAAAAAAACAAATCTGGCATCATTCCTTGAGAACCCACAGTTCTTCAGACGCAGATGGTTACTGAAACACCAGCAGTTCTTTTTTGTTGAATTTAAACACTTAATTACGTTAAAAATAGACCCTGAGTTTTAAAACAGTTTCTGAACCCGCACAAAACAGCCTCTCGGCCCTTCCGACCTCTCCGACGTGATTTTGCAGCGGGAACGAAGCGAGCCGCCGAGGGTAACGCTAACCAGCAGGCAGGGCCCTCCTGCAGTAACTGGTTTGGCGTGTTAGACACAATTTTCAGCAGGGCTCGATTTAGATTCCAAGAGGGAGGGTGGGGAGGTGGGGGTTAGGGTGGAAGGGTTGTCATGTGAGCACTGGTCTTCTACCCCAAGAACGAATGACTCATCTTTTTGTGTATGTGATGCGATCCGACTCCGAGATGCTGAGACTTCACCGTAACCGTCGAGCTGATGGTGGAAAAGAGAGCAGCCCGTCTCTGCTCTCCCTCAACAATCCCCTGTGTGCATTTCACGATTTGGCGTGCGGTTTTTGATTCATGTGATAGGCAGCGGCGTTGCGAGAGTTGTTTAGAGAAAGCAGTATGGCGTAAAGGATAGAGCACAGGCCTGGAAATATAATAATGATATCTGTTAAGCGCTTACTATGTGCAAAGCACTGTTCTAAGCGCTGGGGAGGTTACAAGGTGATCAGGTTGTCCCTTTGGGGGGGGGGGGGGGCTCACAGTTTTAATCCCCATTTTACAGATGAGGCAACTGAGGCACAGAGAAGTTAAGTGACTTGCCCAAAGTCACACAGCTGACAGTTGGCGGAGTCGGGATTTGAACCCATGACCTCTGACTCCAAAGCCCGGGATCTTTCCACCGAGCCACGCTGCTTCTCATGAATCAGATGTCGTGGGTTCTAATCCCACTTGTCTGCTGTGTGACCGTGGGCAAGTCACTTCACTTCTCTGTGCCTCAGTGTGCAGTGCTCCACACCCAGTAAGCACTCAATAAGTGCCATGGATTGCTTGATTGGATAATTCCCAACTCCACCATTTCATTCACTCATTCAGTCGTATTTATTGAGCGCTTACTGGGTGCAGAGCACTGTACTAAGCGCTTGGGAAGTACAAGTTGGCAACATACAGAGACGGTCCCTACCCAAAAGCGGGCTCACAGTCTAGAAGGGGGAGACAGACAACAAAACAAAACATAGTAACAAAATAAAATAAGTAGAATAGTAAATATGTACAAGTAAAATAGAGTAATAAATCTGTACAAACATATATACAGGTGGGGAGGGGAAGGAGGTAGGGCAGGGGGGATGGGGAGGGGGAGAGGAAGGAGGGGGTTCAGTCTGGGAAGGCCTCCTGGAGGAGGTGTGCTCTCAGCAATCAATCAATCGTATTTATTGAGCGCTTACTGTGTGCAGAGCACTGTACTAAGCGCTTGGGAAGTACAAGTTGGCAACATATAGAGACAGTCCCTACCCAACAGTGGGCTCACAGTCTAAAAGGGGGAGACAGAGAACAAAACCAAACATACTAACAAAATAAAATAAATAGAATAGATATGCACAAATAAAATAAATAAATAAGGCTTTGAAGGGAGGAAGAGAGCTAGCTTGGCGGACCATTTGCCTGCTGTGTGACCTTGGGCAAGGCACTTCACTTCTCTGGGCCTCAGATGCCTCAACCAAAAACGGGGATTCCATCCTACTTAGACGGTGAGCCCCATGTGGTGCAGGGACCTGGTTGATCTGTATCTACCCCAGCGCTTAGAACAGTGCTCAATGCACCGTAAGCACTTAATGAGTACCATTAGTAACCCACAGGATAAATCGAGTCCAGCTACAGCCACTGATGGCCACTACCGATACGTAAGACTGCCAGGATTTATCAGGTTGATGCTATGGTGGTTACGATAACTCTAGCCTTCATTCGGACGTTATTACCAGCTGTGGGGTGAAAAATGATTGCTTTAATGAGCAGGGTATTGCAAGGGTGATCATCATTTCTTGTAGTAAAAACTTGGCTGGGCCAAGTGAATGTTGAGCGCTTTAAAACCCCATTAATAATAATAATAATAATAATAATAATAATGTTGGTATTTGTTAAGCACTTACTATGTGCTAAGCGCTGGGGGGATACAAGGTAATCAAGGTTGTCCCACGTGAGGCTCACAGTCTTAGTCCCCATTTTACATATGAGGCAATTGAGGCACAGAGAAGTTAAGTGACTTGCCCAGAGTCACACAGCTGACATGCGGCAGAGCCGGGATTAGAACCCATGACCTATGACTCCCAAGCCCGTGCTCTTTTCATTGAGCCACTCTGCTTCTTCTCTTTAAACGCCTTAGACCTAAAGTTAACCCCCCTCTGGGCTTCAGTGTGTACTTCATAAAAAAAAATGGGGTTTCCACAACCCTAGATTCTCCCCAAGGGCCTGAAATGCTTTCACACCTGTTGTTAGAACTCAGCCTCTTTCTAAGAGGCAGGTGTAGGTGGAATTCTCTCTGTAAATGTAGAAATTGATGTCCAGAGAGGGTCAACAACTTGCCCATCATCTCATAGCTAGTCTGTGGCGGAGACAACAAAACCCCGATCTCTTAAATTCCAAATTGCTGCTCTGTAACTCGGTGCTTTCAAGACAGCATACTGAGCGTTAGCCGTACTGTATATTGTTGTCCTTTGTAGACAGAGTGAGAGGACCTGCGATCTAATCCCGACTTTGCTGCATGTTGGCTGTGTGACCTTGGGCAAGTCACTTCGCTCTACCTCGGTTTCCCTCTGCAAATGGGGATTAAGACCGTGAACCCCGTGTGGGACAGGAGGTGTGTCCATCCTGCTTATCTTGTATCTACCCCAGTTCTTAGTACAGTGCCTGGCACATAGGAAGCACTTAACAAATGCCATAAAAAAAAGTCAAAGTCCTGGCCACATTGTGTGATGATCATGTTCAAAGTTTGCAACTCTTTTCTCTTCTGTCTCTGTGTCTCTTGCAGCGCACATTCATGCAGGTAACACCCACTGGGTATATGTGCATATACCCCCCAAATAAAAAAATAGCACGCATGCGTCGACACACAAAAAGACTCTAGACTGTAAGATTGTTGTGGGCAGGGAACATCTCTGTTATATCATACTCTCCCAAGACAGTGCTCTGCACACAGTAAACAATAAATATGACTGACGAAAACAAAATATCATCTGCCAAGTTCCTCTTTTCTCTCATGCCTTCTCCATCTTCTGAAAGTGAAATCCTGGTGGTGGTGAAGTTATTGTGACTGAACTCTGAGATTATGAGTAATTGAGGGTTCTAGCTAACACTGCAGGTGCAGTCATTTATTTAGGAAACGTTGAATCAGTTAAAGAGGATAAAGAGAAACCTCATGAAATAGCAGATAAATTGAAAAAAAGAATTAAGTGGTGAGTTCCTCAGAGCAGCCACTCTTCAGGATGTTAATTTCTATCTTGCTGAAGTTTTAATTCGGCTGCGTGTGAGTATTCCTTGTCAGCTGTCTTCCCTGTCTGAGCTAATTACCAGAATTCTGAACAGCATGAGAGTTTGTTTGCCTGTTTGTTTATACATTAGGCATTTAGGCAAGTGGAGAGCAATAATCAGATCTGAGGTGAAGGGGAAAAATCATTCTCAGCCGTCGTTCACCTCCCAAAAAAGTAGTTGGTCAAGTTGATGCCTGGGTTCTTGCGGAGAGTAGTGTGGGAAAAAGCAAGAAAAAGCAAAAAATACTAAGCTATATAAAGCTAAGCCGAGACACTCATCATGCAACTGAACATTTGACTGTTGTTGGAAAGTAGCCCCAAGCCCCAAAGAGGGGAACCTTTGCTGCCACCACAAATTGGAAGCAGTTGTTTTCAGCTCAAGTCAAGTGTTCCCCTCAGCCCCCGGACCCAACCTCCTTTCCCAAATCCAGATCTTTTCCAGGGTTTCTAAATCTTCTCCACCAAAATCCTTTCCACGGACGCTCTGGAGCGGCTGCAGTAGTGAATTTAACAAAACGCTTGCCCAGAGAATGGCCAAGTTGCTGCCTATAACGTGGTAGTTGGATTTTATGCAGCCTTGCCCTGCTCTTCTCCTCCTAAGTTGGGGGCATCTTGGCCTGGTCAATCAGCCGTTCATTGTCGTATTTATTGAGCGCTTACTGTGTGCAGAGCACTGTACTAAGCACTTGGGAGAGTACAAAAGAACAATAAGCAGACACATTTCCTGCCCACAACGATCTTACAGTCTAGTGGGAGAGACAGCCATTAATAGAAATAAATAAATGACAAATTCATTTCAAATAAATTTCTACTCCTACATAGTCTGTGAGCCCCATGTGAGACAAGGACTGTGTTCAACCTGTTGATCTTGTATCTATCCAAGTGTTTAAGGGAAACAGTGTGGCTTGGGAGTCAGAGGTCATGAGTTCTAATCTCGGCTCAACCGCTTGTCAGCTGTGTGACTCTGGGCAAGTCACTTCACTTCTCTGGGCCTCCGTGACCTCATTTGTAAAATGGGGATTAAGACTGTGAGTCCCACGTGGGACAACCTGATCACCTTGTATCCTCCCCAGCGCTTAGAACAGTGCTTTGCATATAGTAAGCACTTAACAAATGCCATTATTATTATTATTATTAAAACAGTGCTTGTCACAGTAAGTGCTTAACAAGTACTGTAATTTTAAATTATTCTAGAGATCACATATCAGGTCAGTGAGAGAAGTGGGATTACAACCGAGGGGTCTTGACCCCCAAATCTAGCTTTTTCTCCAGTAGGACATGCTGCCTTTAGAATTTGGAGTGAAAACAATCCATTTCTTTATTCACAATTGATATCTAAGCACGTTGTGGAGAAGTCAGTTGTTGCAGTGCAATTTTGTGAAGAAATACACCTTCCCAGTTGTTCAGCGAGGTGTTTTGTTTCTTTTTTTGTTGTGAAAGAGGTCTTATATTTGTTGTGCTATGAGGAACTGCCAGTTGAAATCCTTCCACACATGATCCAAAGGATGTTTTTATGTAACCGGAGGAGTTTTGCTTTCAACAACCTTGAGGATGGAGCTGAAGTGTTTTCATTTCATCCTGTAGCTGAGCTGGAAATTGTTTCCCGTTCTCTTTCTCCTGTGACTTTTGACCTAATGTAATGCATTGGCCCAAGTTACCGCCTTTTAAAAATGAGAAATCAGATGTCTTTATTGGTCACAGGTCCTGTTTACCCAATTTTCTTAAACGGTTTAAGCAGTTATCCAAAATATTTATCATTTGAATAAACATTTACTCCCTTCACAACCTTCTGAACTTTCGAATTTGCTGCTTGTTTTATGATGGAAGCCTCTTCTAAAGCAGCGCAGATGCCAAAAACAGCAAGATGATATGAGCATTGGGTTTTAAGCATTAACTACTATATCTCATCCTTAGAAGCTGTTCAGTACAGTGCTGGCTGTCAATCTGTGAGAGTCTAGACTTGTAAGCTCATTGTGGTCAGGGACCATGCCTACTGACTCTCTTGTATTATGATCTCCCAAGCGCTTAGTATAGTGCTCTGCACACAGGAAGCGCTCAATAAATACCTTTGATGACTGATGAATCAAATGGCTGTGATTGATGATTTGATGTGATTTGATGATTGATTGAGTCAAATGGCTCCATGTTGTCTCTGGTATCTCTTAGGGTCCTTCTTTGACACGAGAGACTTGTGTTCATTTCTTTTGTTTCTCAGGTTTAATAGTTGGTGAAATTGAGAGGCATTGGGTCCTAGTGGGAAGAAGAGGGGCTCAGGAGTCAGAGGATCTGGGTTCTAATCCGAGCTCTGCCTATTGCTTGCTGTGTGAACTTGGATAAGTCACTTAACTGCTCTGTGCCTCAGTTTCCTAAATTGTCAAAAGGGGATTTAATACCTGTTCTCTCTTCTACTTAACGACTGTGAGCCCCATGTGGGACAGAGACTGTGTCCAACCAAATTAACATACCTATCATAGTGCATAAATAGTCTTTGATACACAGTAAGCGCTTAATACCATTTTTTAAAAATTGAGTCATCTGTGAGTCTATTTTTTAAAATAAAAACTTACTATATATTTTTTATTTAAAAAATAATCTTAATAATATGTGTAGTGTTTGTTGAGCACTTATTATGTACCAACTGAGGGGTAGCTATAAGATAATCAGTTGGCACATGGGGCTCACAGTTGTAATAGGAGGGAGAACAGGGATTGAATCCCCACTTTGCAGATGAGGGAAGAGAAGTGAAATCATTTGCCTGAGGTCACACAGCTGGTTAAGTATTGGAGTCCGGAGAGATAGGCACTTTTCACATACAGTTGTGGCATTTTAGGATTTCTGCTTTTAAATAGCTTGCTAGTGGCAAGACCTTTAGGTTTCTAGGTTACTGAGCCCATTGTTGGGTAGGGACCTTCTCTATATGCCGCCAACTTGTACTTCCCAAGCGCTTAGTACAGTGCTCTGCACACAGTAAGCGCTCAATAAATACGATTGAATGAATGAATGTTCAATTCTTGTGTGTGAGAAGCATGCATATTTCACATAAGTCATTGATTGACTGAGCCCCCTCCTTCCTCTCCCCATTCCCCCTGCCTTACCTCCTTCCCCTTCCCACAGCACCTGTATATATGTTTGTACGTATTTATTACTCTATTTATTTTATTTGTACATATTTATTCTATTTATTTTATTTTGTTAATATGTTTTGTTTTGTTGTCTGTCTCCCCCTTCTAGACTGTGAGCCCGCTGTTGGGTAAGGACTGTCTCTATATGTTGTCATCTTGTACTTCCCAAGCGCTTAGTACAGTGCTCTGCACACAGTAAGCGCTCAGTAAATACGATTGAATGAATGATTGTAGCATGCAAGAGGGTGAGTTTCTAAGTTTAATATTCATTTATTGGCCCAATCTATTTTCATGGCATCTTAGTCGCTTGTTTCATGTCCACTTAACCATAGTGATGATCTTTTTTGATATCTCATATTATTTCTAAAGAAACAGCCATCAGTTATTTAAGACCCCCCCGCCCCCAATCAATCAGTGGTATTTATTGAGCACTTACTGTGTGAAGAGTAATACACGTCTATGGGTATAATGTAAACTGTTTACTTAATATAGTATTTAAGTTGCAATACAAAACTACATCTGTCACAAACAAAACATGTGAACTCTTTACTTACTATAGAATATTTACATTTCAATCCAAAACTACATTTGGCAAGAGCAAGACGTGGGAAATAAACTGGGGAGAATTCTAGTCAGCTGGTCTCCGGCTATATGAGTAATACCGATAAGATCTCCGTGCTTGACAAACCCAGACAGAAGCTTATTTTCTCTAAAATTCTACCCCTGGTATGTCTGCTTCTCTGGTGGAGACTATGCCAAGGTGGATTAGGTTTCCTAGCAGTTGCTCATATAATGGGGTCAGGACAGTTATGTGAGCGTTTTCCTGATTTGTCTGAACTAAAGGTCCCAGAGCTGAACTCTGGGTGGCTAAGGAAGCAGTGAGGCCTAGAGCCCGGGCCTGTTTGTCAGAGGACAACTTATCTATTCTATTTATTTTATTTTGTTAGTATGTTTGGTTTTGTTCTCTGTCTCCCCCTTTTAGACTGTGAGCCCACTGTTGGGTAGGGACCGTCTCTATATGTTGCCAACTTGTACTTCCCAAGCGCTTAGTACAGTGCTCTGCACACAGTAAGCGCTCAATAAATACGACTGATTGATTCTAATCCCGGCTCCATCACTGTACTTCCCAAGCGCTTAGTACAGTGCTCTGCACACAGTAAGCGCTCAATAAATATGATTGATTCTAATCCCGGCTCCATCACTGTACTTCCCAAGCACTTAGTACAGTGCTCTGCACACAGTAAGCGCTCAATAAATACGATTGATTGATTGTCTGCTGTGTGACCGTGGGCAAGTCACTTCTCTGTGCCCCAGTTACCTCGTCCGTCAAATGGTGATTAAGACCGTGACCCCCCGCGTGGGACAGGGCCTGTATCCAACTCGATTTTCTTGCATCCTCCTCAGCGCTTAGTATGGTGACTGACACGTAGTAAGCACTTAACAAATACCATTATTATTATTATTTTTTACTATTTTGCTGCTTCATTTCTCTGTAGAAATCTCCCTGTCCTCACTGGGCTTCCCAGAGAGGGATATCGGAAACAGAGTGGGGATTGTAAAGCAAAGGTTACAATCCCAAAGCCTCTGAAATTGGGGGCTGGGGCTCATCTCCTCCCCTTCCCCTCTCCCCCCAAGGCTCCATTCCGCTGAGATGTTGAGGGGAGACAAGCGAGCTATTCCAGGCAAAAATGAAATCGGATGCCCATGAATGCTTAACATTACTGCTTGACTTGGTGGCGATTGTTTTAGGCACCTTATGGAAAGAGGAACTCACAGAGCAACCAGGAATAACTAAATTTATTGGCTGGCACTGGCTTAGTTTGCCCTGTTTCTACTACTGAATTCTAAGCAGGGCTAACCCAGATTTATAAAAAAAAATACATTTTTCAGATGGCAACTTGTGTGTGTGTGTGTTTTTTATGGCATTTGTTAAGCACTTAGTATGGGCCAGGCGCTGTTCTAAGCACTGGGGTAGATATAAGGTAATCAGTTTGGACACAGTCCGTGTCCCACATGGGGCTCACGGTCTTCATCCTCATTTTACAGTTGAGGTAACTGATGTACAGAGATATTGATTGATTTTTCCAAGGTCAGACAGCAGACAAGTGGCCGGGGTTAAGACTGTGAGCCCCATGTAGGACAACCTGATTACCGTGGGTCTGCTCCAGAGCTTAGAACAATGCTTGGCACATAGTAAGCACTTAATAAATACTATTATTATTATTATTAGAACCCAGGCACATAGTAAGCACTTAATAAATACCATTATTATTATTATTATTATTATTATTATTATTATTATTATTATTAGAACCCAGGCACATAGTAAGCACTTAATAAATACCATTATTATTATTATTATTATTATTATTATTAGAACCCAGGCACATAGTAAGCACTTAATAAATACCATCATTATTATTATTATTATTAGAACCCAGGCACATAGTAAGCACTTAATAAATATTATTATTATTATTATTATTGTTATTATTATTATTATTATTAGAACCCAGGGCCTTCTGACCCCCAGACAACAAGCTTTATCCATTAGGCTGCGCTGCTTCTCTGGGTTCAAACCCAAAGTAAGGATGAAGCAACAATCTGGAACTCCGCTTTAGGTGACCCTGAAGCGTGAAAGTAGCCTTATTGATTATGAATCCCCCTCTAGACTGTAAGTTCAGTGTGGGCAGGGAACATACCCTCACTGTTATATTGTACTCTCTAAGAGCTAAGTAAAGTGCACTGCACACAGCAACTGCCCAATAAATATGATTGAATAGTATACCTATGCTCCTTTTATTCTCCCTAATCTAAGAAAATTGATTTCAAAGAGAAGAAATATCGTTTTGTGGAAAGAACACATACCTGAGAGTCAGGACCTGGATTCTAATCCTGCCTCCAGCACTTGTCTGCTGTGTGACTCTGGGCAAGTCATTTAACGTCTCTGCGCCTCAGTTTTGCCACCTAGAAAATGGGGGTTAAGCGCCTGTTTGACCTCTTATTTAGACTGTGAGTCCCATGTGGCACAGGGACTGTGGCCAACCTGATTATCTCATAGCTATTCCAGTTCTTAGGACAGTGTCTGGCCATTTTCTTTAATTTAAAAAAGCCCTCCACTACTTATTTATTTTTTCTCCCTTCTCTTCCCACTTTTCCTATAAACTAGTCATTTATGTGTAGGGGCTCAGAACTTTGCTTGCCCGTTTCAGTTTGGATCCAAGAATGAATCTAATAAAGGTTGGAAACCCTAATTCACTTTCACGGGTCTTATAATAATAATAGTAACAGTAATAATAACAATTGTGGTGTGTAAGTCCTTAGTATGTACAAAGTGCTGGGGTTGATACAAGATAATCAGGTCCCACATGGGACTCACAGTCTAAGTAGGAGAGGGATCAGGTACTGAATCCCCATTTTGCAGATAAGGGAACTGAGGTCCAGAAAAGTGAAGTGGCTTGCCCAAGGTCACACAGCTGACAAGGGGCAGAACCCAGGCCCTCTGACTCCCAGGCTGATACGCTTTCCATTAGGCCACACTGCTGCTACCCACTCAGACCCCAGTATACAACGGGTGCCCAAGTTGGACTCTTGTTGGAATGAATGAATCTGGGATTTAATTTCAGTAGAAATGAGTTAAGAATGTTAAAGACAATTCTATGGTCTTCTTTAATTTGTCTGGAAATATCCCCAAATTTCAGTGGCATATAAAATGAGGTTACAACAACAAGGCCCCTAGCAAATCCTCATGCGTTCTTTAACACGGATAACTTTGGATCCTCCTCGCTTGCGGTCTTCCCACTTCAGCGGGCGACACAGCAGCCGTGTGGGTTATTCTTACAGAGAAGCGGCGTTTGGGCGAGCATCGCTCTGAGGTCGGAGGACTGACTGCATTTCAGGAATTTGGGTTTGGAGGCCCTGTCTGACCACCTGCTGTAAAGTCCAGCCCACGGGTGACCCGGAGGCACCTGCCCCGAAAAGCCAGCTGGGATGTCTGGGGAGGGACTTCTGGCCAGCTCGAAGGTCGGTGGCCAGAGTTACTCCATAGACTTCTAGTCTGGGGATGAGTTTGAAGCCTGCCGTCTCCGCCGCTTGTCTACCTACGTAGCAGAATTCAGCATTTGCCTTCCAAGTTCAGGGGGAAAACCTTGCGGTGATCTTCAAATGAGTCAGATTTGCAATCTATTGAACAATAGCTAGAAAAATTAACTGCCTTTAAATGTTGCAAAAGCATGTGGAACCCTAGGTGAAAATTCTTCAGAGCTTTAAGCAGTGTAAAAAAGTTGGAAGTCTTTCTCTCTCCCCAATTTTTGAGGCTTGATTATGGGAGAAGGGGCGGTGGCTTGGGTTTCATTGGAACATAATTGCTGAAAAAAAGCAGCTCTGATTTAGATGGCTTCTCGGGCCCGTTCACAAAAGCTTTACCCAGCATAACCACCTGCCATACAATTCCAGAACACAGCTATTCTTTGGTTGGGACGTGTGCTTGAACCTGAGAATCGGGTGAGTTGTGTGGCCAGCTGTGTGTTGCTGGATTGTGCATGTTTGTTTTGCCAGTGGGAGTGGACGGGTTATTTTGTGTGTTTTGGTGAGGTTTTTTAGAGCCCTGGAACTTCATCTGAGGTGGTGGGCTACAGAAATCCCGAGGAAAAAGTGGGCACAAATAGTGCTCACATAGATGCTCTCTAGACTGCAAGGTCGTTGTGAGCAGGGAATGTGTCTGTTATATTGTTACAATGTCCTCTCATTCATTCATTCATTCAGTCGTATTTATTGAGCGCTTTACTGTGTGCAGAGCACTGTACTAAGTGCTTGGGAAGTACAAGTCGGCAACATATAGAGACGGTCCCTACCCAACAACGGGCTCACAGCCTAGAAGCACTCTCCCAAGTGCTTAGTGAAGTGCTTTGCACACAGTAAGTGCTCAATAACTATGATTGAATGAATGAACGTTGTCTTGCAGTGAGGCCTCATGCAGTCCATCAGTCAATCAGAGGTTTTTATTGAGCGCTTACTGTGTGCAGAGCACTGTACTAAGCACTTGGGAGACTACAGTACTACAGAATCAGGAGACACGTTCCCTGCCCTCAGCGATCTTAGATTCTAGATTTGTGTTTGGGTAAACTTCATGTTTTAAAAACGAAATTCTGCGGGGCCCATTTCTTGGCATTTATTGAGATGGACGTTTTTATCTTTCAGGCGATTCACGCCAGGGCATTGAGGGTCTGTGGTTCAAGGGAAGTGTGAAGTGTGAGCTTTCTCTAACTGTATTTTTCATCTAAACCCTAGAGAGTATTTGAACCAAGCAACCAGGAACATCTGTTAGAGGGAGCACTAGATGTTTAATAACCCTGTTAAATTAATGGGTGATTTGGAATTCTCTTGACTGCACAAACAATGTCAGGACTGAGATGCGCTGAAAATATTTACCTACTCAAGTTGAGAAATTTAAAATTCCCTGCGCTGTCCAGAGCCAAATGCGGAGAAAGGGAAAGCTAGGCCAGATCTAACCATGGCCACTTGAAAAGCAGCATGGCCTAGTGGAAAGAGCACGGGCTTGGGTTCTAATCCTGGTTCCACCACTGTGTGACCATAAGCAAGCCATGTAACTTCTCTGTGCCTCAGGTTCCTCAGCTTTAAAATGGGGATTAAGACTGTGAGCCCTATGTGAGGCAGGGACTCTGTTCAACCCAATTATTTTGTATCTACCCCACAGCTTAGTTCAGTGCCTGGCACATAATAAGCACATAATTCCTTTTTTTTTCCCAAGGGGGTGGTGGGAGCGCTTTGGGTGGTGGTTACTGGTGAATTTCAGGTGGAGGATTTGGGATTTACAGGGTGAGAGCCCAGAAGACCGGCGTAGTGTCTGGTAATTCGGTTGTACAGCGTGGCTCATTGGAAAGAGCCCAGGCTTTGGAGTCAGAGGTCATGGGTTCGAGTGCCAACTCCGCCACATGTCCGCTGTGTGACCTTGGGCAAGTCACTTAACTTCTCTGAGCCTCAGTTCCCCCATCTGTAAAATGGGGATTAAGACTGTGAGCCCCACGTGGGACAACTTGATCACCTTGTATCCCCCCCAGCGCTTAGAACAGTGCTCTGCATATAGTAAGCACTTAACAAATGCCATTATTATTATTATTATTATTATTATTATTGTACTCTCCCAAGCACTTAGTACAGTGCTCTGGGGAGACCTGCATGGGACCCAAGGTTTTACATCCTGCCACCACCACTTTCCCCACCTTCAAAGCACGATTAAGGTCACATCTCCTCCAAGAGGCCTTCCCCCATGAAGCCCTCTTTACCCTGGCTCCCTCTCTCTCCTGCGTCATCTGTCCACTTAGATCTGTGACCTTTGGTCATTTGATATTCGCCCCACCACAAACCCCACAGCACTTTACACACACAGATTTAAATTATATATTGTACATTTTTTCTATTAATGTCCGCCTCCCCCTGTAGTCTGTAAGCCCACTGTGGGCAGGGAATGCGTCTACCAATTCTGTTGCACTGCACTCTCCCAAGCACTTAGTAAAGTGCTCTACACACAATAAATGCCCAGTGAATACCATCAAAGGAACAGCCTGGCCGAATGGCAAGAGCACGGGCTTGGGCGTCAGAGGTCGTGGGTTCTAATCAATCAATCAGTCGTATTTATTGAGCGCTTACTGTGTGCAGAGCACTGTACTAAGCGCTTGGGAAGTACAAGCTGGCAACATATAGAGACAGTCCCTACCCAACAGTGGGCTCACAGTCTAGAAGGGGGAGACAGAGAACAAAACCAAGCATACTAAGAAAATAAAATAAATAGGATAGATAGGCACAAGCAAAATAAATAAATAGAGTAATAATTTATTTATTTATTTATTTATTAATAATAGGTAGTAATCCTACCTCCGCTACTTGTCTGCTGTGTGACCTTGGGCAAGTCACTTAACTTCTCTGTACCTCAGTTACATCATCTGGAAGATGGGGATTGAGACGGTGAACCCCACATGGGACAACCTGATTACCTTGTATTTACCCCAGCGCTTAGAACAGTGCTTGGCACATAGTAAATGCTGAACAAATACCATAATTATCATTATTGAGGATGATGAGGAGGAGGTCTCAAAGCCTTACTTTCCCTCCACTGTCAAATCTCTTCTCAAAATCCACATCTTTCTTATTCATTCATTCATTCGTATTTATTGAGCGCTTACTGTGTGCAGAGCACTGTACTAAGCGCTTGGGAAGTACAAGTTGGGAACATAAAGAGACAGTCCCTACCCAACAGTGGGCTCACAGTCTAGAAGACTCATAGACTTCTCCAGGAAGGTATGTTTCAGTCCTCTTTGCTTTCCTTAAGTTTTCTGTTTCAATTAGAAGTTGGGACTCTTAGGAGAAGGGAAGCAGCGTGGCTCAGTGGAAAGAGCCTGGGCTTTGGAGTCAGAGGTCATGGGTTCAAATCCCGGCTCCACCACTTGTCAGCTGTGTGGCTTTGGGCAAGTTACTTGACTTCTCTGTGCCTCAGTTCCCTCATCTGTAAAATGGAGATGAAGTCTGTGGGACAACCTAATCACTTTGTATCATCCCCAGCGCTTAGAACAGTGCTTTGCACATAGTAAGCGCTTAATGCCATCATTATTATCATTATTCCTTGTCTGAATGTGTTCTAACAAATGGTTGGAGCTTAGGAAATCATCACTTTGAAACAACGCCAAGCAGCGTGAGTCAATGGAAAGAGCCTGGGCTCCGGAGTCAGAGCTCCGCCACTTGTCTGCTGTGTGACCTTTGGCAATTCACTTAACTTCACTGTGCCTCAGTTAAATCATCTGGGAAATGGGGATTGAGACTGTGAGCCCTATGTGGGACAACGCGATTACCTTGTATCCGCCCCGTGCTTAGAACAGTGCTTGGCACATAGTAAGCGCTTAGCAAATACCAACATTATTATTATTATTATAAAGCAGCATGGGCTAGTACATAGAGCCCGGGCCTGGGAATCAGAAGGACCTGGATTCTAATCCTGTCCACCACGTGTCTGCTGTGTGACCGTGGGCAAGTCATGAGCAGGGAACATGTCTGGTAATTCTGTTGCATCGTACTCTCCCAAGTGCTTAGTACAGGTGATCAGCATTCATTCATTCATTCATTCATTCAGTTGTATTTATTGAGCGCTTACTTTGTGCAGAGCACTGTATTAAGCGCTTGGGAAGTACAAGTTGGCAACATATAGAGACATACCCTACCCAAAAGCGGGGTAAGCGCTCAATAAATATGATTAATTCAAGTCACTTTGCTTCTGTGGGCCTTGGACACCTTGTCTGTAAAATGAGGATTGAGACCGTGAGCCCCACATTGGACATGGAGTGTGCCCAACCTTGAAACTACTCCAGTGCTCAGTACAGCACCTGGGACATAATAAGCGCTTAAATACCATAAAAAAATAAAAAATAAGGAATTCCTTTTGATAGTGCTTCGTGTTTTGCACACTTCGCAAATGCCAATCTGCCGTTTTAGTAAGAGAATGTAATAAAGTTAAGGAAAATGCCCTTTTTTGATGAAATGTTAATAGTCAATAGTGAAATTAAACAGGAATTCAGCACCCTCCCAGCCCACCACTACCCGAATTGAAACTGATAAATCCTGCTCTCAGAATCGTGTTCTCAACCAGAAGAGCTTGTTCATTTCAAGCTCCATTAGCAAAGCTGGCACTTGCCCAATGGAAAAGAGCTCAGAATTTGAGGGGAAAGAGGAAGAGCTAACCAGTGAATGCCTGTTTCAAGCTCCTGGGAAGTAGAAGCAAAGAGATATAAACCATTAGGTTCAGATCCCATCATTTGATAGGAAAGGCATTTTCGTAGACATTAAATGGACATTTTTCTCTCTCTCCAAAGACTTTAGGTACAAACGAAGGTCTCCGTAGGTCACTTGTCTAAAGAAAAGACCACCCTTGGGGTTCAGGATTGACGAGTTGTTTTTTTTGTGCTTTTGGTCCCAAACCGTTCCAGGCCAGCTTGCTCACTGGTCCAGGGAGCAGAAGGAAAGAATGAGAATCAAATTCCTGCAAAACCTGGACTTGGATGGATTAAACCTACTGGAGGTTTAAGGAGACAGACTAAATAATAGTATTCATTTTTAAAATTGGGGTATTTGATAAGGGTTTACACTATTCTAAGTGTTGGGGCAGGTGCAAGATAGGTCAGACACAGTCCCTGTCCCACATGGAGCTCACAGTCTAAGGGGGAGGAGAATGCTGAGAAACAGTGAGGTCTAGTGTAAAATAATAATGATGGTATTCGTTAAGCGCTTACTATGTGCCAGTAGTGCCCAGCACATAGTAAGTGCTTAACAAATACCAGAAGTATTATTATTATTATTAAGCCCAAGGACTTGGTAGTCAGAAAGACCAGGATTCTATCTCTGGCTCTGTCACTTGCCTGCTGTGTGATGTTGGGCAAGTCACTAAACTTCTCTGTGCCTCAGTTACCTCATCTGTAAAATGGGGATTAAGATAGTGAGCCCTGTGGAGGACAGGGACTGTGTCCAACGTGATTATTTTATTTCTATCCCAGCACTCAGTAGAGTTCCTGGCACAAAGTAAATGCTTAACAAATACCCTTTAAAAAAAGTACCTATTCCCTCATTTTACAAGTGAAGGGAACTGAGGCCCAGAGAAGTTAAGCGATTTGCTCAAGATCACCCAGCGGGAAGGTAGAGGGGCTGAGATTAAAGCTGAGGTCCTTTGACTCCCAGCCCTGTCCTCTTTCCACTAGGCCATGCTGCGTCTCAATAAATGCTTTGAAATAAATATGCCCTGCTCGTTATTGTCTGTATATTCTCCTCTCCCATTTCCTCTATTTTTTTCTCCGTGTTTGTTAAGCACTTGCTATGATAGGCACTTTTCTAAGCCCTGGGGTAGATTCAAGTTAATCAGGCCCAATCTCTGTCCCACAAGGAGTCAGTAGGCTGTGCTACCTCTGAAGCGAATAGACACTGCTGTAAAGTGATGTAGCTAAGGTATCTTCTTGGGACATCATGGGAAGATGTTGGGAAGTGGGGGAATCCCTTGTGACCCCCCCACACCCACTCATTAAGGTGAAGAAACCAGTTTTTGTGCTAAGCATTCAGCTTCTTAGAGGAAGGAATAGATTTTGGGCGCTTATACTTTCAAATTTTTATTCAATCTTTCACTTGGAGTTCTTTGGGAAACCTGTCCTTTGATATTTAATGGGTAGCTGGAAGTTTGTTTGTCCCGGAGGTCTGCTAAGCCGCTGATTTAAATGGTATTTTTGTTCTCTTGACTCCAGTGAAAATGGGCTAGAATTTGCAGAATGTCACTCTTTGGGTAAGTCTTGGAGAGACTGGTGATAGAGTAGATAGTCACTAATGATCGTTGAAAAGATTGCTCCCCTAGCCAGCCCCCCTACCTTTTATTTATAATGGTATTTGTTAAGCGTTCGCTTTGTGCCAAACACTGTTCTAAGCACTGGGGTAAATGCAAAGTAATCAGGATGGGCACAGTCCATGTCCCACGTGGGGCTCGCAGTCTTCACCCCCAATTTACAGATGAGGTGACTGAGGCCCAGAGGAATTAAGTGACTTGCCCAAGGTCACACAGCAGACAAGTGGCAGAGCCGGGATTAGAACGCAGGCCCTTTGGATTCCCAGTGCCCGTGCTCTATCCATTAGGCAACACTGCCCCTTCACCCATATGGGAGCTCCTGATCAATCAATCAATCAGTCAATCGTATTTATTGAGCGCTTACTGTGTGCAGAGCACTGTACTAAGCGCTTGGGAAGTACAAGTTGGCAACATATAGAGACAGTCCCTACCAACAGTAGGCTCACAGTCTAAAAGGGGGAGACAGAGAACAAAACCAAACATACTAACAAAATAAAATAAATAGAATAGGTATGTACAAGTAAAATTAATAGAGTAATAAATATGTACAAATATATATACATATATACAGGTGCTGTGGGGAAGGGAAGGAGGTAAGATGATCCTGATGACTATTAGCATTTCATTTTTCATCATTCAATCGTATTTATTGAGCGCTTACTGTGTGCAGAGCACTGTACTAAGCGCTTGGGAAGTACAAGTTGGCAACATTAGCAGAAAAGAAGCCAGGCCAAAGGTGTAATAAGAAGCAGAGAAGCCACTTGGCATAGTGGAAAGAGCATGGACCTGGGAACCAGGATACTGGGTTTCTAATCCTGGCTCTGCCACATGCCTGCTGTGTGACCGTGGGCAAGTGGCATTACTTCTCTGGGCCTCAGTTTCCTCATCTGTAAAATGGGGAAAGAATACCTGTTCTCCCTTCAACTGGGAGACCCTTGTGGGTCCAACTTGATGATTTTGTATTTAGCTCAGTGCTTAATACAGGGCTAGGCTCATAGTAAGCGCTTCACAGATTCCAGTTATTGATTAGCAGAGCTCCACTACTTCTGCTTTGTGACACTGGGCAAGTCACTTAACTTCTCTGTCCCTCAGTAACCTCAACTGCAAAATGGGGCTTAAACTATGATCTCCAAGTGGGACAAGGGAGTGTGTCTGACCTGATTAGCTTATCTACCTCAGTGCTTAGTACAGTGCCTGGCGTATAGTAAGCGCTTAACAAATACGATAAAAAGGAATTGTTGTTCTATTTGTTCTGACGATTTTGACACCTGTCTACATTCATTCATTCATTCAATCATATTTATTGAGTGCTTACTGTGTGCAGAGCACTGTACTAAGCACTTGGGAAGTACAAGTTGGCAACATATAGAGACGGTCCCTACCCGACAGTGGGCTCACAGTCTAGAAGGGGGAGACAGAGAACAAAACAAAACATATTAACAAAATACAATAAGTAGAATAAATATGTACAAATAAAATAGAGTAATAAATACATACAAACATATATACATATATACAGGTGCTGTGGGGAATACATGTTTTGTTGTCTGTCTCCCCTGTCTAGACTGTGAGCCCGTTGTTGGATAGGGACCGTCTCTATATATTGCCGATTTGTCTTTCCCAAGTGCTTAGTCCAGTGCTGTGCACACAGTATGCGCTCAATAAATATGATTGAATGAATGAATTGGAGCCCATTTTACAGAGTTGTTCCTCGTTCTATAATGAGTCCCAGGGAAGAAACTGGAACTAATGATAATAATAATTGTGGTATTTGTTAAGCGTTTACTGTGTGCCAAACACTGTACTAAGCGCTGGGGTAGATGCAAGATAATCGGAAAAGGAATAGGCATTTCTTGGGGGTGACCGAGGGAGCCTCTTCCAGTAAAGGCTAGAGTGGTTTTGATACAGTTACCCACCCTCTGGAAAAATAAAACTTGGCAGAAGGTTGGGTGGAGTTACGTGGTTCTAACTGGTGAATGAAAACGGTCCGGGGTAAGTTGGGTTCAGGGGAAACTTTGGAAGGCCTGAAGGAAAGAAGATAATTAAAATTGTTTCCAAAAGCAGGCATCCCATCCTCTGGGACAGGATGCGTTGCCAGTGTAAAGAGCATACAAGCGGAATCAGTAGACCTGCGCGGACGCTTGTAAAAACAAAAATACTTGGAAATCGATCTGAAACCCAGCCCTTCTTGGTCGGAGCCCTGCCAGCTGGGCGTTTCAGCGGCCGGCTCTGTCGGTGAAGCGCCCAAAAGGAATCTCTCGCTCCGGTTTCGATGCCGACTCGTCCTTCCTTTCGGCCGGAACGTGGTCCCTCGGGAAGGCGGATGTGGAAACTGGCGTTTGTCACCGTGGCGTGTTCCCTGTCTGAGGTCTTCAAGGGGGGAAGGTGTGCCCGAAATGACATTAGGAGCCAAAGTGTCACCAGCTAGTTAAATGGCAAAACCCTTTGGGAAGTCGGGGGCTGAATGAGGCGTTTGTTTACGCGGTGGACTTGAGCTGAACTGCAGATGTCCAATTCAAAAGCCACCCTTGTTCCCGTTGCTTAAATTTCATTCATCTCTGTTCCCCTTCTATTCACCAACCGGCAGGGTAGTTCATTCTGCCTGTTCCTGTAGCTTAGCAGTAAGAGTGCCCTCCCCCAAGGACCCTTGGGTCACCTGATAGCCATCTCTGGACAAGAGTTAAGTGTAAAGTCTTGAGACCGTTTCCTGTCAGACTGCCAGCCCTTGAAGTGGAAATACCCGCTTAAAGGGTATGGACGCGTAAAAGGAAGTTTGAAGGCTTCTTGGGCCTCGGTTGGAAATAGAAAGGAGGCCCAGGCAGTGTTAACTTTCCATTCCTGGGCTAGCCTCCCTTGCGGCTGGCTCGCAAAGGTAGGTTAGGGGGTGAATGGAAAGAGCCAGTTACCCCCTCTCAGGATCCTACTCTTTTTGTGGTTCCTGCAGAAGTAAAAATAAATCTAAATGGCTCCCTTAGGTTGCCCAGTTCCATAGTAATAATAATAATAATGATGGCATTTGTTAAGCGCTTACTATGTGCAAAGCACTGTTCTGAGCGCTGGGGAGGTTACAAGGTGATCAGGTTGTCCCAGTACAAGGCCTGGCATGCACAGCACGCACTTAACAAATACCGCAATTGTGATTATTTAAAAAATTACAATAATTGGGGCATTTGTTAAGTCAGGCACTGTACTAAGCGCTGGGGTGGATACAAGCAAATTGGGTTAGACGGTCCCTGCCGTCTGGGGCCCACGGTTGTAATCCCCATTTGGCAGCTATTTCATTTCCCATCTGAAGTAGCTGAGGCAAAGAGAAGTTAAGCGACTTGCCTGAGGTCGCACAGCAGATGAGTGGCGGAGCGGGGATTAGAACCCAGGTCCATTTGGTTCCCAAGCACGTGTTCTATCCACTAGGCCATGCTGCTTCAATAGCATATGCAAGCTTCTTTTTTGTGTTGTCTTAAAAGGACCAGTTATTCCAGATACTTTCAATCAATCAATCAATCAATCAATCGTATTTACTGAGCGCTTACTGTGTGCAGAGCACTGTACTAAGTGCTTGGGAAGTACAAGTTGGCAACATCTAGAGACAGTCCCTACCCAACAGTGGGCTTACAGTCTAAAAGGGGGAGACAGAGAACAAAACCAAACATACTAACAAAATAAAATAAATAGAATAGATATGTACAAGTAAAATAAATAAATAAATAGATAGAGTAATAAATAAAGATACTTTCAAAATGTTGCTTCAGTTAATCAACCAATGGGATTTATTAGATGCTCATTGTGTGTGGAGTACGGTACTAAGTGCGTGAGAGTACAGTGCAAAAGACATGTTCCTTGCCCATAAGGAGCTTCCAGTCTAAGGGTAACTGGGAGTGTATTTCTAAGAAAGCTGCATTGCAAAATGTTTCAGTAATTATGACTTTTATTAAGCGCTTACAGTGTGCTAGGCATTGAGGTAAATACAGGGTTATCAGCTCGGTCTCGGTGCTTTCCCTAGCCGAGGCTCATGAGCTGCCTTATCCCTATTTTACAGATGAGACCATGGGGGCACAGAGAAGTTGTGACTAGCCCAAGATCACACAGCAGGCCAGTGGCAAAGCCGGGATTAGAATCCAGCTCTCCTGACTCTGTCCTTTGGCTTTTCCATTGTGTCACACAATGAATCTCACTAGCAGCGTGGCTCAGCGGAAAGAGCCTGGGCTTTGGAGTCAGAGGTCATAGGTTCGAATCCCTGCTCCGCCACATGTCTGCTGTGTGACCTTGGGCAAGTCACTTAACTTCTCTGTGCCTCAGTTACCTCATCTGTCAAATGGGGATTAAGACTGTGAGCCCCACGTGGGGCAACCTGATCACCTTGTATCCTCCCCAGTGCTTAGAACAGTGTTTTGCACATAGTAAGTGCTTAACAAATGCCATCATTATTATTATTATTAGAAACAAGGAAATTAAGAGCAGAGAAGCTGTGTGGCCCAGTGGATAGAGCACAGGCCTGGAAGTCAGAAGAACCTGGGTTCTAATCCTGGGTTCTGCCACTTGTATTCTAGGTGACCTTGGACAAGTTGCTTTACTTGAATGTGCCTCAGTTTCTTCATCTGTTAAATGGGGATTAAAACACAGGGACTGTGTCCAACCAGATTAGTTTATATTCATCCCAGTGCTTAATACTGCGCCTGGCACATAGTAAGCGCTTAACAAACACCATTTAAAAAATCATGCTTAAATTAGCAAATTATTAGGACAGTTCAGGCCCCAAGGAAATTTGGTCTTCATTATCCAAACATTTGTTTTTTGGCCATCCACCTCTGGATAAAGGAGACCAAAGGATTTTGGAACCAAACAGTAATGATGATGATGATTGTATTTGTTAAGCGCTTACTATGTGCCAAGCACTGTTCTAAGTGCTGGGGTAGATACAAGGTAAGCAGGTTGTCCCACGAGGGGCTTACAGTCTTAATCCTCATTTTAGAGAAGAGATAACTGATGAGGTAACTGAGGCACACAGAAGCTCAGTGACTTGTTCAAAGTCACACCGCTGACAAGTGACAGAGCTGGGATTAGAACTGATTTGTTAGTGCTGATTTACCATTATCTTTTATAACAGCAGCTCTGGCCCATTCAAACGAGGATGCAGATTAATTACCGGAAGAAAGTGCATTAAGACTGGAAAATTAAGACTGGAAAATGAAAACTGACTCTTTTTTTTTTTTACCTTTCAGGAGAAGCCAAAAATCTTCCTACATATCCAGGGCCAAACAAGATGAGGGATTGTTACTGTACCGTCAACCTGGACCAGGAGGAAGTTTTCAGGACCAAAATAGTGGAGAAATCTCTATGGTAACAAATCTTGCTTGATTGAAGCTATTGTCTGAATACCCTTGAACTCTGCCATCTGCACGGGGAGGGGGAAGTTATGCATATAATAATGATGGCATTTGTTAAGCGCTTACTATATGCGAAACAGTGTTCTAAGCGCTGGGGGGCTACAAGGTGATCAGGTTGTCCCACGTGAGGCTCACGGTCTTCATCCCCATTTTACGGATGTGGGAACTGAGGCTCAGAGAAATGAAGTGACCTGCCCAAGGTCACACAGCAGACATGCGAGGGAGCTGGGATTAGAACCCACAACCTCTGACTCCCAAGCCCGGGCTCTTTCCACTGAGCCACGCTGCTCCTGTATATATGTATATATGTTTGTACATATTTATTACTCTATTTATTTATTTTACTTGTACATATCTATTCTATTTATTTTATTTTGTTAGTATGTTTGGTTTTGTTCTCTGTCTCCCCCTTTTAGACTGTGAGCCCACTGTTGGGTAGGGACTGTCTCTATATGTTGCCAACTTGGACTTCCCAAGCGCTTAGTACAGTGCTCTGCACACAGTAAGCGCTCAATAAATACGATTGATTGATTGATTCTCTGTTGTAGTTGACACAATGCAAATGGCATTGTGTGCACCATTAACTACCTCTCTGCTTATTCTAGTGCAGTGCAAGCATTTAGCACAGTACTCTGCCCACCGTAAGGGCTCAGTGCGTACAATCGATCGATTTAGTGCGTCAGTAGACATTGTCAGCTGTGTGACTTTGAGCAAGTCACTTAACTTCTTTGTGCCTCAGTTACCTCATCTATAAAATGGGGATTAAGACTGTGAGCCCCCCCGTGGGACAACCTGATCACCTTGTAACCTCCCCAGCGCTTAGAACAGTGCTTTACACATAGTAAGCACTTCATAAATGCCATTATCATTATTGTTATTAAGTACATAAATGCCGGAGGGGCTGGGTTAGTGTCAAAGTACTTAGGGCATGTACAGCTAAATGCATGTATTAATAATAATATTTGTGGTATTTTTTAAGTGCTGACTAAGTGCCAGGCACTGTACTAAGCGCTGGGGTGCCTACAAGCAAATCGGGTTGTACACAGTCCCTGTCATCATCATCATCATCAATCTTATTTATTGAGCGCTTACTATGTGCAGAGCACTGTACTAAGCGCCTGGGAAGTACAAATTGGCAACATATAGAGACAGTCCCTACCCAACAATGGGCTCACAGTCTAAAAGGGGGAGACAGAGTACAAAACCAAACATACTGTCCCTATTGGGGCTCACAGTCTTCATCCCCATTTTACCGATGAGGTAACTGAAGCCCAGAGAAGTGAAGCCACTGGCCCCAGGTCACTCAACAGACAAGGGGCGGAGCAGGGAAGCGCTTAGTACAGTGCTCTGCACACAGTAAGAGCTCAATAAATTCGAATGAATGAATGAATGAATGAATTCGGGTCCCTCTGACTCCGAGGCCTGGGCTTCTACCCACTGGGCCATGCTGCTTCTTGTAGCAGAGGGGAGAGAGGGGAGGGGGAATTAAAGGCTTTGACTGGGAAAACCTCTTGGCGGAGAAGTGATATCAGGAGGGTTAGGAAGGAGGGGAGAATGATGGATTGCCAGATACCAAGAGGGAAGGAATTCCAGGCCAGAAGGAGAACCGAAGTACTGGATATCAGTGATGGGATAAAAGTCGAGATACAGAAAGTAGGTTGACAGAGGAGCAGAGTGTGCGGTTGGGTTGTAATAATAATAATAATGATGGCATTTATTAAGTGCTTACTATGTGTAGAGCACTGTTCTAAGCGCTGGAGAGGTTGCAAGGTGATCAGGTTGTCCCACGGAGGGCTCACAGTCTTAATCCCCATTTTACAGATGAGGTAACTGAGGCCCGGAGAAGTCAAGTGACTTACCCAAAGTCACACAGCTGACAAGTGGCGGAGCCTGGATTAGAACCCATGACCTCTGGCTCATGGGTTGTAGTTAGGAGAGCAGTGAGATTAGAATAGAGAGCGAGCTCATTGAGAGACCTAAAGCCAAAGGTAGTTGTCTTAAGACCTCTTGGGAACCTTGGCTGAGGTTCATAACCTTCGTGAACTTGGAAGGTAGCTTTCCAATACTAGGGAAACAACTTGGAAGGGAGCTTTCCAATACTAGGGAAGCAACTCGGAAGGGAGCTTTCCAATACTAGGGAAGCAACTCGGAAGGGAGCTTTCCAATACTAGGGAAGCAACTCGGAAGGGAGCTTTCCAATACTAGGGAAGAAACTCGGAAGGGAGCTTTCCAATACTAGGGAAGCAACTCGGAAGGGAGCTTTCCAATACTAGGGAAGCAACTCGGAAGGGAGCTTTCCAATACTAGGGAAGCAACTCGGAAGGGAGCTTTCCAATACTAGGGAAGCAACTCGGAAGGGAGCTTTCCAATACTAGGGAAGCAACTCGGAAGGGAGCTTTCCAATACTAGGAAAGCAACTCGGAAGGGAGCTTTCCAATACTAGGGAAGCAACTCGGAAGGGGGCTTTCCAATACTAGGGAAGCAACTCGGAAGGGGGCTTTCCAATACTAGGGAAGCAACTCGGAAGGGGGCTTTCCAATACTAGGGAAGCAACTCGGAAGGGAGCTTTCCAATACTAGGGAAGCAACTTGGAAGGGAGCTTTCCAATACTAGGGAAGCAACTTGGAAGGGAGCTTTCCAATACTAGGGAAGCAACTTGGAAGGGAGCTTTCCAACACTAGGGAAGCAGTGTGGCTTATGGATAGAAAAAGGGCCCGGAAATCAGAAGGGCCTGGGTTCCAATCCTGTCTCGGCCACTTGTTTGCTCTGTGACCTTGGACCGCTTCTCTTTGCCTCAGATACCTCATCTGTAAAATGGGGCTGAAGCCTGGGAGCCCCATGTGGGACAGGGACTGTGTCCAGCCTGATTAACTTGTATCTACCCCAGTATTTAGAACAGTGCTTGGCACATAGTAAGCACTTAACAAGTACCATTATTATTATTAATAGTCAAAACACATACTGCTCCGCCTATCTGATAGTAGTAGTCATCACAGTAGTATTTATTAAGCGCTTACTGTATTTGCAGGGGACTACACTAAGCACTGGGAAAGAATATCCCGGTAGGAATGAGATATGGTCCCTGGTTCACAAGGAGCGCACAATCGCAAATTCTGAGGTAGGGAGGAAAGACACATAAGGAAAAATGAAACATGAAAACATCATAAGAGACCGTGACAAATACACAAATAAATAGAAGTAAATGATGCCGTAGGGCAATCCAGGTATATCAACAGTCTTCTATTCCTTTAATCGGGCAAAAACACTTCTGTTGGTTCAGAGAAATTTCTCCCTGTGGGAGTTTTTCTTTAGTAAGGAAATATCTGTTTTTCCCCTCATGTTTATTGCGCATTTTCCATTTTTCAAGGCAGTGGATTTCCACCCCGAAGACTTCAGCTCAGTGTCTGGGTACTTTGACATCTCTAGGGAGGCTGATTGGAATTGAATTTGTCCCCCCTACCCGCCAACCTATTATCTGTCTTTTATTGCAATGCGGAATAACACATCAAGAAACACCCTAGTGTGTTCATTGTGCTGTTCCTGTGCCCCAGATGAAGAAGATATACACCCACGTAATGTTCCTTTTATTTATAATGGTAATAATCAGGAGGCAAGGAAGGTGAAATCAGAGGAAATTGGTCTTATCCAGTAAAAAGAACGGAATAATTGAACAATTAAAACATATAAACCAACTTTTAAAATTGTTCTTAAATCCATTACCACTGCTACCCAAGAAGGGTTTCTCCTTCACAAGGAGTTGAAATATGTTCAATTCCCCGCAAATATACATTTCTCTCTCCCTGATATCTTATCAGTGAGGTTGCTTTTTTCATTAGCACAGTTGTTTAAACTCAGATTTAACTATTTATGTGTTTGTATATATATACATCTATATGTGAATATATTTATGTATTAATATACTGTGTGTGTGTGTGTGTGTGCTCATAATAGGGAATTTTTCCTTTAAAGTTTTGAGCATTTTCCAGTTGTCCATGTCATGTGTCTTCTGAAAAAAAGTATTTTGGTAGGGGCTTTGAAATAATTTTTCCACTATTTTATCAGGTTTGAGTGTTTTACAGATACATTGTGGTGAATGAAATACACCGTGGATTTTAAGGAGTCTTATCTGATGAAAGCTCATTTTGATTTAAGTGGGGTTAGAAATTTGCTGTTCTAGAGGAATAATAGTGGAAATTGAAAATTGTCGATTCAGAAAATAGATCACGTACGTTTTAGAGATGATTAAAGCACTAGAGAGCTAGAATCCTTTTTGGTGAAGGAAGAGATGAGCAGTCTCAGGAGAGGAAGTATTAAATATTGTAATGGCTTTTTAAAATGAAATACCCAATGGTTTATTAATGATGATTTGGACTTTTAAAATGGTGGGCAAGTTGGTTTAACAGTCACATGAATTATAACGCCTAATTGCTTCCCCCCCACATTTCCTCCTCAAAAATCTGATTTATAGCTAACCCAGCACACTCAGAACAGTGCTTGACACCTAGGGAGTGCTTAACAAATGCCATAAGAGAAATCGAAGGGAGAATTAAAACCGCAGATTTTTAAAGCAGCGATAAGGGGTGGGTCGGGGAAGGAGAGAGGTAGGGTTGAGATGTCATGTATCTAGGCCTCACGTGGGTCATGCAGTCTAAGTGGGAGGGAGAACAGGTGTTTAATTCCCATCGTACAGATGAGGAAACTGAGGCACAGAGTGATTAAGCGGCTTAACCAAGGTGTCACAGTAGTGGAGCTGGGATCAGAATCCAGCCTTCCTGACTCTCACCCTCAAAGCTATCCGTTAGTCCACACTGCCTGTCTACACACTGCACGGAATAATGACTGCCACCTTCAACACTCACTTTCTAGTGCGTGCAGGGAAATTTTCAGGTGACTTGGTGAATATACAGGACAATCCTTGATCAGTGAAGGTCCAGCGCTTAGAACAGAGCTTTGCATTTAGTAAGCGCTTAACAAATACCATCATCATCATTATTATTATTATTATTACAGTCTGATGGCGAAAATGAGCCATTGGAAATTGATGTGGTCAATGGAGTCTGATAATAATAATAATAATTATGGTACTTGTTAAGCACTTACTAAGTGCCAAGCAGTGTTCTAAGCGCTGGGGTAGATACAAGGAAACCGGGTTGTCCCACATGGGGCTCACAGTCTTCATCCCCATTTTACAGATGAGGTAACTGAGGCACAGAGAAGTTGTGAGATGTAAATGAATATATGGCAGTTAATGGTGACTTTGTGGCTCAGTAAGAGGGAGACCTCGCAATTAAAATTACCTCATCGTTGACATGGGAAAATAACAGCTAAAGTTTAAGGATCCAAGTATTCCTCAGTTTGAAATACATTTTCTTGGGATTATGAGAATAGAACTGAACCTGGAATATACACTCGTTGTCCGGGCAGGGAATATGTCGGTTTATTGTTCTATTGTACTCTCCCAAATGCTTAGTACAGTGCTCTGCACACAGTAAGTGCTCAATAAATACGGTTAAATGAATGAATGACCAACTAACCCTTTGGGCATTTGGTATTCACCCCACCCTCAACCCCACTGCTCTTATGTATATATTTGTAAGTTTGTTTATTTCAATGCCTCTCTACCCCTCTAGACCATAAGCTTGTTTTGGGCAGGGAACATGTCTGCCAACTCTGCTAAATTGTCCCTCTCAAGCGGTTAGTACAGTGTTCTGCACCCAGTAAGTGCTCAGTAAATCAACCTGTCTGCTCTGTGACCCCGGGCAAGTCACTTAACTTCTCTGGGTCTCAGTTCCCTCATCTGTAAAATGGGGATGAAGACTGTGAGCCCCATGTGGGACATGGACTGTGTCCAACCTGATTAGCTTGTATCTACCCCAGGGCTTAGTACAGTGCCTGGCACATAGTAAGCGCTTAAAAAATGCCATTTAAAGAAACAAAGAAAAATAAATACAGTTGAACTGCTCCGCGTGCAGTAAGCACTCGATAATAATAGCGGTACTTGTTAAGCACTTACTATGTGCCAAGCACTAAATACCATTGATTCTTGGGAGAGTACAATAGAACAATAAGTTGCATGGCCACTATGCTCAGAGGGTCATTTTTACAGCAGTATTTGGTTGTGAAGATGAGAACCAGCCTTCTGTTGGCATTGCCGTCTTGGGTAGCAGCGTGGCACGTATCTCTGGGGAGGAAGGGATGGGGGAAAACAAGCCGTGATCCTCCACACATCAGAATGAACCCCCAGCCGCCTGGGACCCACCGCGATCTGGGGATCGCGTCGCCACAATCCCCCAGGGAAAGTGTCTACCAGCTAATAATAACGGTTATGGTATTCATGAAGCGCTTACTTCGTGCCAAGCACTGTTCGAAGCGCTGGAATAGATTCGAGCTGATTGATTAGTTCCTGTCCCACATGGGGCTCACAGTCTTCCCCATTTGACAGATGAGGGAAATGAGGCCCAGTGAAGTTAAGTGACTTGACTAAGGTAACACAGCAGACAAGTGGCTGGGCTGGGATTAGAACCCAGGTCCTTCTGACACCCAGGCCCGGGCTGCTTCTCAGGAAATAATAATAATAATGGCATTTGTTAAGCGCTTACGATGTGCAAAGCACCGTTCTAAGCGCCGGATTGTGGACTGGGTTGCCTTCCCACGCAAACTTGGCCTGTTGTCCTCTCCCCAACCCCCCCCATCTAGTAGAGTTCTTGCATTTTGGAAACTTCCTGTTCTCTTTACCAACAAAAGAAATCCCCCAAATTCATAGACATCTGTGTGGTATGACCACATCGAAATGTGTGCTTTTGCAATCCTTGCAAGGGAGCATCCGTTGAGAAGCAGCGTGGCGTAGCGGTTAGGACATGGGCCTGGGAATCGGAAAGAAGGCACAGGTTCTAATGCCAGCTCCACAACTTGGCTGCTGTGTGACCTTGGGTAAGTCACTTCACTTCTCTCTGCGTCAGTTTCCTCATCTGTAAAGTGGAGATGGAGACGGTGAGCCCCGTGAGGGACAGGGACTGTGTCCAACCTGATTTGCCTGTATCCACCCCAGCGCTTAGTACAGTGTGGGGCACGTTGTAAGCGCTTAACAAATACCATAATTATTATTTAACGAAGCAGCTACTGCAGACAGCGCTCTGGAGGAGGTGATTGGGGTTCATGCAAATGATAATCGTAATTATGGTCCTTGTTAAGCACTTACTGTGTGCCGAGCACTGTTCTAAGTACTGGGGCAGATACAAATTAATCAGGTTGGATAAAGTCCCAGTCCCAATTGGGGCTCACACTCTTAATCCCCATTTTATCGGTGATGTAACGGAAGCCAAGAGAAGTGAAGTGACTTGCCCAAAGTCACCCAACAGACAAGTGGCAGAGCCGGAATTAGAACCCAAGTCCTCCTGGCTCCCAAGTCCGTTTCTCTATCCACTAAGGCACGCTGCTGAAATAATGGAGCACCCCTGTGCTCTCAAAGGGCTTCTGCTCTTAAACAGTGTGGCCTAGTGGAAAGAGCACAGGCCCGGGAGCCAAAGGACCCGGGTTCTGATTCTGACGCTGCCACTTGTCTGCTGTGTGACCTTGGGTAACTCACTTGGCTTCTCTTTGCCTCAGTTTCCTCATATGTAAAACAGGGATTAAATTGTAAATCCTATTACTTCCTATTTAGACTGTGAGTCCCAGTGCTTAGTACAGTGATTGGCACTCAGGAAGCACTTAACAAGTGCCGTTATTAATCATTATTAATTATTAATCAATGGAGTCAGAAGTGGGTGAATGGATTGTATTTAAGAGTAAGAGTGGAGGCTGGCACAATGGAAAGAGCCTGGGGATGGGGTGATCTGGGCTCAAATCTCATTCCACCTGCTTTGTGACCTTGGACAAGTCACTCTTCTGCCTCAATTTCCTCATCTGTCCCTCCTTTGGACTCTGAGCCGCTTATGCTAATAATTATGGTATTTGTTAAGCGCTTAACTTTGTGCCAGGCACTGTACAGACTGGATCCAGTTTGTCTTTTATTTATCCCCTGTGCCTGACACCTAGCAGATGTTCAATCAATATGATCATTGTTATTATTAAAGAAAAAAGGAACAGACCAGTGTATGAGGGCCGAAGAGACTGGGTGGTGGGCCCCGGAAGGCACAGGGGGCTATGGGAGGTGGGCCCCAGAAGATGAAGGGGACAATGGGAGGTGGGCCCTGAAAGATGAAAGGGGGTGGTGTTTGGTGGGCCCCCGGAAGGTTCAGAGGACTGTGGGAAGTGGGCCCTGGAAGTTGCAGAGGACTGTAGTAGATGGGCCCCAGAAGATGAAGGGGACAATGGGAGGTGGACCCTGAAAGGTGAAACGGGACCATGTTTGGTGGCCCCTGGAAGGTACTAGACTGTGAGCCCGCTGTTGGGTAGGGACCGTCTCTATATGTTGCCAACTTGTCATCATCATCATCATCATCAATCGTATTTATTGAGCGCTTACTATGTGCAGAGCACTGTACTAAGCGCTTGGGAAGTACAAATTGGCAACATATAGAGACAGTCCCTACCCAACAGTGGGCTCACAGTCTAAAAGGGGGAGACAGAGAACAAAACCAAACATACTAACAAAATAAAATAAATAGAATAGATATGTACAGGTAAAATAAATAAATAAATAGAGTAATAAATAAGTACAAACATGTATACATATATACAGGTGCTGTGGGGAAGGGAAGGAGGTAAGATGGGATGGAGAGGGGGACGAGGGGGAGAGGAAGGAAGGGGCTCAGTCTGGGAAGGCCTCCTGGAGGAGGTGAGCTCTCAGTAGGGCCTTGAAGGGAGGAAGAGAGCTAGCTTGGCAGATGGGCAGAGGAGGGGCAATAAGCATTGGGGAGAGTGCAATGAGCCCACTGTTGGGTAGGGACCGTCTCCATATGTTGCCAACTTGCACCTCCCAAGCGCCTCGTACAGTGCTCTGCACACAGAAGTGCTCAATAAATACGATTGAATGAATGAATGCGGAGGATTGTGGGAAGTGGGAGGGGTCTCTGGGTGGTGGGCCCCTGAAGATGTTGAAGAGGAAGGACTGTGGGAGGTGGACCCCGGCAGCTTCAGAGGACTTTGGGAGATGGTTCCCGGAAGGCGCGGGGGACTCTGGGAGGTGGACCCAAGTGCTCTGCACACCGTAAGCGCTCAATAAATACGATTGAATGAATGACCCCAGAAAGTGCAGGGATACAGAGAAGCCCAGGTGGCTGAAAGCAAGCAGCCCTTGGAAGGGCGACCTTGGCAACCTCAGAATGGAGTTTCTGGTTAGTGTGTAAGCCAGGGTGACCCAACTTTGCTTCTATAGCAGGATGGGATCCCCACTCCATCCTCAGGTTTGCACTCAGGATGTGCAAAGGCATCATTAAGGTAAGATCAATCAATCAATCGTATTTATTGAGCGCTTACTGTGTGCAGAGCACTGTACTAAGAGCTTGGGAAGTACAAGTTGGCAACATATAGAGACGGTCCCTACCCAACAGTGGGCTCACAGTCTAGAAGATGCACACAGTAAGATGCACCGACCAGCATTCTGCCTCTTCATCAGAGGGAATCCCGTTTTTTTTTTCCTCCCCTGCCGTGGAATAATTCAACCCGATGTCTTGAGCTAGAAGTACGCAGCTGAGCAGCCAAAGCTCCTAGGGAGCCGAATAAATACCATAAATAAATACGGAGACCCCCAAGGTCAGCTGGTTTCTAAAGGGAAGTGCAGCGCGCAAGCACCGGAAACGTTTGAAGCTAAAATCGGGATTTCAAGTGCAGAGGGAATAGGAGAACAGCCTTTAAGGGCCGATGGAACTGGGTCTCTCTGAATGCATAGTTCATCAGGAGAAAGGCCGAGATTTTGTCAGACGCCTTGTTCTGGGGAGGTCTAATCAATCCGTGCTCTTGTCTCTCCGTGCTCCCCGAGGTGGGCAGCCAATCTGTCCTATTTTGCTGGGGTGTCGGGTGCCTCAGTGGTGCTCCAGGGCCCCCTGAGGGATGCTCACCTCCTCCTAACCCCAAACCCAAAATCCCCGAAGGCCCAAGTCCGGTGACTGTGGGTAAAACCGCCCTAACAGTGGGGCAAAAGAGGAAGCCACGGGGTCAGGTTTTGCAGCTGTCCTGATGGCATCTTCCCGTCCTCCCTCTGTGCCAGCCTTCCCCCTCTACCAGCCTTTGGAGGGAAATGCCTCTGGAAAGGTCAGGTCAGGCACATAAATCCCAGGATAAGTGGAATAATGGGATTCGTTAAGCAGTTATTATGGGTCAAGCACTGTTGTAAGCGCTGGGGGAGGTACAGGCTAATCATCATCATCAATCGTATTTATTGAGCGCTTACTATGTGCAGAGCACTGTACTAAGCGCTTGGGAAGTACAAATTGGCAACATATAGAGACAGTTCCTACCCAACAGTGGGCTCACAGTCTAAAAGGGGGAGACGGAGAACAAAACCAAACATACTAACAAAATAAAATAGAATAGATATGTACAAGTAAAATAAATAAATAAATAGAGTAATAATCAGGCTAATCAGGTTGGACTCAGTCCCTGTCCCACATTGGGCACACAGTCTTCATCCCCTTCTTACAGATGAGGTAACTGAGGCACAGAGAAGTGAAATGATTTGTCCAAGGTCATACAGCAGCAGACAAGTGACGGAGCCGGGATAAGAACCCATGACCTTCTGACTCCTAAGCCCGTGCTCTAGCCACTAGGCCTTCTGCTTCTACTACTAATAATAATGCTATTTCGTAAGTGCTTACTATGTGCTAAAGTCTGTCCCAAATGCTGGGGGTTGGACACAACCTCTCTCCCACATGTGTCTTACACTCTAAGTCGGAGGAGGAACAAGTATTGAACCCCCCATTTTAGAGATGAGAAAACTGAAGCCCAGTAAAGTGACTTGACCAAGGTCACACAGCAGGTAACCAGTGGAGCTAGGACTATTCATTCATTCATTCAATCATATTTATTGAGCACTTACTGTGTGCAGAGCACTGTACTAAGCGCTTGGGAAGTACAAGTCGGCATCATATAGAAACGGTCCCTACCCAACAATGGGCTCACAGTCTAGAAGGGGGAGCCAGACAACAAAACAAAACATGTAGACGGTGTCAAAACCGTCAGAATAAATAGAATTACAGCTATATGCACATCATTAACAAAACAGAGTAGTAAATATGTACAAGTAAAATAGAGTAATAAATCTGTACAAATATATACAGGTGCTGTGGGGGGGATGGGGAGGAGGAGAGGAAAAAGGGGGCTCAGTCTGGGAAGGCCCCAAGTCCTCTGGCTTTCAGGCCCGCGTTCTTTCCATTAGGCCACGTTACCTTCAGTGCTTAGGACGTTGCTTTGCACACAGGAAGTGCTCAATAAATACGATCGAAAGAATGAATGACGGCCTGCCTTTCATAAGCCTAGGGCCCTGTTCAGGGATGGATCTGTTTTCCACATTCCATTCGGAGATTATGGACACCGGCAGATCTCACAATACAATCAATCAATCAATCGTATTTATTGAGCACTTACTGTGTGCAGAGCACTGTACTAAGCGCTTGGGAAGTACAAGTTGGCAACATATAGAGACAGTCCCTACCCAGCAGTGGGCTCACAGTCTCAGAGTAGGTTTGTTCATTCAGTCGTATTTATTGAGTACTTGCTGGGTGCAAAGCACTGTACTGAGTGCTTGGGAGAGCACAATACAGTAGACACATTCCCTGCCCACAGTGAGCTCACTGTCTAGAGATGAGCTCACAACAGAATCTGGATTATGATGTCAGCAATTAGTGCACAGCATGTCTTGGGATTTTATGTATAGTAGCCATTTGGGATCGGGTGGGCTTCTGTATTTTTTTAAGGTATTTGTTAAGTGCTTGCTTTGTGCCACTGTACTGACTGTACTGAGCCCTGGAGTAGATACAAGAGAAGCAGCGTGGCTCAGTGGAAAGAGTCAGAGGTCTCCAAAGAGTCAGAGGCTTTGGAGTCAGAGGTCATGGGTTCAAATCCCAGCTCTGCCAATTGTCAGCTGTGTGACTTTGGGCAAGTCACTTCACTTCTCTGGGCCTCAGCTCATCTGTAAAATGGGGATTAAGACTGTGACCCCCCCGTGGGACAACCTGATCACCTTGTAACCTCCCCAGCGCTTAGAACGGTGCTTTGCACATAGTAAGCGCTTAATAAATGCCATCATCATCATGCAAGTCACGTTGGCCACAGTCCCTGTCCCACATGGGGCTCACAAGTCCTAATCCCCATTATCCAGATGAGGCAACTGAAACCCAGAGAAGTGAAGTGACTTGCTCAGAGTCACACAGCAGACAGGTGACAACGCCGGCATTAGAACCTAGGTCCTCCTGACTCCCAGGAGAGTGAAGCATTAGTAGAGTGTGGGGTTATTCAGAAAAAGGCCACTGCTTAATCTCTCCTGCTTCCAACTCGAATTGTGACCTTGGGTCTTCGGTTCACCCAGAGAAATGATCCTGAGTTTCTAAAGTTCTGGAACTGCCAGAGGATGTGGAATTCTCCGGTCGCATGGTAAATCTCTCTGGGCTTTTAAGAACAAAGACAGCTGAAAAGAATCTCTTCACAAAGGGGTTTGGTTGGGGGTTTCATTATTATTCATCATGTAGCTCTCCCTCTCACTGTTTCTCAAAGTGTCTGTGCCAAGCATACAAGTTAGCTTTTGCAACCGCTCGCTACACTTCTGTCCCCGTTGCCCCCCCGCCCCCCAAACCAAATGTTGGGAAATAAGTGCAGGATTTTGCAATAGAACACAGAACTGGAAGCAAAGCAAAGTGGTTGAGCTTGCATGATTCACTTAGGACAGTTTGACTTTCCTTTTTCCTTTTCGAGCAACGTCTGTGAGAAGTGGGAATAAAAAATGGAAGTTCAGAAGATGCGGGGTTTCTGGTTCCCGGGTTCCTGTTGCTGCTGGTGATTCTCTGTGCCTCGGTTACCTCAAGTGTAAAAATGGGGATTGAACGTCCATTGAATCAGTCAATCAGTTGTACTTATTGAGCACGCAGTATGCACAGAGCACTGTACTGACTGCTTTGGAGAGTACAGTACAACAGAGTTGCAATCCCTTTCCACAAGGCAATCACTTCCTCCCTAGACTGTGTTCGCCAGGACTATGTCTCACCTGATTATCTTGTATTCATTCGTTCGCTCGTATTTATTGCGCACTTACTGTGTGCAGAGCACTGTCTAAGCACTTGGGAGAGTACAATAATTCTGGTATTTAAGCGCTTACTGTGTGCCAGGCACTATACTAAGCGCTGAGCTGGACACAAGCACAAGTGGGGTTGGACACAGTCCCTGTCCCACATGGGGCTCACAGTTTTAATCCCCATTTTACAGACGAGGTAACTGAGGTACAGAGAAGTGAAGCCACTTGCCTAAGGTCCCAGAGCAGACAGATGGTGCACCTAGGCTCAAAGTCCCACAGCAAAGAGAAGCAGGGTGGCTCAATGGGAAGAGCACAGGCTTGGGAGTCAGAGGTCATGGGTTCAAATCCCTGCTCTGCCAATTGTCAGCTGTGTGACTTGGGGCAAGTCACTTAACTTCCCTGTGCCTGTTACCTCATCTGTAAAATGGGGATTAAGACTGTGAGCCCCACGTGGGACAACCTGATCACCTTGTATCCTCCCCAGCGCTTAGAACAGTGCTTTGCATATGATGATGATGATGATAGTATTTGTTAAGCGCTTACTATGTGCAAAGCACTGTTCTAAGCGCTGGATATAGTAAGCGCTTAACAAAAGCCATCATTATTATCATTATTATTATCATTATTAAATGGTGGAGTTGGCATTAGAACCCAGCTCCTCTAACTCCCAGACCTGGGCTTTTTCCACTGGGCTATGTGGCCTGCCATGTTGTTTGCATTTGACTTGTTTGTACACCTCTCTTACCAATTTAGCAAAATCTAATGCAGTAGAATTTCAGAAACAGTCATTAAATCACCACCCCTACAGACATTTCTAGACTAGAAGAGCAATTGCAAATTCTTTCCCAATTACCTCCTTTGCAGTTTCACACTTAACAGGTGCCCCCTATTTGCCCCCTTTGAGGACTGCCTTCTCTCAAACAAATTCCCTTTTGATCTTCTAAATGGATAGTTCCAGTCCCTAAGGTTTTCTTTTTCCCCAAAAAGGCCCTAAAAGAAAGTTGGTTAGCTTTCCCACTCCCATGCCTCCTCTCAGTTTCCCTGCAGGTGATTTCCCAGAATATCTGAGAGACGGGAAAAGGATTAAAAATAAACACCAGATCATTAAGATGACTCCCAACCTGTCGAGCCCCCCAAATTCAGTTAGGAATTTTTCTTCACAATGCCCGACACACATTTTTCCAACATATTTTTCCAAACATAACTCAGTGTGCGTCCACTTTCAGACCCAGCCAATTCTTCCTAGCAAATGAGGTGTCAATTTCTGTCCCGCGGGGACAAATGCCTAAATCCTTCTTCAACATTTTCATTCCTTTCCGTGATAATCTGGATTCCCTCTCATCTATATTCACTCCCCCATTATCTCTTTAGAGGTAATCCTTGGAGCCGTTCATTCTTTTCCATTTTTACAACTTTTCCTAACGGTAGTGGAGCCCAGGATTCGGTGGGTGTCAAAACGGAAAGCAGCAAAGGAGCAGATTTGTTTCAAGAACCATTCATTCAATCGTATTTATCGAGTGCTTATTACCGTATGCAGAGCACTGTACTAAGCGCTTGGAAGAGTACAGTACAACAATAAACAGACACGTTGACCTCGCCACTTCCAATAGCTCATTCAGTCAGTTTCCTCATCATCAAATGGGGATGAAATACCTCTGAAGTTGGGGAAAGTAGACTGTGAGCCACGTGTGGGACAGGGACTATATCCGGCTTGATTATTCTAAGCACTGGGGTAGATGATAATAATGATAATAATGGCATTTATTAAGGGCTTACTATGTGCAAAGCACTGTTCTAAACGCTGGGGAGGTTACACGGTGATCAGGTTGTCCCGGGGGGGGCTCACAGTCTTAATCCCCATTTTACAAATGAGGTAACTGAGGCACAGAGAAGTGAAGTGACTTACCCACCGTCACACAGCTGACAATTGGCGGAATCGGGATTTGAACCTATGACCTCTGACTCCAAAGCCCTTGCTCTTTCCACTGAGCCACGCTGCTTCAGATTCAGATGAAGCAGTGTGGCTTAGTGGGTAGAGCACGGGCTGGGAGTCAGAAGGTCGTGGGTTCTAATCCTGGCTCCGCCACTTGTCTGCTGTGTGTCCTTGGGCAAGTAACTTCACTTGTCTGTGCCTCAGTCAACTCATTTGTAAAGTGGGGATTGAGACAGGGAGTCCAGTGTGGGACAGGGAGTGTGTCCAACCCCATTTGTGCTCGTATCCACCCCAGCACTTTTATGACAGAAGACAGGATGCTCTGGAGAAAATATATCCATTTATATTTTCCATATATTATATATATGGATGTATATATCCATATCATCAATCGTATTTATTGTATTTATTGAGAGCTTACTGTGTGGAGAGCACTGTACTAAGCGCTTGGGAAGTACAAGTTGGCAACATATAGAGACAGTCCCTACCCAACAGTGGGCTCACAGTCTAAAAGATTATATCCATATATAATCGCAAACAGCTCGACGACACTTGATGATGATAATACCCCAGCGCTTAGTACAGTAAGTGTTTAACAGATACCACAATTATTGTTATTGAAACAGGGCTGGGCTCCGAGAAAGTGCTTAGCAAATGCCACAGTTATTTTTACAGAATTTCTTCCATGATTTGCGGAGGGAGAAAACTCTCGCAGTTATCTACGGCATCCGCTGCCAGTTGCCCCTTGGCGAGTGATCGTTTGCCTGTGAGGGGTGGCCAGCTGAGAGGAAGGATGCCATTTCAGTCTCTTCGGAAAGAGGACTCCGGAGCCCCGGACCCAACTTGTTGGAAAGTATGCGCCCAGGGCAGGGAATCGTGCCCTGACTGCTCTTTGACCTCTGGCCTCACAGGGCCCCGCTGGAGACAAAGCCACTCCTGTGGAAAGAGCTACCCCAAGGTTAAGTTGGTAATTGGAGGGGAAGCTCGCAGCCGCCTTGGCCCTCCTTTGATTCCACCAGAAAGAAGACATTGTTTGGCACGGCTAAATGAGGAGGGAAAAAATGCCGCTCACTGCTGAGGGGGAGACCGTGGGGTATAAGGTTTTTCCAGTTTCAGAGGGGGAGATGCTGCCTTTATCGCGCGGGACAAGATCTGGGTGTGACGACAGGAGCATCCCGGCTAAACGGGAGCAGGAAGGCGTATGTCGATGTAGAGGGCCCACGTGGGACAGGGACTGTGTCCAACCTGATTTGCTTTTATCTACCCCAGTGCTTCGTACAGTGCCCGGCACACAGTAAGCACTTAACAAATACCATAATAATTATTATTATTCTCTGGGCCTCAGTTACCTCATCTGGGACATGGACTGTGTCCAACTGATTAGGTTGCATCTACCTCAGCGCTTAGTGTAGTGCCTGGCACATAATAAGCCCTTAACAAATACCACAATTATTATTATTATTCCCTTCCCTCCCCTTTTCCCTGCCTAGAGAAGCACAGCTCTAGCAGGACATTTTTCTTCATCCTTTCCGCCAGCGTCTTAATTGGTCCTGACCACCTCCGATGACTGTCAGTAATAATAATGATGATTATTATCGGCCATTGGCTCCTCCTTTGAGAAAATTCCTTCCACTAGGCCATGCCGCTTCTCTTACTAAGTATTCCTCCCTTCAGTTGAATGTATTGAGCACTTTATTGAGCAAAGCATGGTACTGAGTGCTTGGGAGATACAAGCCATGACTTCATCTGAACTCATGCTGCCTTTTTGTCTTCCTGAAGCATATGTCCATTTTTCCTTTGGCAGCTTGCAACTTTTTCTACTCCCCAGTTGTCCTGAGCATTTTGTTCTGATGAAAGAGGGAGATTTAATGACGTTTGTTTCTTCCTTAATGTCATTCGAAGGGCAGAGAGATTTCAGGGGATTGAAATGTGATTGTGCTAGGTAAAGGGAAAGTTCATTGACCTAGTGGCTTCATCATGACCCCCACACACAGACGTGAAGAGCCATGGTTGTAAAATATCATTTTATGCTAATATATTGTGTATATATATATATATATATACACATATACATATATATATATGTTTGTACATATTTATTACTCTATTTTACTTGTACATATCTAATCTACTTATTTTGTTAGTATGTTTGGTTTTGTTCTCTGTTTCCCCCTTTTAGACTGTGAGCCCACTGTTGGGTAGGGACTGTCTCTATATGTTGCCAACTTGGACTTCCCAAGCGCTTAGTACAGTGCTGTGCACACAGTAAGCGCTCAATAAATACGATTGATTGATTGATTTTATGTTGGAAGTAATTAAAATCATAATAATGATAATAGTAATTGTGGTATTTCTTAAGTTCTCACTATGTGCCACGCAGCGGGGCCTAGTGAAAAGAAAACGGCCCTGGGAGTCCGAGGACCTGGGTTCTAATCCCGAGCTCTGCCACTTGCCTCCTGTGTGACCTTGAGCAAGGCACTTAACTTCTCTGTGCCTCAGTTTCCTCATCTGCAAAGCGGGGCTTCAATCCCTGCCTTTCCCTCCTACTTAGACAGTGGGCCCTCACATGGGTCAGGGACTGTTTTTGACCTAACGAACTTGTATATTATGCGCTTAACAGACATCACATTTATTAATATTACTAAGCTCTGGGGTACGTACAAGATAAGCACACAGTAAGCGCTCAATAAATACGATTGATTGATTGTTTCAAAGCCCCACTGAGAGCTCACCTCCTCCAGGAGGCCTTCCCAGACTGAGCCCCCTTTTTCCTCTCCTCCTCCCCATCCCCCCGCCCTACCTCCTTCCCCTCCCCACAGCACTTGTATATATATTTGTACAGATTTATTACTCTATTTTACTTGTACATATTTACTAGTCTCTTTATCTTGTTAATGATGTGCATATATCTTTAATTCTATTTGTTCTGATGATTTTGACACCTGTCTACATGCTTTATTTTGTTGTCTGTCTCCCCCTTCTAGACTGTGAGCCCGTTGTTGGGTAGGAACTGTCTGTATATGTTGCCGACTTGTACTTCCCAAGTGCTTAGTACAGTGCTCTGCACACAGTAAATAAATAAATATAAATAAATATAAATTTATTTATATTTATATTATATAAATATAAATATAATATCAATAAATATAAATGAATGAATGAATAATTAGGTCAGACCCAATCCCTGTCCCAAAAGAGGCTCACAGTCTGCAAAAGAGGGAGAACAGGAGTTGAACCAAGCGTTTTAAGTCTGCTTTGGTATCTTGAAATTAATCTGAGGATAATAATAATAATATCGGTAATAATTGTGGTATTTCTGAAGCACTTACTATGTGCCAGGCACTGTACTTAAGCGCCGGGGTGGATACGAGCAAACCAGTTTGCCCCACACGAGGCTCACCCCATTTTCCAAATGAGGTAACTGAGGCCTAGAGAAGTGACGTGACTTGCCTAAGGTCACACAACAGACGTGTGGTCGAGTCGGGATTTGAACCCAGGTTCTCGGACTCCCGGGGCCATTCTCTTTTTCACTAGGCATGGTGCCCCCGCAAACATCTAGGTACGGGGATTTCTGTGGATGGTGAGTGCGAATGTCTCTTAAAGCAGTGAAGTAGCTTTCATAAGCACTTAATTTAGGACCACAATATTATTGAATTTTGGGTGTCTTCCCTGTGGCTTTGATCCCTCGATGTCTCCCCATCCCAAGCCTTGTGCCCGGCCAGAACAATAGGGAGTTTTGTTTAACCAGAAAAACCACTGGCTTTCGGCCTATTAATCAGAATTAGCAATTTATTTTTAAGTCTCCATCTGTGGTGCGCGATGCATCTGCCAGGATGACTCATCCTTCAGCCGGCTCGGGAAAGAGGGGAAAAGTCTGCGGCAGAAGGCGAAGCCTCTGACAGGAGGAATAACGGGGAGAATGCGCCGGACGGGAATTCTCTGAGAAACTGGAAAAGGGGAGGACCTGGAAGGCCGGATGTCTGCAATTTGAAATGCTTGCACTGTAATTTGAATTTCATAAGTGAACGGCGGTAACGGCCGCTAAACTTCAAGCAGCTTTTCAGGCTAACGAGCGTCTTCTTACCCTTAAAATTTCTGTTATCGCTGGGGAAACATTTCAGAAATGTTTTCAAGTGGCGGCTTGCGGTCTTTTTTTTTATGGTATTAAGCATTTACAAAGCACTGTACAAAGCGCTGGGGTAGATATAAGTTGATCAGGTTGGACGCAGTCTTTGTTCCATGTCCTGCTCACAGTCTTAATCCCCGTTTTCCAGATGAGGGAACTGAGACACAGAGAAGTAAAGTGACTTCTCAGGGTCACACAGCAGACAAGTGGCGGAGCTGGGATTAGAACCCAGGGCTTTCTGACACTCAGTCCTGGGTTCGATCCACTGGGCCGTGCTGCTGCCCATCAGGCCAGGCAGATTCTGTGGAGCGTGACCAGGGCCTGAAGGATAAATATCAATGATATTATTGATATAATTGATCAATTATAATTGATATAATTGATATATCATTGATATAAATATCGATGATTTTTATTGAGCGCTGACTGTGTGCAGAGCACTGTACTAAGCGCTTGGAAGAGCACAATAAGGCAGAGTTGTTAGAGATGTTCCCTGCCTACACTGAGCTGAAACAAGGAGAAAAGTGTCAGTCAATCAATCAATCAATCAATTGTATTTATTGAGCGCTTACTGTGTGCAGAGCACTGTACTAAGCGCTTGGGAAGTACAAGTTGGCAACATATAACATACGTCAGTGTGGCCTAATGGGTAGAGCATGGGATTGGGAATCAGAAGGTCCTGGATTCTAATTCCGGCTCCGCCACTTGTCTGCTGGGTAACTTTGGCCAAGTCACTTTGCTTCTCTGGGCCTCAGTTCCCTCCTATAAAATGGGGATTGAGACTTTGAGCCCCATGTGGGACAGGGCCTTTGTCCAACTGATTAACTTGTATGTAGCCCAGTGCTTAGAACAGTGGTTGGCACATAGCACTTAAGAAGTACTATAATTATTATTATTATTATTTTTCCCCTCCCCATCCCCCCCCCGCTTTACCTCCTTCCCCTCCCCACAGCACCTGTATATATGTTCGTACAGATTAATTACTCTATTTTACTTGTACGTATTTACTATTCGATTTATTTTATTTTGTTAATATATTTTGTTTTGTTGTTTGTCTCCCCCTTCTAGACTGTGAGCCCATTGTTGGGTAGGGACCGTCTCTATACGTTGCCAACTTGTACTTCCCAAGCGCTTAGTACAGTGCTCTGCACACAGTAAGTGCTCAATAAATACAATTGAATGAATGAATGAATGATTATCAGGTGGCTTATTGGTCTAACGGATGCATGTGTGAATCTCTGACAAGCCAAGCATCATAGCACTCAAATGTGTGCTTCGAATTCAACCAGATAAATTCCTGGAATATGTCCCCAAATGAATCACAGTCACCAGACACTGAATTCCTTGAGAGCAGGGAATGTGCCTACCAATTCTATTATATTGTGCTCTTCCCAGTGCTTAGTACAGTGCTCTGCACCAAGTGCTCAATAAGTACCACGGATTGATTGATTGCCAAGAAAATATTCTGTGCTTGTAAGAGTAACATAGTGAACATTAATCAGTGGTATTTACTGAATGCTTACTGAAGTTCTGAAGTGAACAATTCATTTTACAATGGGTTTTAACTCCGTAAAATATAAACTGTAAGCTACCCTGGAGTTTCTGTTTTGTGAATTCTGTTGTACTCTTCAAAGCGTCGAGAAGCAGCATAGTGTAGTGGATAGAGCACAGGCCTGGTAATAATAACGATGGTTCTTGATAAGCGCTTACTATGTGCAAAGCGCTGGAAGTCAGAAAGTTGTAGGTTTTAATTCCGGCTCTGCCGCTTGTCTGCTGTGTTACCTTGGCCAAGTCACTTCACACTTTGGGACCTGACTTACCTCATCTGTAAAATGGGGATTGAGATTGTAAGCCCCACCTGGGACAGGGACCTTGTCCAACCTGATTTGGTCGTATCCACCCCACCGCTTAGTACAGTGCATGGCACCCAGTAAGTAAATGCTTAACAAATATCAAAATTATTATTAGCGCTCTATACATAATAAGCACTCAAAAATACAACTGACGGATTGATTAATTTGGTTTGTTTCCACAGCCCCTTTTATGGAGAAGATTTTTACTGTGAAATTCCTCGGACTTTTCGTCACCTATCTTTTTACATTTTTGATAGAGATGTCTTCCGGAGGGATTCCATCATCGGTGAGTATCCAGCTGAGCTTTTTTTTTCTGATTATTGTCTTTTTCGGCACGCACAACTGGGATATGGGCTCTGTATTGACTGGGTGGAATCTGTGAATTCTCCTTTTATTTTCACCCTCCAACCTATGTATGACAGCCTAAAAGCGGACCGGAGAGATGGATTAATTAAAACTGGAGAGATTAATCTGGAAAGTCACAGATTGCGAGGAGGCCGATAGCTACAGAAACTTAATTTGTAAGCACCTTGAGGGTAGGAAATGTGTCTGTCAACTATATCGTACTTTTCCAAGCGCTTACTACAGAGCTCTGCACCGGATAAGTGCTCAATAAATACTACCGATTGATTTAGCAGGGTGATCGTGGAATTGTGGTCAGGAAGATTCCATAAAAGCAACCCAGAGGGTCCCCAGAGACGTGAAGGGGGTAGGTTCAAAGCACACAACAGTAAATACTTCTTCACTCAATAAGTTATAAACATATGGGATCCATCTTGACAGGAAGCGTTGTGGCTACCAACACCTGCAACTCCAGGAAGGTTTTGAATAAATTCCTGCTCGATAATCTGTTGCTAGAGGGAAAGTTAGAGGTTTAAAAGCAACGTGGTTTATTGGAAAGAACGTGGGCCTGGGATTCAGAGGACCTGGGTTCTAATCCTGGCTCCGCCACACGTCTGCTCTGTGACCTTGTTCAACTCACTTCACTTCTCTGTGCCTCAGTTACCTCATCGGTGTAAAATGGGGATTAAGACTGCAAGCACCATGTGGGACGTGGACTCTGTCCAACCTGATTAACTTGTATCTACCGCAGTGCTCAGTACAGTGCCTGGCACAGAGTAAGCATTTTAAAAATACCATTAAAACACACACCCGGACTGTGCCCAACCTGATTAATTTGTATATATCCCAGCGCTTAGCACAGTGCTCGACGCATAGTAAGCGCTCAGTAAATACCATAGAAAAAAACTGATCAATCAATCAATGGTATTTATTGAGCACTTACTGTGTGCAGAGCATTGTACAGAACACTTGGGAGAGCATTCATTCATTGTCATATTTATTGAGCACTTCTTGTGTGCAGAGCAGTAAACAGGCACTTTCCTCGCCAACAACGAGTTTACAATACAGTAGTGCTGGTAGATATAATCCTTGACCGCAACAGGCTTACAATCTAGAGGGGGAGACAGGCATTAAACCAAATTAAGTGCTTTGAGGCTGAGAGCAGGGGGAACACGAAGTGCTTGAAGGGTACACATCAGAGTGTACACCCGCTGCCGAAGGGAAAAGGAGATGAGGACTTAATCGCGGAAGGCCTCTCGGAGGAGATGTAATTTTAGGAGGATTGTGAAGGTGGGGAGAGTGGTGGTCTGTCGGATACGAAGTGGGAGGGAATTCCAGGCCAGAGGGAGGACGTGGGCGAGGGGTCGGCGACCAGATAGATGAGATCGAGGTACCGGGAGAAGGTTGGCGGTAGAAGAGCGAAGTGTGCGGGCTGGGTTGGCGTACGAAATCAGCGACCAGAGCGATTTTGGAGATGAGACAGTTATACAGAGACCTGGGAAGTGATTCAGTTCCCTCTAGAGGAACAAATGTAAAAATAAAGCCTGGGGTTATGTCGGGATGAGTTGGGGGAAGCTAAAGCTGGAAAGGGGATGTGTCTAGCATGAGTCATAGATGGTAAAAAAAAAAAAATGTTGAGGCCAGAGAGGAGGATGAAGACAATATCTCCCGCGGCTCGACAGGAAGAGGAAACTGATGACCGACAACTGGAACTTTTAACGTTTGCTCTCTGTTCTGCGGAGGAAAAGGTCGGACGAGAAGAGTTGATGGGTGGGGTGACAAGAGGCTGGGCGGGTGGAGAGGGCGAGAATACGAGGCCAGAGAGCCTCAGTGAGTCACTGAAGCCGACCCAACGGACTTTAGCGTGCCGCAGACGTTACTCCAGAACCGTTGGTTTCAATTTGCGATAGCCTCTCGGAGACATTCCTAACAACCGGGAGGGGACAAGTATTATGGGAAGTCAGCGTGGCCTAGTGGAAAGAGCCCAGGCCTGGGAGACAGGGGGACTAAGTTCTAATGCCAGCTCTGCCGCTTGGTTGCCATGTTGTGTGCCGTGGGGAAGCAGCTTCGTGTAGTGAATAGAGCACAGGCCTGGGAGCCAGAAGGTCATGAGTTCTCATCCCGGCTCCGCCACTGGTCTGCTGTGTGACATTGGGCAAGTCGCTTTACTTCTCTGTGCCCCAATTACCTCATCTGCCCATCCGCCAAGCTAGCTCTCTTCCTCCCTTCAAGGCCCTACTGAGAGCTCACCTCCTCCAGGAGGCCTTCCCAGACTGAGCCCCTTCCTTCCTCTCCCTCTCATCCCCCTCTCCATCCCCCCCATCTTACCTCCTTCCCTTCCCCACAGCACCTGTATATATGTATATATCATCAATCGTATTTATTGAGCACTTACTATGTGCAGAGCACTGTACTAAGCGCTTGAGAAGTACAAATTGGCAACATATAGAGACAGTCCCTACCCAACAGTGGGCTCACAGTCTAAAAGTGTTTGTACATATTTATTACTCTATTTATTTATTTATTTTACTTGTACATATCTATTCTATTTATTTTATTTTGTTAGTATGTTTGGTTTTGTCTCCCCCTTTTAGACTGTGGGCCCACTGTTGGGTAGGGACTGTCTCTATATGTTGCCAATTTGTACTTCCCAAGCGCTTAGTACAGTGCTCTGCACACAGTAAGCGCTCAATAAATACGATTGATGATGGTGATGATGATCTGTCAAATGGGGATTGAGACTGAGCCCCACATGGGACTGCACCCAGCTCAATATGCCTGTATCCACCCCAGAACTTAGTACAGTGCCTGGCGCATAATAAGCACTTTAAATACCATCATTACTGTTTTTTCCAGGCCAAGTCACTTCACTTCTCTGGACCTCAGTTTCCCCATTTGCCAAATGGGGATTCCATATCTGTTCTCTCCCATCCTCCCTTCTAGACTGTGGGCAGGGAACTCTGTTATATTTTCCCAAGTGCTTAGTTCAGTGCTCTTCACACAAAAAGCACTTAATAAATACGATCATTTGATCGTTTAGACCGTGAAGCCCCATGTGGGACCTGATTATCTCATTAGTGCTTAGTACAGTGCTTGGCACATTGTACTTAAAAGAAAACACCACAGTTTTTTACTATTATGTTGGTCTTGAAAACAGCAAAAAGAATCAGTGGCTGAATCACGTGAACATTGATCCCAGGAAGAGAGGAGAACAAAATTAGCCAACATTTCTTCCGCTGCTAGAGCGAAAGGTACTAGAAGGAAGTCAGCATTACTCCTGTCATCATCATCATCATCATCAATCGTATTTATTGAGCGCTTACTATGTGCAGAGCACTGTACTAAGCGCTTGGGAAGTACAAATTGGCAACATCTAGAGACAGTCCCTACCCAACAGTGGGCTCACAGTCTAAAAGGGGGAGACAGAGAACAAAACCAAACATACTAACAAAATAAAATAAATAGAATAGATATGTACAAGTAAAATAAATAGAGTAATAAATATGTACAAACATATATACATATATACAGGTGCTGTGGGGAAGGGAAGGAGGTAAGATGCGGGAGATGGAGAGGGGGACGCCCTCTATCTCGCCCACCTCGGGTCCGGAATGCCCTCCCTCCTCTAATAATAATAATAATAGCATTTGTTAAGCGCTTACCATGTGCAAAGCACAACTCCAAGCGCTGGGGGGGACACAAGGCGATCAGGTTGTCCCACATGGGGCTCACGGTCTTCATCCCCATTCTACAGATGAGGTCACTGAGGCCCAGAGAAGTGAAGTGACCTGCCCAATGTCACACAGCAGACATGGGGTGGAGCCGGGATTTGAACCCATGACCTCCGACTCCAAAGCCCGGGCTCCTCCCACTGAGCCACGCTGCTTCTCTGATCCCACAGACGATTACTCTCCCCCTAGAGAAGCAGCGTGGCTCAGTGGAAAGAGCCCGGGCCTCGGAGTCTGTCAGATCGGGATAATTTCATTTTACGATCATTTAAAAGCTGTGTGTCCAAGGTACTGAGTCGAGCTCAAAAAGCCTTGGAATTCTGTCCCGTGTGACATCATTCTCAAGCCATCTGACTGTAAGCTCATCCTCTAGACTGTAAGCTCGCTTTGGGCAGGGAACGCGTCTGCTTATTGTTATATTGTATTCTTCCAAGTGCTTAGTACAGTGCTATGCACACAGTAAGCGCTCTATAAGTATGACTGAATGAAATATGATTGACAAAAACAAGAAGGAGACGGATGGGGGGGAGAGACAGGAATTGTGTGGAATCCACCTTTTGTTCTCCTCTCTGAAGACGTTCAGAAAAACGACATTTCCCAAGCCCCGCTGCGGTTTAGAACCTGTCATAATTTCAAAGGGTGTTCAAGAGATTTCTGAATTCAGCTAGCCATTTTCTACCCGACACGGCTGCCTGAGGTTTCCTTTATTCCCCCAATATCCATATGCCATTTAACAGTTCAGGCAGAAGGACAACTTCCAGATTAACTTTGGTAATTATGAGGTTTCCCAGTAGAAAACCTGAAGCTCTCGTGTGGCGCAAAGCCAATTAAACGATAAGTAGGGTCGATGGCCAAGTTCAGAATTGGGTTGTGTGTTTTCAGCCCTGATAAAGAAACAGGCATTGGATCCATACGTCCCAGTGGAGAGCACAATACAACAATAAATAGACACATTCCCTTCCCACGACGAGTTTACAATCTAGAGGCGGGGAGACAGACATCAATGCAAAGAAATAATGACAGATATGTACATAAGTGCTGTGGGGCTGGGAGCGGGGAAGCGCAAAGGGAGCAATGGGGATCTATGATTCAGAATCTAAATTACTTCATTCCTTAGAGCCTTTACCGCCTTATTGGGAACCACTGGATTTGGGGAATATACCTGGGTTTCCGGGTGTCAAGGTACCCAGGAATAAAGACCAACCAGTCAGTCAGATGTATTTTTTGAATGCTTACTGTGTGCTGAGCACTGTACTAAGCACTTGGGAGAGTCCATAGAACAATGTAACAGACATATTCCCACAGCCCACAGCGAGCTTGCGGTCCAGAGGGGAAAACAGCACTCTCTCTCCTCCAAGAAGCCATCCCAGACTGCACCTCCCCTTACCTTTCATTCATTCAATCGTATTTATTGAGCGCTTACTGTGTGCAGAGCACTGTACTAAGCGCTCATCTCCCACTCCCTTCTGCGTCACCCTGACTTGCTCTCTTTACTCTTCCCTCCTCCCAGCCCTACTACACTTATGTCCATATCTGTCATTTATTTATTTGTACTGATATCTGTCTCCCCCCGCCAACCAAGACTGTAAGATCGTTTGTGGCCAGGGAATGCGTCCGTTTATTGTTGTAGCGTACTCTCCCAAGCGCTTACTACGGTCCTTTGCACAGAGTAAGCGCTCAATAAGTACAATTGAATGAATGAATGAATACATAAGCTACAGATATGGACATAAGTGCTACATAACCAGCTGCAGAGATGGTTGGAATAGGTAAAAACCGTTTGTGCCTCAACTTGTCTCTTGGCTGCTGTATCATCAGTCATGCCCTGTTAAACAAACCATTTGCCAGCATGCCACGGTCTTGTTTGCTGCTCCGATGCCCTGGCTCAGACCCTAACTTCAGTTTTTTACCATGAGATAAGTGATTTTGGGTCAATCAATCAATGAAGTGTATTTATTGAGCGCTTACTGTGTGCAGAGCACTGTACTAAGCACTTGGGAAGTACAAGTTGGCAGCATATAGAGACGGTCCCTACCCAACAGTGGGCTCACAGTCTAAAAGGGGGAGACAGAGAACAAAACCAAACATACTAACAAAATAAAATAGATATGTACAAGTAAACTAAATAAATACGGGGAAAAAAAACGGTGTAATTGTTTCACCCTCAGCCCCAGTAATTGCAGTCCACTTTCAGTCCCAGTTCATGCAGTCTGTACATAGTTGGTTTATCAAGCATTTGTTCCGTGCAGAGCACTGTACGAAGCGCTTGGGAAGGTACGCTACAAAAGAGTTGGTAGACGGGATCCCTGCTCACCAGGAGCTTGCAGTCCAGATGATAATAATAATAATAATAATAATAATAATAATGGCATTTATTAAGCGCTTACTATGTGCAAAGCACTGTTCTAAGTGCTGGGGAGGTTACAAGGTGATCGGATTGTCCCACGGGGGGCTCCCAGTTTTAATCCTCATTTTCCAGATGAGGTAACTGAGGCCCAGAGAAGTTAAGTGACTTGCCCCAAAGTCACACAGCTGACAATTGGCGGAGCTGGGATTTGAACCCATGACCTCTGACTCCAAAGCCCGTGTTCTGTCCACTGAGCCACGCTACTTCTCTGAGTATGAAGCTCTTGGGAAGGTACGATACAACAGAGTTGGTAGATGCGATCCCTGCTCACAAGGAGCTTGCAGTCCAGATGGGGAGAGGAATGTTAAAATAGAGTCTCAGTCCATGCACTGTGCACAGAGTCATTGTAAATGCAGGGCACATCCAGTGTGCATGCAGTATACATGCAGTCATCATCAGTCGTATTTATTGAGCGCTTACTGTGTGCAGTCACTGGTACCTTCTCCTAGTCCTCGCCCCCGTCCCCCCTTCTGACTCAGAGAAGCATTGTCGCCCAGTGGATTGCTCCCGGGCCTGGGAATCAGAAGGACTTGAGTTCGAATCCCTGCCCTGCCACTTGTCTGCTGTGTGACCTTGTGCAAGTCACTTCACATCTCCAGACCCCAGTTACTTCATCTGTAAAATGAGGATTAAGACTGTGAGCCCTGTGTGGGACACGGACCATGCCCAACCTGTTTTGCTTGTATAATAATAATAATAATAATGATGGCATTTGTTAAGCGCTTACTATGTGCAAAAGGACTGTTCTAAGTGCTGGGGGGGATACAAGGTGATCAGGTTGTCCCGCGTGGGGCTCACAGTCATCATCCCCGTTTTACAGATGAGGTAACTGAGGCTCCGAGAAGTTAAGTGACTTGCCCAAGGTCACACAGCAGACATGTGGTGGAGTCGGGATTTGAACCCATGACCTCTGACTCCAAAGCCCGGGCTCTTTCCACTGAGCCATGCTGCTTCTCTGTATCCACCTCGGCACTTAATACAGTGCCTGGTATACATAGTAAGCGCTTAACAAATACCATGATTATTCTTATTAGGTGGGAGCCCCCTCCCTGGACTTTGCTCTCTCCTTGGCTGGGGAATCACGGAGCTATCACAGTTTATGGCACATTGTCATCATTAATCTCATTTAGAAGGTGTGTGGGGCGCTTTACTAGCCGCCTGCCATTTCAGTGTACTGTACTGGGCACCTGCTGGGTGTGTGGGACACTATATAATAATAATTGTGGTATTTGTTAAGCGCTTACTGTGAGCCAGGGGCTGGGTGACCTTGGGCTCCCAAATCGTAATCCTCATTTTACATGGGGCTCACTGTCTCAATCCCCACTTTACAGATGAGGGAACTGAGGCAAACTGAGTGAAGTGACTCGCCCAAGGTCACAAAATGGACAAATGGCAGAGCCGGGAGTAGAACCGAGGTCCTTTTGACTCCCGTGCTCTGTCCACTAGACCACACTGCTTCTGCCATGTGAAGGGACACTGTAGTGGGTGCCTGCCATAGGTACTGTACCGAATGCCTGCTGTGTGTAGGGGGGCACTGTACTGGATATCTGCTGGGTGCAGGGTACTGTATTGGGCTCCATCTTTCTCTTGGAACGTCCATTCAAGTAGCCAGCGGTAAATCCGGCCGCTTGGTTAGATTGGTCTCTCAGTGGAGAGCAAAACATGGGCCAAGGGAGGAGGAGAGTTCTAAGCGCTGGGGAGGTTACAAGGTGATCAGGTTGTCCCACGTGGGGCTCACAGTCTCAATCCCCATTTTACAGATGAGGGAACTGAGGCACAGAGAAGTTAAGTGACTTGCCCAAAGTCACACAGCTGACAATTGGCGGAGCCGGGGTTTGAACCCATGACCTCTGACTCGTCCCCCTCTCCATCCCCCCCATCTTACCTCCTTCCCTTCCCCACAGCACCTGTATATATGTATATATGTTTGTACATATTTATTACTGTATTTATTTATTTATTTTATTTGTACATATCTATTCTATTTATTTTATTTTGTTAGTATGTTTGGTTTTGTTATCTGTCTCCCCCTTTTAGACTGTGAGCCCACTGTTGGGTAGGGGCTGTCTCTATATGTTGCCAACTTGGACTTCCCAAGCGCTTAGTACAGTGCTCTGCACACAGTAAGCGCTCAATAAATACGATTGATGATGATGATGATATCAGCCTAGAAAGCTAACAGAGGAGAAGAAATCTCTGGTATTCCCCAGATAACTGTATTGAGTTTGGTGCTTGATTCATGAAGTTTTAAGTGTGAAGCAGCCTGCATGAGAGGAAATAGATAATAATAATAATAATAATAATAATAATAATAATAATAATGATGGCATTTGTTAAGCGCTTACTATGTGCAGAGTTCTAAGCGCTGGGGGGGGATACAAGGTGATCAAGTTGACCCACGTGGGGCTCACAGTCTTAATCCCCATTTTACAGATGAGATAACTGAGGCTCAGAGAAGTTAAGTGACTTGCCCAAGGTCACACAGCAGACATGTGGCGGAGCCGGGGATTCGAACCCGTGAAATAGATACCAGGTTATGATGAAACCATGCTGTGCTGCAAGTAGCCAACAGCCAACAGGTATCCTGCGGGTAGCCCTTATGCCAACTTGTACTTCCCAAGCGCTTAGTACAGTGCTCTGCACACAGTAAGCGCTCAATAAATACGATTGATTGATTGATTGATTGATAATGGAGAAGCAGCATGGCCTAGTGGCTACAGCCCAGGCCCGGGAGTCAGAAGGACCTGGTTTCTAATCGCGGCTCCGCCACGTGTCTGCTGTGTGACCTTGGAAAAGTCACCTCACTTCAACGTGCCTCAGTTACTTCATCTGTAAAATGGGGATTAAGACCGTGAGCCGCTTGTGGGACAGGGACTGTGTGTCCAACCCGATTAGCTTGGCTCTACCCCAGCACTTAAAACAGTGCCTGGCACATAGTAAGTGCTTAACAACTACCGTAAAAAAAAATAATGCTTGTTACTTGTACTTGTTAAGTCTTTCATATGTGCCAAGTAATGGGGAAGTTAAACAGTTTTGGACAAGGTTCCTGTCCCACATGGGGCTCACAATTTAAGTAGTAGGGAGTAGTCAGCCATATTTATTGAGCGTGTGCAGAGCACTGTACTAAGCGCTTGGGAGAGTAAAACACAATATAACAGACACATTCCCTGCCCATGAAGAGTTTACAGTCTCGAGTAGGATTTAATCCCTTTTTTCCAGATGAGGTAACTGAGGCAAAACCAGGTTAAGTCACTTGCCCACTCACATGGTAGAGCCAGAATTAGAACCCAGGTCCCGAGACTCCCAGGGCTGTGCTTGTTCCACTTGGCCACGTCGCTTCCAGGCTAAAGCCCTGCGATGAGTGACTAAATGAAATATCTTAGTCTTTAGGCCCCACGTGATGGGAGAAATGGGCCGCGGCTGGTCTGTATTTTGAGGAGGGAAGCTCAGTACATACCATTCCCGAGGGTTGCTTGGTGTCACCCCAGTGAAAGAATGGGCAGATTGTTAATCAGGGTGGACCGTTTGGGGCCTGTGATTCACATTTATTTATAGCCCGCTTAGCTCACAAACTCTCAAGGAAAGTTGCGGTAAGCCTCCAGAAGAAATAAAATATCGTCTCTGCCCAGTGGCTTTGTCGAGAAATCTCTAAGTGGCTTTTTTTCGGGGAGGAAATGGGGATCGTAGGTGCAAGGACGTGAACTGTTTATGGAATAACGGATAGAGCAGAGGCCTGGTCACGGGTTCTTGTCCCTGCTCTGCCGCTTACCTGCTGTGTGACCTGGGGCAAGTCACTTCACTTCTCTGGGCAGCAGTTCTTCAAATACCGTCGAATCATTTCCTACCCATAGCGACTCCGTGGTCACACCCTCTCCAGAACGTCCCATCTTCTGCCATGACGACGTTCTGGTGTGCGTATCCGTAGAGTTTTGTGGGTAACTTCACCGTGCCTCAGTTCCCTCATCCGTGAAATGGGAATTGAGACTGGGAGCCCCACATAATAATAATAATAATAATGATGATGGCATTTATTAAGCACTTACTATGTGCAAAGCACTGTTCTAAGCGCTGGGGAGGTTACAAGGAGATCAGGTTGTCCCACGGGGGCTCACAGTCTTAATCCCCAATTTACAGATGAGGTAACTGAGGCACAGAGAAGTGAAGTGACTTGCCCAAAGTCACACAGCTGACAATTGGCAGAGCCGGGATTTGAACCCATGACCTCTGACTCCAAAGCCCGGGCTCTTTCCACTGAGCCACGCTGCTTCTCACATGGGACAGGGACTGCGTCCAACCCGATTTGCTTGTATCCACCCCAGTGCTTAGTACAGTGCCTGGCACATAGTAAGGACTTAATCAATACCGCAATTATTATTGCTGTTATTATTTGACTTGCTTGCAGAATTAGAATGCCCTTTTGCGACGTGGGAAGGGGGAGCATATTTCATCCCAAGAATGGGTGAGAGCACTTTCAAAGCACATATGTCCACATCCATAATCTATTTCCATTTCTACTGATGTCTGTCTCCACCTTTAGACTGTCAGTTGATTGTGGGAAGGGACTGTGTTTGTTATATTGTTGTGTTTTACTCTCCCAAGTGCTTAATACAATGCCCTGCACACAGTAAGCGCTCGATAAATACGACTGATTTCACACCCAAGACTATGGCAAAGTCTTAATAAATCTACTATTACTAATACTAATAAGTCGATTAGTAAATATGGTATTTGATAAGTGCTTACTATCTGCCAGGCACTGTTCTAAGTACTATTACTACTTAGAGTCACAGCATTAATGGTTTAATGGTAATGATAATAATGGTAATTAACGGCTTACTATATGCCAGGCACTGTACTAAGAGCTGAAGTGGAAACAAATAAATTGGGTTGGACACAGCCCATGTCCCATATGGGGCTCACAGTCTCAATATCCATTTTATAGATGAGGTAACTGAGGCCCAGAGAAGTGAAGTGACACCCCAGGTCACCCAGCAGACAAGAGGCGGAGCTGGGATTAGAACCCATTCTGACCGTTCTAAATTCCTACCAAAGGCATCAGATGGGCCGAAATCAATGTGAACTTTTAATTTTATCAACTTTTTACCCCAAATCCAGAGTCTTCTGCGTTCAGAGCTTTTCTTACATCCAGAAGTCAAAGCCCACTTGGATTCTTGGGGAGAGGGTTTGGTCCCAAGAGAGACAGTAAAAAGGCTGGGAGAGTAGCCCGGTCTGAGAAAAATAGCATGACTTTTTAAGCAGCGCCTTTGTAGAGTCGTTGAAATGTCTTTATGTTTATGGGGTGTGTATAAAACTGGGAGTTTCAATTTTATAGTTATGAGTGTTCAAATTGTTACTCTCACTGCTGTGGTATTGCACCCGGCTATCTAAATGACTATAATTCAACAGCTGTCGATAGCCGAGATAATAATGCCGAAACACGCAGCCTAAAGTTTAGTTTGTCCTTGAGGAACCATTTCCTGTTAATATGCTGAAGAGAGTTTCCTCAGGTTTCTGAAAAGAAAGCCAATACCTTGATTTTGGAGGCCATCGTCTAACCTGTGGTTCAAGAAGTCGCTGAAAAGCTAATGAAAGGGCAGAGTGGAAGAGTTTTCTGGGGTGACTAATTACTAGAACATGTAAATAGGGGGTTTTTAAAGCTCAGTGAAGCAAAACCTTAAAGAGCTTGGCATACACAGAAGCTGGGCTAGCCTGCTGCCCGGAACTCAGAATTTTTTTTTTATGGTACTCGTTAAAACCCTTACCATGTGCCAAGAATTGTACCAAACCCTGGGGTAGATATAAAATCATCAGATAGGACACATGTTCTACATTGAGGCTAGCTGTCTAAGTAGGAGGGAGTAGGATTTAGTCCCCATTTTACAGAAGAGAAAAAACTGAAGCACAGAGAAGTGAAGTGGCATCCCAAAGGTCACACAGCAGGCAAGAGGCGGAGCCGAAATTAGATCCCAGTCCCCTGATTCCCAGGCCCCTGTTCTTTCCACTAGGCCACACTGCTTCATGTTAATGTCTGTCTCCCTGTCTAGACTGTAAGCTCGCTATTGTCCTCTCCCAAGTGATTAATACAGTGCTCTGCACAGAGTAAGCCCTCAGTAAATACCATTAATTGATTGATTCCCAGAATTGAGGGAGCAACTTTGGAACAGAAACTCAGAAGATTGTGATTCCAAGAGGGAGAAACGCCAACAGGACTCTGCTTCTCCGCATCCCACATTTATTTCCTCCGGCCTCTTAAGACAGTTCTACCTGGTTGTCCCACCCGCCGGTTTTTCAAACTCAACTCATCCAAAACTGAACTCCTCATTTTCCTTCCCAAATCTTCCCCTTCACTTAAATTTCCCATCCCAGTTGACAAATCACCATCTTCCTTCATCTCCCAAGTCCACAAACGTGGCTTTATCCTTGATTCCTCCCCTTATTTCAACTTCCGGATGCAGGGTTTTGCCAAACCTTGCCAGTTAAGGGCTGCACTTTTCTAGAATCTACCCTTTTCCTTTCCATCCAAACTGCCACCATTCACCTCTGAGGGCAGAACCCTGAGGCAGTGGGCCCTGAAAAGGGTCAGTTTGTCAATCAATCAATCAATCAATCAATCAATCGTATTTATTGAGCGCTTACTGTGTGCAGAGCACTGTACTAAGCGCTTGGGAAGTACAAGTTGGCAACATATAGAGACAGTCCCTACCCAACAGTGGGCTCACAGTGCAGAAGATCAGGAAGTGGAGCTGAGGCAGGAGGACTGTGGGATTTGCCACGACAACCGTGCCTTCCATACGTGGCATCCAAGAACTTGTCATATTCCATCTCGACTACTATATCGGCCTCCTTTCAGACCTCCCTGTCTCCTGTCTCTCCCCTCTCTAGCCTGTACTTCACTCTGCTGCCCGGTTCATTTTTCTAAAATGTTCTGCACATGTTCTACACACTGTAGTTTTGTCTATCTCCCCCTCTTGACTGTAAGTTTCTGGTGGGAAGGGAGCGTGTTTCCAGTGCTTAGTACAGTGCCTGGCACGTAGTAAGTGCTTAACAAATCATTCAATCAATCAGTCGTATTTATTGAGCACTTCCTTCTTCAATCATATTTATTGAGCGCTTACTGTGTGCAGAGCACTGTACTAAGCGCTTGGGAAGTACAAGTTGGCAACATATAGAGACAGTCCCTACCCAACAGTGGGCTCACAGTCTAGAAGGGGGAGACAGAGAACAAAACCAGACATACTAACAAAATAAAATAAATAGAATAGATATGTACAAGTAAAATAAATAAATAGAGTAATAAATATGTACAAACATATATACAAATGCCATCATTATTATTATTACCAACTCCACACTCCACTGCACTGTCCTCTTCCAATCGCTCAATACAATGCTCTGCACACAGTTAGCACTCACGAAATACCTTTGGTGATTTAAGTGCCAAGGTGCAGCCTTCACAGATGCATGATGTGAAAGAGATTATACAACGTGCTTTGTTTCTAGTCACACTGGTCCAAACTGATCAAAGTATTTCGTTGTCATTAATATAATCTTTGCACTCAAGAAGCTGCTAGATGTCCTTGGGAGAACTCAAACAATTATCAGAGGCCTTCCCAAACTGAGCCCCCTCCTTCCTCTCCCCAGCCTCCCCCTTCCCATCCCCGCCGCCTTACCTCCTTCCCCTCCCCACAGCACCTGAATATATGTATATATATTTATACGTACTTATTACTCTATTTTATTTGTATATGTTTATTCTATTTATTTTATTTTGTTAATATGTTTTGTTTTGATCTCTGTCTCCCCCTTCTAGACTGTGAGCCCACTGTTGGGTAGGGACCGTCTCTATATGTTGCCAACTTGTACTTCCCAAGCGCTTAGTACAGTGCTCTGCACACAGTAAGTGCTCAATAAATACGACTGAATGAATGAATGGTATTTATTGAGTGCTTGCCGTGTGCAGAGCGCTCTACTAAGCTCTTGGGAGATAACAGAGTTAGTAGCATCCCCTGCCAACAGCAGACTTCCAGTCTAGATGGGGAGACAGATGTTAATATAAATGGAATAACTTATGGCTATAAGTGGGACCGAGGGTGGGGCGAAAACCACGAGAAAGGGCTAGCCATTTATCTGGCTCAAGTTTTCCACTTCTCCCTCAGCAGTAATGAACAACAGAAAAGTATTTCGACATATGGAGCCTAGAAGCAAGAGGCAGGAACTTGCCCTGTGAGAATTTTCCATCCGGTATCCGTCAGGTTACCATGCCCGTTGCCTCCTGAGGAAGCCCAGTGAGTCAGGCGATGCTAGAAAAATGCTCGGCCAGCTCAGACGTGGCTCTAGAATGGGGCCTGGACGGCACCGTCATGTTTGAGGCCTGGGAAGAGCAGGGGCTTGGGTGGAGGATCCTTTTGGGGCCTCGGTGGGTTCGGTTTGTGGCCTTCGCCGCTCGGCCCGAAGAAGGAATGGCATTTTGGTAAAGCAGGGTGTTCTGGGTCCAGCCCCGGCTCTGAAGATTATTCTGGGGAAATTCATTTCTCTGAGGGACAGAATCCTGAGGCGGTGGGTCAGGTTCAGCCAGATCAGGAAGTGGAGCAGAGGCAGGGGGATGGTGGGATTTGCCGCGACAACCGTGCCTTCCATGTGTGGCTCCCAAATGCCTGCCTGGGAACCCGGCCGAGCGCGTGTGGAATCCGTTTTGTCCTCGGTTCTCCATCATCATCATCATCATCATCATCAATCGTATTTATTGAGCGCTTACTATGTGCAGAGCACTGTACTAAGCGCTTGGGAAGTACAAATTGGCAACATATAGAGACAGTCCCTACCCAACAGTGGGCTCACAGTCTAAAAGGGGGAGACAGACAACAAAACCAAACATACTAACAAAATAAAATAAATAGAATAGACATGTACAAATAAATTAAATAAATAAATAGAGTAAAAAAAATATGTACAAACATATATACATATATACAGGTGCTGTGGGGAAGGGAGGGAGGTAAGATGGGGGGATGGAGAGGGGGACGAGGGGGAGAGGAAGGAAGGGGCTCAGTCTGGGAAGGCCTCCTGGAGGAGGTGAGCTCTCAGCAGGGCCTTCTCCAGTGCCAGATAAGATCCCTGTCAGGAACGGTTGAGGTGAGCCATCCGGCTGGGCGGCGTCAGGGGGCCTGACACCGGCCTCTCTCTGGGCACAAGTGCGGCCCGGCCAACACTGGCCAAGTGCCCAGGATGTGGGTGAGCCGTGGGCCTTGGTGGTGTCAGAGCAGCCCGCCGCGGTGCCGGAGTGGGATTCGGAAACGATTGTGCCGTGGCTGCCCTGGCACACCTGGGTTCGGGCCATGCTTCCCCACGCCTCAGAAACCTCCGGTGGTTGCCCATCTGCCTCCACATCAACCAGAAACTCCTCGCCATTGGCTTTAAAGCCCTCCATCACCTCGCCCCCTCTTACCTCACCTCGCTACTCTCCTACTACTACCCGCTTGAGGAGTGGGGAAATGTGAATGAACGTTTTTGTCGAGAAATGATCCGGGCAGCAGAGTTCACTTCAGGATGGACTGGAGTGGGGAGAGTTGGGAAGTAGGGAGGTCAGCAAGGAGGCTGATGCAGCAGTCAGGGTGGGAAAGGATAAGTGCTTGAATTAATGTGGTAACCGTTTAGATGGAGAGGAAAGGGCAGATTTTAGCAATGTTGTGAAGATCAAACCGAAAGGATTTGGTGACAGATTGAAGAGGTGGGTTTATACAAAATACTCGTTATTAACAATGAAAAAGCAAGCTTCCAAGCTCTCCAGTTTTATAATACCAATCTGTTACTCCTGGAAATATCCTGTTCCCCAGTGAGTCTTCAGGCTGAATTATTACCAGAGACCTGGTAAAACTGCCTCCTTTACTACTTTAATAATGATGGTACAAGTCTTTCCATTCCCCCATCTTACCTCCTTCCCTTCCCCACAGCACCTGTATATATGTATATATGCTTGTACATATTTATTACTCAATTTATTTATTTATTTTACTTGTATATATCTATTCTATTTATTTTATTTTGTTAGTATGTTTGGTTTTGTTCTCTGTCTCCCCCTTTTAGACTGTGAGCCCACTGTTGGGTAGGGACTGTCTCTGTATGTTGCCAACTTGTACTTCCCAAGCGCTTAGTACAGTGCTCTGCACACAGTAAGCGCTCAATAAATACGATTGATGATGATGATGATGAAACACTGACATGCTGTAATTTAGATTGTAGCCCTTGTCTCTCTTCAAAGAGATACTGGAAAATAGCTGGTAAAGATTAAGATTGCCAGGTCAGCTTAAACTATTTTGGATAGTACAGAAAGAAAGCGTATCTTATCATTTGAAATTAAAGCACTTGCTTCCAGGGGAAGGTGGAATGAAATGAATAGCCCACACTAGGAATGTGGTTTCACCCTTATTCTTTGAGACCGAAGATATAAACCAAAGGCAGAGGAGATATTTCCGGTCTCCCATCTCAATTCGGTCCCCCTCATTACACTCCTGAAGAATTGTCTAACCCTAACTGCTGTAGCTGGGAAGATACGTTCACCATCTCGACAACTTCCTTTCTGCTTCGACCAGCACTCTGCCTGTCAGATTCTTCTGTGAAAAGCAGGGCATGGTGGAAGGCACTTCACTTCTCTGGGCCTCAGTTACCTCATCTGTAAAATGGGGACTGTGACTGTGAGCCCCACGTGAGACGGGGCTGTGTCCAACCAGGTTGGCTTGTATCCACCCCAATGCTTAGCAAAGTCCTTGGCACATTGTAAGTGCTTAACAAATACTATTAGAAGCAGCATGGCTTAGCAGCGTGGCTCGGTGGAAAAGAGCCCGGGCTTTGGAGTCAGAGGCCATGGGTTCAAATCCCAACTCTGCCAATTGTCAGCTGTGTGACTTTGGGCAAGTCACTTCACTTCTCTGGGCCTCAGTCACCTCATCTGTAAAATGGGGATGAAGACTACTGTGAGCCCCCCGTGGGACAACCTCATCACCTTGTAACCTCCCCAGCACTTAGAACAGTGCTTTGCACATAGGAAGCGCTTAATAAATGCCATTATTGTTATTATTAATGGATAAAGCACGGGCCTTGGAGTCGGAAGGGCCTGGGTTCTAATCCTGGCTCTGCCACGAGTCTTCTGTGGGGCCGTGGGCAAGTCACTTCATTTCTCTGGGCCTCAGTTACCCCATCTGTAAAATGGGGATTAAGACGGTAAACCCCATGTGGGACCTGATTACCTTGTATCTACCCGAGCGCTTAGAACAGAGCCTGGCCCATGGTAAGTGCTTAACAAATCCCATTAAAAAACAGCAACAACACAACTTTGCTTCCTTTGTGTATTGTGACAAGTCTAATGCTCCTGTAACACTTTTCCTCCACCGAGCTCCATTTTTCAAATATTTTGCTTTAGGCAGTCTCGATAGGTGGGTTTTTTTCCCCTTAATTAAAGATTACGCTCTTGAAGTTGGCCGTCACTATACCGCTTTACAAGAGTGTCAAATGTAATTAAGCTGGAGCTGCAGTTTCTTAGAGTCCCTTGTCATGTTTCTCCTGAATCAAGTCACCTGGCATTTGGGACCAAATCCAGCAGGGCTTTTATGAGCTGTCGCCCACAGCTATGCCTGGGGCGGGGGTGGGAAAAGAGGGCGGGAGGGGCGTCTCAGCACCAACTGCTGCTGGGATACCTCGCCCTAAAGGCCAGTGTCAATCCCCATTTTCTAGATGAAGAAACTGAGGCCCAGAGAACCAAAGTGACTTGCCCACGTGGCAGAGCCGGGATTAGAACCCACGTCCTTATGACTCCCAGGGCCATGCTCTATCCGTTAGGCCCTGCTAGGGTCCAGGAACCCACGTAACTGAATCACAACGGATCGATATGCTGAATAACGGCATGCCCTAGTGGATTGATAGCCCCATCATTTGTCTGCTGTGTGACCCTGGGCAAGTCACTTCACTTCCCCATGCCTCAGTTCCTCATCTGTGAAAAGGAGATTAAGACTGTGTGCCCCAGGTGGGACATGGACTGTGCCCAACCTGACTAGCTTCTAGCGCTTAGTACAGTGCCTGGCACATAGGAAGCGCTTCGCAAATGCCAGGGAAAGAAAAAAAGGCGGTAGCAAGCATCAGAGAGGCTGTAACTGAACAATCCACGGGCAGAGGAAATTACAAAGCTGCACCGTGAACGATGTCATTACACACTTATAATTGGGTGATGAATGAGCCAGAGGACGCCAAGCAGCCCATTATTTGAATAACTCTAGCGTTTTATCCAAGTCCTGGTGGAAGCCACTTTTTCAGCATCTAGACTGTGAGCCCACTGTTGGGTAGGGACTGTCTCTATATGTTGCCAACTTGTACTCCCCAAGCGCTTAGTACAGTGCTCTGCACACAGTAAGCGCTCAATAAATACGATTGATTGATTGATTGATTGATTGATTGATTCAGCTCTCCCTTCCGGGTGGGTACAGGACATTTGGGTGGGTTCTTTTTCTTTTCCTCCCAGTCTTCATCAGTTTACTGCTCCACTCTTCTCTTTAAGGCCAGCTTTGGTCATAATTTTGGTATTCAATAAGCACTTATTACGTGACAGGCATTGGGATAGGTAAAACATAAGCAGGTCGGCTTTAACAGTAATAATAATAATAATGGCATTTATTAAGCACTTACTATGTGCAAAGCACTGTTCTAAGTGCTGGGGAGGTTACAAGGTGATCAGGTTGTCCCACGGGGGGCTCATTAATCATTAATAATGATTGTAGCATTAGTTAAGCACATACTATATGCCAGTCACTGTACTAAGCACTTGGGCAGATACAGATAGATCGGTTTGGACACAGTCCCTGTGCCATGTGAGGCTCACGGTCTCAATCCCCATTTTACAGATGAGGTAACCAAGGCCCAGAGAAGTGAAGTGACTTGCCCAGGGCCACACAGTGCAGCAAGGGGCTCGTGGCCTATTGTTATTATATTTGTTAAGCGTTTACTTTGTGACAAACAGCATTCTAAACACTGAGATAAATTTAAGTTAATCAGGTCAGCCACATTTCTTGTTCCACATAGGACTCCCGCAGGGGGCTCACAGTCTTAATCAGACTTAATCAGTCTTCTAGACAGTGAGCCCACTGTTGGGTAGGGACCGTCTCTATATGCTGCTAACTTGTACTTCCCAGGCGCTTAGTACAGTGCTCTGCACATAGTAAGCGCTCAATAAATACGATTGAATGAATGACTCACAGGCTAAGTAGAAGGGAGAACAGGTATTTGATGATTCTGATTGTACCACACAAGGTACCATAGTTCTCTACGCCATCCTGTGAGGTCGGGATTTGCCCTCATCCGAGATTCCTTAGCGTTCAGAGCAGGGAAGCACTTCCTCTATATGTTACAGCGTGGCCTAGTGCCAAAGAGCCCGGGCTTGGGAGCCAGAGGTCGTGGCTTCTGATCAATCCCAGCTCCTCCACTTGTCTGCTGGGTGACCTTAGGCAAGGTACTTACCCTCTCTGTGCCTCAGTTATACCTCATCTGTAAAAGGAGGATTAAGACTGTGAGCTCCAAGTTGGACAGGTACTTGTATCTACCCTAGCTATTGGCACAGTGCTTGGCACACAGTAAGTGCTTAACAAGATTAAGACTGTGAGCCCCTTATGGGAAAGGGATTGTGTCCAACCCGATTTGCTTGTATCCACCCCAGTGCTTGGTTCGGTGCTTGGCACGTAGCAAGCGCTTAACAAATGCCACAGTTACTATTATTATTAATATCAGAAAAAAGTGTCATTATTAATTATTTTAATCTCCCAAGCATTTACTACAGGGTTCTGCCCCCAGAAAGCACTGGGCAGATGGCACTGGTGGATGGACTCATGGATTTCATTATTTCTTAGGCAAAGTGGCCATCCAGAAGGAAGACCTGCAGAAATATCACAACAGAGACACTTGGTTCCAGCTCCAGCACGTGGATGCCGATTCCGAAGTGCAGGTGAGCTCAGCTCCGCAAGGGCCGTTCATCTGTTCGTTCAATCGTATTTACCGAGCGCTTACTGTGTGCGGAGCACTGTATTAAGTGCTTGGGAGAGCGCAATAGAACAATGAACGGACACATTCCCTGGCCACAGACAGATTGCGTGGAAGTCAAAGCAAACTAAAAATGTCAGACTTCCCTTGTCCTCCTACCCCTGGAGGTCCCCAGAATCCTTTGGACTATAATCAGGTGACTCTTGCTAGTATTTATGTATTGTAAACCAGGAATCTCTGTAATCTATTATCTGTTTAATCTATTGGGCAGCAGCATGGCTTAGTGGAAAAAGCCCGGAGTCTGAGGACCTGGGTTCTAATTCTGACTCCGCCACTTGCCTGCTTGGGGACCTTGGGCAAGTCACTTCACTTCTCTGGGCCTCAGTTTCCTCACCTGCAAAGTAGGGATTAAATCCTCCTCCCTCCTACTTAGACTGTGGGCCCCATGAGGGACATGGACTGTGTCCAACCTGATTAACTTGTATTTCTCCCAGCACTTAAAACTGTGCTGGACACATAGCGCTTAACAAATACCATTATTATTATCATTATCAATTATTATTATTACTTCCTACTACTTCTTAGACGGTGAGCGCACTGAAGGACAAGGGACTGTGTCCAACTTGATTATCTTGTGTCTATCCCAGCGCTTATAGTAATAATAGTTATTATTATTATCCCTGTTGTGTTCGAAGGGAAGGAGCCAGAAAGACCTCAGGAGGCTTTAAGAAAAATCCACAGCAGAGGGTGATTCTAAAGGTGGAGAGGAGAGGGGGGGTGGATTCATGAAATTATTTAGGAGATTTCCAGACTGGCTGAAGGTGGGAAGGAGAAGACAGAGGATTCAGAGCTAACCCTGGGATTTCAGGCTTCTGAGACAGGGAGGGAAACGGTGTTGACAGTGATGGAAAAGTGAGAAAGAGGAATGAGTTGAGAAAGATGAGTTATGGTGCCAACCAGATGGAGACGTCCAGAAAGCAGAAGGAAACGGGAGAATGAATCAGCAGGGGAAAGAACAGTGATAGCGATTGGATCTGACCCTAATATCTGATGAACTCTCCGAGCTGAATATAGAACCTACACCTGAGCTTGTTGCAGTTAACAGACGAGGCGATGATATGAAATCATCAATCAGCGGTAATCAATCAGTGGTATTTATTGAGCCCTTACTGTAGCAGAGTTGGAAGACACATTTCCTCTCCACAACGGGTTTACAATCTAGAGGGGGGAGACAGACACTGATGTAAATGAATTACAGATATAATAATAATAATAATAATAATGGTATTAAGCGCTTACTATGTGCAAAGCACTGTTCTAAGCGCTGTGGAGATTACAAGGTGATCAGGTTGTCCCAAAGGGGGCTCACAGTCTTAATCCCCATTTTCCAGATGAGGTAACTGAGGCCCAGAGAAGTGAAGTGACTTGCCCAAAGTCCCACAGCTGACAATTGGCAGAGCCGGGATTTGAACCGGCGACCTCTGACTCCAAAGCCCGGGCTCTTGCCACTGAGCCACACTGCTTCTCAGATATGTACGTAAGTGCTAAAATACAGGAATTTTTTTGTCATTAAGGCAGCGTGGCTTCGTGGCAAGAGCCCGGGCTTGGGAGTCAGAGGATGTGGGTTCTAATCCCGGATCCGCCACTTGTCTGCTGTGTGACCTTGGGCAAGCCACTTAACTTCTCTATGCCTCAGTTACCTCATCTGTAAAATGGGGATGAAGACTGTGAGCCCTACGTGGGACAACCTGATTACTTTGTATCTAACAGCGCTTAGAATGGTGCTTCGCACACAGTAAGCGCTTAACAAATACCATAGTTATTGTTACTATTATTAAAATTGAGGTGGAATTTTTGTAACGCTTTCAGTGAGTATCTGCAGCCAGTGGCTTTGTCAGTTACAGGTCATGGTTTTCTCTGTTGGTGCTTTAAGCACTTAGTACAGTCCTTTGATCAGAGTAAGTGCTCAATAAATATGATTGAATGAATAAGATTTTGACCATTGGACTTTGTTTTTAATTTGATGGTGTTTTTTAAGTGTGTTTAGCCACTGGAGTCGATACAAGCTAATCAGGTTGGACACGGCCCATTCCCACGAAGAGCTCACTGTCTTAATCCCCCATTTTACAGATGAGGTAACTGAGGCGTAGAGAAGTGAAGTGACTTGTCCAAGGTCACACAGCACCCACGTGGCGGAGCTGGGATTAGAACCCAGGTCCTCTGACACTCAGGCCCTGGCTCTTTACACTAGGCCACACCACATCTTCTTACATATGTCCCAGGCAATTCCCTTTCATTGTTCTTCAAAGTTTGCTGCTACAGAGTAAATAGTTGAGGTGCAAATTAGGGATGGAGAGTCATTTTTTATTCTTCTACTACTTTTTATCCTTTCTTCCACTCGTCTCTTTTCTTTCTGCCTTTGTTGGAGTGTCTGTGTGTTGACCATCCAGATCATAGTTCTGAAGCAGTATTATTTATTCATATTCATATTCATATTCATATTATTTATTCATATTAATGTCCGTCTCCCCCCCTAAACTTTCAACTCATTATGGGCAGAGAACGTGTCTGCTAATTCTCTTGTATTATATCAATTGATCAATCAATCAATCATATTTATTGAGCGCTTACTGTGTGCAGAGCACTGCACTAAGCGCTTGGGAAGTACAAGTTGGCAACATACAGAGACGGTCCCTACCCAACAGTGGGCTCACAGTCTCGAAGGGGGAGATGGAGAACAAAACAAAGCATATTAACAAGATAAAATAAATAGAATAGATATGTACAAGTAAAATAAATAAATAGAGTAATAAATCCATACAAACATATATACATATATACAGGTGCTGTGGGGAAGGGAAGGAGGTAGGGCGGGGAAGCTTATGTTATTGTTATTATTATTATTATACTTTCTCAAGAACTTAGTAAGCACTCAGTAAATACCACTGATTGATTAGAAGATGATTGTTCATTTTATCCATTGTACAGCAATTCTCCCTTGTAATGTAAGAGGTAGGGCGGGGAAGCTTATGTTATTGTTATTATTATTATTATACTTTCTCAAGAACTTAGTAAGCACTCAGTAAATACCACTGATTGATTAGAAGATGATTGTTCATTTTACCCAATGTACAGCAATTCTCCCTTGTAATGTAATGTAATATATGTTGCCAATTTGTACTTCCCAAGCGCTTAGTACAGTGCTCTGCACACAGTAAGCGCTCAATAAATACAATTGATGATGATGATGATGATGTAAGAGGTGAAGGGAGCCAGTATTAAGAAGCCCCACGGCCTAGAAGAAAGAGCACAGGCCTGGGAAGCAGAAGACCTGGGTTCTAATGCCGGCTTCGCCACTTGCTTGCTGTGTGACCTAGGGCAAGGCACTTAACTTCTCTGTGTCTCCGTTTCCTCATCTGTAAAGTGGTGATTCAATACCTGTTCTCTCTCCTACTCAGACTGTGAGCCCCAGGTCGGGCAGGGACTGTGTCCGACCTGATTAACTTGTAACTACCCCAGCGCTTAGTACAGCGCTTGGCACAGAGTAGGTGCTTAACAAATACCCCAGTTGTTGTTGTTATTATTTTCCATTCATTCATTCAATCGTATTGAGCGCTTACTGTGTGCAGAGCACTGTACTGAGCGCTTGGGAAGTACAAGTTGGACTTATCTGCCTGCTCCACATCTTTGTATTTTCACTTAGGTCTTAGGATCCAAGAGAGTTCCACTGGAGACCAATTTCTAATAATAACTGTGATATTTATGACATTCCTAAATTTAAAGTGTATCACGCAACTAAAAAAAAACGAAAACCTAGAAAGAATGAAATGTAAAAGCTGCTTCTTTCAGGGTTCGGAGGTGGCTTCTGTTTTTGGAATCATTTCTCCCTCCGGTCACTTCTACTTATAGTCTGCGAAAACCACCCAAATTACCAAATGGCTGCTTTGGGGCTAAGTGTGATAAGCGCTTATTTCGAGGAAGAGAAACGTGAATGGCATTCAGGCTGTTCTCTCCTTTACCTCTGCTTGGAAAAGTCTGGAAGGGCCTGTGGGGTATTTTATGGTCGCTTTACTGAGATGGAGGGGCTTTGGGGGAAGAGGCCTCCCTTCAAGGCCCTGCTTCCTCCCTTCAAGGCCCTGCTGAGAGCTCACCTCCTCCAGGAGGCCTTCCCAGACTGAGCCCCTTCCTTCCTCTCCCCCTCGTCCCCCTCTCCATCCCCCCATCTTACCTCCTTCCCTTCCCCACAGTACCTGTATATATGTATATATGTTTGTACTTATTTATTACTCTATTTATTTATTTATTTTACCTGTACATATCTATTCTATTTATTTTATTTTGTTAGTATGTTTGGTTTTGTTCTCTGTCTCCCCCTTTTAGACTGTGAGCCCACTGTTGGGTAGGGACTGTCTCTATATGTTGCCAATTTGTCCTTCCCAAGCGCTTAGTACAGTGCTCTGCACATAGTAAGCGCTCAATAAATACGATTGATGATGATGATGATGATGTATATATGTTTGTACATATTTTTTTACTCTATTTATTTCTACATATCTATTCTATTTTATTTTGTTAGTATGTTTGGTTTTGTTCTCTGTCTCCCCATTTTAGACTGTGAGCCCACTGCTGGGTAGGGACTGTCTCTATATGTTGCCAATTTGTACTTCCCAAGCGCTTAGTACAGTGCTCGGCACATAGTAAGCGCTCAATAAATACGATTGATGATGATGATGATGATGATGATGAAGAGGATTCACCCTGGTGTGGCTTCTAGACTGTGAGCCCACTGTTGGGTAGGGACCGTCTCTATATGGTGCCAGCTTGTACTTCCCAAGCGCTTAGTACAGTGCTGTGCACACAGTAAGTGCTCAATAAATATGATTGATTGATTGGGGTAAGGGAGAGCAGTTCTCTGAGCCGGACACGGTGGCCTTTCTAAGAATTTCCCGGGAGAGTATTTCCTTCGGTAGAGTCGCTTCCCCGGCGTGTGTGGGGGACGAGGAGAGGATGAAGACAACCTGCCATCAAGCAGTACCTCCATTCCGTCTGTTGCCGTGGGTCACAGCCAACCTGCTACTATTTCCGACAGCCGGCTGCCCCGAGGCAGGGAAAAACGGGCAGCCCCCTTCTGTTCCATGCAGGGTTGTTATAATAATAATAATAATAATAATGTTGGTATTTGTTAAGCGCCTACTATGTGCAAAGCACTGTTCTAAGCGCTGATGACAGGGTTCTGTCTGCCTCCTCTACACTGTGTGTGTGTGTGTGTTTCGTCGGGGACGTCAAACCCCTGAGCCCCTGGTCCTAATAATAATAATGGCATTTATTAAGTGCTTACTATGTGCAAAGCACTGTTCTAAGCGCTGGGGAGGTTACAAGCTGATCAGGTTGTCCCACGCAGGGCTCACAGTCTTCATCCCCATTTTACAGATGAGGGAACTGAGGCCCGGAGAAGTGAAGTGACTTGCCCAAAGCCACACAGCTGACAATCGGCGGAGCTGGGGTTTGAACCCATGACCTCTGACTCCAAAGCCCGGGCTCTTTTCCATTGAGCCACGAGCATCCCCCAAGCCCCTGGACCTTGTGAGTTTGTTTTATGCTAATAATAATTAGGGTACTTGTTAAGCGCTTACTATGTACCAGGCACTGTACTAAGCGCTGGGGTGGAGACAAGCAAATCAGGTTAGACCCGGTCCCTGTCCCATAGGGGGCTCACAGTCTCAATCGCCGTTTTACAGATGAGGAAACTGAGGCCCAGAGGAGTGAAGCGACTTGCCCAAGGTCGCACAGCAGAGAGGTGGCCGAGGTGGGATTAGAACGCGTGACCTTCTGACACCCAAGCCCATGCTCTATCCACTACGCTGTGCTGCTTCTATTTTGGTATTTTAACCTCCCTCTGTTTTAAAGATGGGGCAAACTGTCTTGTCACAAAGCCAGTGATAGTGTTTGAGACATTCATGTTTCAAACCATGGAATCATCATCACCATCAATCGTATTTATTGAACGCTTACTGTGTGCAGAGCACTGTACTAAGCGCTTGGGAAGTACAAGTTGGCAACATATAGAGACAGTCCCTACCCAACAGTGGGCTCACAGTGCCTTAGTTTCCTCAACTGTAAAATGAGGATTCAATCTCCGTTCTCCCTCCTATTTCAGGCTGTGAGCCCATGTGGGACAGGGACTGGGTTCGACCTAACTGACTTGTAATAATAATAATAATGATAGCATTTATTAAGCGATTACGATGTGCAAAGCACTGTTCTAAGCGCTGGGGTGGATACAAGGTGATCAAGTTGTCCCACTGTTTAAGCACTGGGGTAGGTACAAGTGGTACGGAGAAGCAGCGTGGCTCAGTGGAAAGAGCCCGGGCTTTGGAGCCAGAGGTCATGGGTTCAAATCCTGGCTCTGCCACTTGTCAGCTGTGTGACTTTGGGCAAGTCACTTCACTTCTCTGGGCCTCAGTTCCCTCATCTGGAAAATGGGGATTAAGACTGTGAGCCCCACGCGGGACAACCTGATCACCTTGTATCCACCCCACTGCTTAGATCAGTGCTTTGCACATAGTAAGTGCTTAGTAAATGCTATCATTATTATCATTATTATTATCATTATTATTATTATTATTAGTCCATTCATTCAATCATATTTATTGAGCACTTACTGTGTGCAGAGCACTGTACTAAGCACTTGGGAAGTACAAGTTGGCAATTAGGTCGGACCCAGTCCCTGTCCCACATTATCAATCAATCAATTGTATTTATTGAGCGCTTACTGTGCGCAGAGCACTGTACTAAGCGCTTGGGAAGTATAAGTTGGCAACATATAGAGACAGTCCTTACCCAACAGTGGGCTCACAGCCTGAAATAGGAGGGAGAACGGGTATTGAATCCTCATTTTACAGTTGAGGAAACTGAGGCACTGAGAAGTTAACTGACCTGCCCAAGGTCGCACAGCAATTGGCAGACCTGGGATTAGAACCCAGCTCCTCTGACCCCCAGGCCTGTGTTGTTTCTATTAGGGCACACTGCTTCTCACCTCCGAGCCCCTGGATCTTGAGCCCCCAAGCCCCTAGACCTCAAACTCCCAAGCATTTAGAGCAGTGCGCGGCACATCGTAAGCGCTTAAGTAATACCGTACTTATTATATTATTGTTCTTATAAATGTTAATTGGGAGCCTGTGCTCTAGCCAGTGGGAAGGGGTGAGAAGCAGCTTGGCTCACTGGAAAGAGCCCGGGCTTTGGAGTCAGAGGTCATGGGTTCAAATGCCGACCCCACCAATTGTCAGCTGTGTGATTAACAATTAACTTCTCTGTGCCTCAGTTACCTCATCTGTAAAATGGGGATGAAGACTGTGAGCCCCCCGTGGGACAACCTGATTACCTTGTAATCTTCCCAGCACTTAGAACAGTGCTTTGCACATAGTAAGTGCTTAATAAATGCCATCATTATTATTATTATTATTGCCATGCTGACTCTGTTGTATTGTCCTCTCCTAGGCACTTAGTACAGTGCTCTGCACACAGTAAGTGCTCACTAAATAGCATTTGTTGATGGTGATCCGGATGACGAGTCACTTAGCACCCACAAACCCAACCTCTCCCTAACCATCCCCCCCCTCCATTCATTCACTCACTCATTCATTCATTCATTTGTACTGATTGAGCACTTCCTGTGTGCAGAGCACTGTACTAGGCACTTGGGAGAGTTCAGTATAACAACAGTCAAACTCATTCCCTGCCCACAGTGAGCTTACAACCTGCTAAACATTCCGCTTGCTGCTTCGGAGGAGTGAGTCGAAATACCACTTCACCACAGCAGTCTTCTAATTTGAACTTCATTGATTCATTCAGTCCTATTTATTGAGCGCTTACTTTGTGCCAAGCTCTGTACTAAGCATCTGGGAGAATACAGTGTAACAACAGTCCGACACATTCCCTGCCCACGGTGAGCTTACAGTCCAGAGGGGGAGACAGACATTAATATAAATAAATAAATTGCAGATATGGACATAAGTACTGGCTCTGCGGTGTCAGGTTTGCTACCTGGAAGGCCCTCTAGACTGTACGCTCGTTGTGGGAGAGGAATGTGTCCCAGGCAGGACGCCAGACCTGTGTATGTACTCCAAAAAGTGGCTACCAATCAATCTGCGCATCAGGCAGAAACTCCTCACCCTGGGCTTCAAGGCTCTCCATCACCTCGCCCCCTCCTACCTCACCTCCCTTCTCTCCTTCTCCAGCCCAGCCCGCACCCTTCGCTCCTCCGCCGCTAATCTCCTCACCGTACCTCGTTCTCGCCTGTCCCGCCATCGACCCCCGGCCCACGTCATCCCCTGGGCCTGGAATGCCCTCCCTCTGCCCATCCACCAAGCTAGCTCTCTTCCTCCCTTCAAGGCCCTACTGAGAGCTCACCTCCTCCAGGAGGCCTTCCCAGACTGACCCCCTTCCTTCCTCTCCCCCTCGTCCCCCTCTCCATCCCCCCATCTTACCTCCTTCCCTTCCCCACAGCACCTGTATATATGTATATATGTTTGTACATGTTTATTACTCTATTTACTTATTTATTTTACTTGTACATATCTATTCTATTTTTTTTATTTTGTTAGTATGTTTGGTTTTGGTCTCCGTCTCCCCCTTTTAGACTGTGAACCCATTGTTGGGTAGGGACTGTCTCTATATATTGCCAACTTGTACTTCCCAAGCGCTTAGTACAGTGCTCTGCACACAGTAAGCGGTCAGTAAATATGATTGATTGATTGATTGAATGTGTCTGTTTATTGAGCACTTAGTACAGTGCTCTGCGCACAGTAAGCGCTCAATGAATGTGACTGATGACCCTTGCCAAGTAACTGGAAGCCTCTTTTGGTTTCCTCCTCTCTCATCAACTCCGTCTGAGGGGAAGCTTTGTTTCCTCACGTTTCCCCCCCACCCACTTTTCGGTACAGTTAGCGACTTTGTGTGTGATTTAAGTAATCTGGGGTCTTCCGTAGCCCCCAAAGGCAAACCATCGTGGGACCAATTGGGAGCTTTGATGATGGAAGCTCTTTTGGGGGGAACCCATTAGTGGCTTCAATCCCCCGTATCCCTCGGCTCCCCGTGAGGGCGACTGGTTTTAAAAGGAAGACAGCTTTGCTGGGGGTGAGGTGTGGGCTGTTGCTGTTTTGTTTTTTTTTTTAACGTGTTTTTGCATTGAACCACAAATCTGCAGCTGGTGGAAACTGAAGGTGGGTGAGTTGCTGTCTTCTGTGGCTTTGAGGTTGTTTTCTTCTTGAGGTCTGCTCTGTGATATCACTGAGCCTGAATTCCTCAAATGGCTGTGTTTTCAGATGGAGAACAAGACTGAGACAAATCCCTGCTTTGGTTACTTCTCTGGGGACATTTTGGAGAACAATAATAAGAGAATCGTACTTATTAAGTGCTTACTATGTGGCAAGCACCTTACTAAGCGCTAGGGTAGGTACAGGTAATCAGGTTGGGCCCAGTCCCTGTCCCGCATGGGGCTCACAGTCTAAGCAGGAGGGAGTAATAATAATAATAATGATGGCATTTGTTAAGCGCTTACTATGTGTAAAGCACTATTCTAAGCGCTGGGGGGATACAGGGTGATCAGGTTGTCCCGCGTGGGGCTCACAGTCCTCATCCCCATTTTACAGATGAGGTAACTGAGGCTCCAAAAAGTTAAGTGACTTGCCCAAGGTCACACAGCAGACATGTGGCTAGCGTTCTCCGCTAGAATCTAGCGGAGAACGCAAACCCTGGAACCAGTTATAGGTAAAAGGAAGTCGTAGAGCGGATAAGATAGATAAGATGTACTCTCCCAAGTGCTTAGTAATAATAGTAATTAAAAAATGGTACTTGTAAAGTGCTTACTATGTTCTAAGCCCTGGGGTATATATGAGTTAATTAGGTTGGACACAGTCCCTGTCCCACATGGGGCTCACACTCCTAATCTCCAGTTTACAGATGAGGTAACTGAGGCTCAGTGACGTGACTTGCCCAAAGCCGCACAACAGACAATCGGCACAGTCAGGATTAGAACCCAGGTCCTTCTGATTCCTGGGCCTGTGCTCTGTCCTCTAAACCACGCTGCTTCTCAGCCTTAGTATCTACCTAAGTGCTTGACCCATAGCAAATACCATTATTATTATTATTATTATTATATAATGGTATTCATTGAGTGTTTAATGCCTTTAATATCATTGGTGACCATAGCAGTACAATTGATTGATTGATTGGGTTGGTGCCCTCGGATGGAGTTCTTTCATTTCATGAGGATCTTTTTGTCATCCTGCGTTTCAGGGTAAGGTCCACCTGGAGCTCAGGCTGAGTGAAGTCATAACGGACACTGGAGTCATTTGCCATAAACTCGCTACACGGTAAGTCGGGAGAAGAAAGAAGCAGACGATCGCGTGTGCTTTGTGGGGGAAAATGCACATTACAAAAGCCACATGTCACTCAGAATATCAAGGGGGAAACTGTGCATGTCCTTCCCCAGATCTGAAGAAACATGGCCCTTTCCTCCTTCCCCCAACCCGAAGAAACATGGTCCTTCAGGCACATTTCCTCCAAGAGGCCTTCCCTGACTAAGCCCTCTCTTTTCCCTTTCTTCAACTCTCTTCTTCGTCTCCCCGACTTGCTGCCTTTATTCATCCCCCATCTCAGCCCCACGGCACTTCTGTCTGTATCTGTCATTTATTTATATTAATATCTGTCTTCCCCTCTTGACTGGAAGGTCTTTGTAGGCAGGGAATGTGTCTTTTATATTATTCTATTGTTTCTCACAAGCGCTTAGTCCAGTGTTCTGCCGACAGTAAGCGCTTAATAAATACGATTGACTGACTGACTGACAGGAAGCTATCGAAGAGGGACATTTGAGGCGTAGAATGGATGCTAAAATGATCCCCGTTTTCCTCACAATGGGTTGCTTCCCTTGAGTTGCTAAAGTCCTGCCCAGGGAAGGAGACGAAGGTCACTCTGTGTGGAGAGGGAGGAATAGCGTATGAGCGAGTCCAAAAGAGGAAAGGGAGCTGACTGTGGGAGGGGGCTGGAGGCTCTCAAATATGGCATCCCTTATTTCTGGATGGGAATAGGAGGAGCAAGACTCAGTGACCCAACATCACAGTGCTGGGAACTCCTTCCTAAAGGGCTACCAGTCTCCCCTTCTCTCCCTCTCTGTCTTCTTTCCAGACTTGGTACAGATCCAAATATGAGTAAGGGGGATTGGTTGGGGAAGGCCTCCAGGAGGAGACGTGATTTTAGGAGGTCTTTGAGAAGGGGGGGAGAGGTGGTCTTTCATATTTGAGAAGGGAGTTCAGGCCAGAGGGAGGGTGTAGGCAATGCGTCGCCGGCGAGATAGGCAGTAGGAGGAGGGCCAGTTGAGGGCTTTAGAGCCAATGGTGAGGAGTGGATGGGTAACCACCAGAGGTGCTTGAGGAGCAAGGAGATGTGGACTGAACGTTTTTGTAGAAAAACAGTCTGGGCAGCAGAGCGAATTCAGTATGGAATGAAGTGGGGAGAGACAGGAGGCAGAGAGGTCAGCAAGTCAGTCAGACGTATCTATTGAGCGCTTACTGTGTGCGAGCGCTGTGCTGATGCAGTAGTGAAGGTGGGATATGACAAGGGCTGTTTGTACATATTTATTACTCTATTTATTTATTTTACTTGTACATATCTATTCTATTTATTTTATTTTGTTAGTATGTTTGGTTTTGTTCTCTGTCTCCCCCTTTTAGACTGTGAGCCCACTGTTGGGTAGGGACTGTCTCTAGATGTTGCCAATTTGTACTTCCCTAGTGCTTAGTACAGTGCTCTGCACATAGTAAGCGCTCAGTAAATACGATTGATGATGATGATGATAGTAGTTTGGATGTTGAAGAAAGGACAGATTTAAACAGTGTTGTGAAGGCGGGGCCAACAGGATCTGGTGACAGATCGAATAGGTGGGTTGAAAGAGTGAGGCGAATTGAGGACAAGGCCAAGATTATGGGCTTGTGAGACAGGGAGGAGAGTGGTGTTGTAGACTGAGGACATCAGGACTTGGATGGAAAGATGAAGTGTCCCGTTTAGGACATGTAAAGTTTGAGGTGCCCGTGGGACATCCGAGTAGAGATATCATGAGGGCTGGAGGAAGTGCCAGGCTGCGCAGAGAAAGAGAGAAGTCAGGGCTGGAGAGGTGGTTTGAGGAATCATAATAATAATACTAATAACGATGGCATTTATTAAGCTCTTACTGTTCTAAGCGCTGGGGAGTTTACAAGGTGATCAGGTTGTCCCACGTGGGGCTCACAGTCTTATTCACCATTTTACAGATGAGGGAACTGAGGCACAGAGAAGTTAAGTGACTTGCCCAAAGTCATGCAGCTGACAAGTGGAGGAGCTGGGATTTGAACCGATGACCTCTGACTCCAAAGCCCGGGCTCTTTCCACTGAGCCACACTGCTTCTGTAAGCTCATTATGGGCAGGAAACAGGTCTACTAATGTACTAATGTACTGTACTAAGCCCTTAGTTCAGTCCTCTGCACATAAGCGTCAATACCATTGATCGATTGTTGTATTGTTCTCTCCCAAGCACTTAATACACTGTTCTGCACATAGTAGGCACTCAATAAATGCAACTGATCAATGTAGAAGCAATTGTTCCATCAATCAGGAGTATTTTTGAGAGTCTGGTGCAGAGCCCTGTTCTAGGTATTTGAAAAAGACAATCGAAGTAAGAAATGGTAACTGGTAATGGTAACTGGTAACAATTGTGGTATTTCTTAAGCACTTACTATGTGCCAAGCACTGTTCTAAGCACCGGGATAGATACAAGGTAATCAGGTTGTCCCATGTGGGGCTCACAGTTTTAATCCCCATTTTACAGATGAGGTAACAGAGGCACAGAGAGGTGAAGTGACTTGCCCAAGGTCACACAGCACACAAAGTGGCGGAGCTGGGATTAGATCTCCTGACCTTCTGACTCCCAGGCTGGTATTCTATCTACTTGGCCATGCTGCTTATCACAGTTAGCAGGGGAGAGGCTGTGCCCGTGCTGGATGCCTTAAGTCCGGTGTCCCTGCAGCCTGATTTTCACCCCGACAGGGCCAGAGCTTTGATCGCATTATGCCGTGTGTGGTTTCCGTCGGCTGGAAGCAGAAGACATATCTTTGCACCAGACGCTTCGTGCAATTTAGCCCCGCTGCCGTCTAATTCAGATTAAATTTCAGACAGGAAAGTGAACCTCGTGTGACCTTCAAATTGATTTCTTGTATATCGTACGTTTGGGCATCCTTTATGGGTAGTGGTCTTTTTTATTAATGTCTAAGGTCCTAAAGTGTTTTCCATGTAGCGAAGCCTGGCTTGGTTGAAGAGCCTGGGCGTCAAGACGACGTGGGTTCTAATCCCCACTCGATCAACGGATTGATCGTCAAGGAGAGTCTTTGAGGAAATGTAAGAAAACTTCATGTGTTCCACGGGAACTTCCCCGGAGTGATGTCGGATGCTTTAGTTTACTGAGGCGTCCTGCTGCTTCACGCATCGCCCTGAATTATTACATAGAGCTTGTAGTTTCCGGAAAGTTGCTACTCTAGCCCTGCCTGTGAAAGGGAGGCATCCGAGTCACGAGCAGCTGGTTGGGCAGGCAGAACCCCAAGACGGGTGGTTTGGGTGTGTTTACTTCTGAGGGAGCCGAGCGCATCACTGATAATCCCCAAATAATGACACTCCCTCCCTATGGCATCTGGGTAGTGACTCTCTTCCTGAAGGTACAGGCTGCCTGATTGCTTAGAAGCTGGAAGGAAGAGGCAGGGCAGACCATCCAAAGGCTTCGGTGAAGGCTTTTCACTCCTTTCAGTTCAGTTCAATCGTATTTACTGAGCGCTTACTGTGTGCAAAGCACCGTACTAAGTGCTTGCCTTGGAGAAACTCAGGAGAGAACTGGGGCGTGCTCCCAGCCCGAGCTCAGTGATCCTGCTTTATCCTATCCCTCTGACAGCTGCATCGGCCTCCTCGCTGACTTCCCTGCCGTCCTGTCTCTCCCCACTCCAGCCCATACTTCACTCTGCTGACCAGATCATTTTTCTACAAAAACATTCGGTCTCGATCTCTGTACTCCTCAAGAACTTGCGGTGGTCGCCCATCCACCTCCGCGTCAAATGAAAACTCCTCACCGTCGGCTTTAAAGCAGTCAGTCACCCTGCTCCCTCCTACCTCACGTCTATCTCGCCACCGACCCTGTATATATGTTTGTACATATTTATTACTCTATTTATTTTACTTGTACATATCTATTCTATGTTTTATTTTGTTGGTATGTTTGGTTTTGTTCTCTGCCTCCCCCTTTTAGACTGTGAGCCCACTGTTGGGTAGGGACTGTCTCTATATGTTGCCAACTTGGACTTCCCAAGCGCTTAGTACAGTGCTCTGCACACAGTAAGCGCTCAATAAATACGATTGATGATGATGATGATGACCCCTCACCCACGTCCTGCCTCAGGCCTGGAACGCCCTCCTCCTTTATATCCAACAGACCACTCTCCCCACCTTCAAAGCCTGATGAAAACCACATCTCAACCAAGAGGCCTCCTCTGACCATTCCCCCTCCTCCCTCTTCCTTCTGCGTCGCCCTGCACTTGGATCGGTTCCCTTTCTTCGGCCCCACAGCACTTTTGTACAGATCTACGATTTTTCTAAATGTCTTTCTCCCCCTCTGGACTGTAAGCCCCTTGTGAGCAGGGAAACATGCCTACCAAATGATATTCTTATGTGGCAGTTGATGAAATCTGCTTTAACTTTTCATGGACGAGGTTGTGGGCTTAACTGAATTTCCCCGGATTTGAAGCAACATTGAGGAAGGCACAGAAGCCAAACTTTGATAACCCGAGGCTGTAAGCTTGTTGGGGGCAGGGAATAACAATAATAATAATAAAAATGATGGTATTTGTTAAGTGCTTACTATGGGCCAAGCACTGTTCTAAGCGCTGGGGTAGATACAAGGTAATCAGGTTGTCCCACGTGGGGCTCACAGTCTTCATTCCCATTTTACAGGTGATGTAACTGAGGCCCAGAGAAGCTGTGACTTGCCCAAAGTCACACAGCTGACAAGTGGCGGAACCAGGAACAGAACCCACACCTCTGACTCCCAAGCCCACGCTCTTTCCACTAAGCCACGGTGCTTCGCACAATGTGTCTGTTTATTGTTGTATTGTACTCTCTCAAGTGCTTAGGGCTCTTCACACCGTAGGAGCTCAGTAAATATGACTGAATGAATGAATGAATGAAAATGACTTTTGACCTGTCCCTCGTGAACTGTGAACCTCTAGACTGTGAGCTCCTTTGTGGGCAGGGAACAAGTCCACAAACCTTGTTAATATCGTGCTCTCCCAAGCACTTAGTACAGTGCTTGGCACACAGTAGGTGCTCAGCAAATTTATTGAGCACTAACAGTGTGCTGAGCACTACACTAAGCGCTTGGGGGAGTCCGATGTAGCAGGAAGACACTGCAGTCTAGTAGAGGAGATCTATTAGACCTTTTCTGGTTGAGCTTGTTGTGGGCAGGAATATGTCTATTTGTTGTTATATTGTACCCTCCCAAGTGCCTAGTACAGTGCTCTGCACACAGTAAGCACTCAATAAATTCAGTGGAATGAATGAATGAGTGCTTAGGGCCTTCCCAGGATGTATAGATCCCCTCTCTCGGTTGTGGTGTGACCTTGGGCAACTCATGCAATCTAACTTTTGGTTTCTTCTTATCTAAAATGTGGTTAGGACTTTTTCCTGCTTGCCTCCTTCCCAGGGAGGTGGTGAGGATTAACATGATGAGCATCTGTAAAGGACTTTGTTGCCATCAGATGAAAGGCACCAGGGTTACAGGTATAGAAGCACCTGTTCTCTGTGAATCATCAGTGCTGCTTGTTGCTACAGCAGCCATGGGAACAAAACCTAGCTCTGCATTTCCACATAGGGAGATGAAGGACACTCTTTTTCTACTTGGCCGAGGAAAACAAATCTTAACAAAAATCTGGAATAACCCCTCTTATAACCCCCCACCTTTAGAACAGTGCTTGACACCGAGCCCACTGTTGGGTAGGGACTGTCTCTATATGTTGCCAATTTGTACTTCCCAAGCGCTTGGTACAGTGCTCTGCACATAGTAAGCGCTCAATAAATACGATTGATGATGATGATGGTGAGAGCTTCACAAATATAATAGTAATAAAACTAATAATGGGGGCTGTATTCCCTGAGCACTGTAGGTCAATTGGTCATGTTTATTGAGCACTTACTATGCAGAGCACTGTAGGGGGGAGTACGGTATGAACAGACACATTCCCTGCCCACAGCAGATTTACAGTTTACTTGTTTTGATGTCTGTCTCCCGCTTCCTAGACTGTGAGCCCGGTGTGGGCAGGGATTGTCTCAATTTGTGGCTGAAAAGTGCTTAGTACAGTGCCCTGCTCACAGTAAGCACCGAATAAATACAATTGAATGAAACCAAAGACGTGACCCCAGCGTCTAATAATCATCATCAGAGTATTTGTCAGGAGCTTACTATGTACTAAACTCTAGGCTGGGCATAATTTAGTCAGATCGGACACACTCTCTGCCCCACACAGAGCTCACAGTCTCAAGATGGAGGGAGACCAGGTATTGAATCTCCCATTTGACGGATGCGGAAACCGAGGTCCACAGAAGTCAAGCAGCTCGGCCAGGGCCACACAGCAACCAGGTGGCAGGGCCGGGAATTAGAACCCAGGTCTGTGCTCTGTCGACTAGACCACGCCGCTTATCATCCTCATCATCATCAATCGTATTTATTGAGCGCTTCCTGTGTGCAGAGCACTGTACTAAGCGCTTGGGAAGTACAAGTTGGCAACACATAGAGACAGTCCCTACCCAACAGTGGGCTCAGAGTCTAAAAGGGGGAGACAGAGAACAAAACCAAACATACTAACAAAATAAGATAAATAAAATAGATATGTTCATGCCGCTTATCTGGGGAACAGAATGCTTCAGCGCTTAGAACAGTGCTTTGCACATAGTAAGTGCTTAATAAATGCCATTATTATCATTCAGTCCCCTCGACCAGCTCTCCGGCGGAGGAGCCCGGAGTTTTTAGGCAGGGCGGAGGCAGGGCAGGAAGCTGCAAGGTGAGAGCTTGGCACCTCAGGCTCGTTTTATGAAAAACCTTCCGTTTTTGACTCTGAGAATCTTTGCGTCAGCCCCTGGAAGCATGCAAGCGCGGCGGCCCAGATTCAGCTGCCCTTGCCACCAAGCGGCTTTTTCCTGAAGGGTCCCATTCGTCTCCTTTCATTGTACTTTCGAAGGTGGGTGGAGAATGACTCACCCTGATGTTTTCCAGTCTGAAGAGCCACCCTGCTGAGTTGCAGCGTAATGTTCAACAAAGGCCACGTTTGTTTTGGTCTCTGATGAAAGCTGACTGTCTCAGACAGTGGGGAGAGACAGGTGGATGCCTAGCAGGGCAGGATCAGATCTGAACCCCATCTCCTCCCCCCTGCCTGCCCCTCTACTTTCCTCGATCCCATTGCAGAGACAGTCACTGCGAGATAGACTGTCTCGTGGCCTGCGACGCAGTGCATCACCAGAGTTTGCGTTTTTTGACGTCGTCGGTCAGTCGGTAATATTTGTTGAGCGCTTATGGTGTGCAGAACACTGTACTATGTGCCTAGGAGAGTTCATTCATTCATTTCATTCAGTGATATTTATGGAGTGCTTACTGTGTGCAAAGCACTGTACTAAGCGCTTGGGAGAATACAGTATTAAAATAAAAGACACATTCGTGCTCACAACAAGCTTACAGTGAACAGGGAGTTCATAGTATAACAATATACTCATTTTATATCCCCCATTTTACCTCCTTCCCTTCCCCACAGCACCTGTTTTTATGTATATATGTTTGTATGTATTTGTTACTCTATTTATTTTACTTGTACATATCTATTCTATTTATTTTATTTTGTTAGTATGTTTGGTTTTGTTCTCTGTCTCCCCCTTTTAGACTGTGAGCCCACTGTTGGGTAGGGACTGTCTCTAGTTGTTGCCAACTTGTACTTCCCAAGTGCTTAGTTCAGTGCTCTGCACACAGTAAGCGGTCAATAAATATGATTGATTGATTGACTGTGTCTGTTTATTGAGCACTTAGTACCGTGCTCTGCGCACAGTAAGCGCTCAATGAATGTGACTGATGACCCTTGCCCCTCTAGAATGTGACCTTTTAGACTGTGAGCCCACTGTTGGGTAGGGACTGTCTCTATATGTCCCCTGCCATTTGTCTGCTGCATAGGTTGGGGCACGGGCCTGGTAGTCATCATCATCAATCGTATTTATTGAGCGCTTACTGTGTGCAGAGCACTGTACTAAGCGCTTGGGAAGTACAAGTTGGCAACATATACAGTCCCTACCCAACAGTGGGCTCACAGTCTAAAAGGTAGTCACAAAGTTTCTGCTTCATAGGGACGGGGCATGGGCCTGGGAGTCACAAGGTTTGCTGCCATTTGCCTGCTGTATGGGGTGGGGCACGGGCCTGGTAGTCATCATCATCAATCGTATTTATTGAGCGCTTACTGTGCGCAGAGCACTGTACTAAGCGTTTGGGAAGTACAAGCTGGCAACATATAGAGACAGTCCCTACCCAACAGTGGGCTCACAGTCTAAAAGGTAGTTACACAGTTTCTGCTGCATAGGGACGGGGCATGGGCCTGGGAGTCACAAGGTTTGCTGCCATTTGCCTGCTGCATGGGCTTGGGGCACGGGCCTGGGAGTCATCATCATCAATCGTATTTATTGAGCACTTACTGTGTGCAGAGCACTGTACTAAGCGCTTGGGAAGTACAAGTTGGCAACATATAGAGACGGTCCCTACCCAACAGTGGGCTCACAGTCTAAAAGGTAGTAACAAGGTTTCTGCTGCACAGGGACGGGGCATGGGCCTGGGAGTCACAAGGTTTGCTACCATTTGTCTGCTGCATGGGGTTGGGGCACGGGCCTGGTAGTCATCATCATCAATCGTATTTATTGAGCGCTTACCGTGTGCAGAGCACTGTACTAAGCGCTTGGGAAGTACAAGCTGGCAACATATAGAGACAGTCCCTACCCAACAGTGGGCTCACAGTCAAAAAGGTAGTCACAAAGTTTCTGCTGCATAGGGACAGGGCATGGGCCTGGGAGTCACAAGGTTTGCTGCTATTTGCCTGCTGCATGGGGTTGGGGCACGGGCCTGGTAGTCATCATCGTCAATCGTATTTATTGAGCGCTTACCGTGTGCAGAGCACTGTACTAAGCGCTTGGGAAGTACAAGTTGGCAACATATAGAGACAGTCCCTACCCAACAGTGGGCTCACAGTCTAAAAGGTAGTCACACGGTTTCTGCTGCATAGGGACGGGGCATGGGCCTGGGAGTCACAAGGTTTGCTGCCGTTTGTCTGCTGCATGGGGTTGGGGCACGGGCCTGGTAGTCATCATCATCAATCGTATTTATTGAGCGCTTACTGTGTGCAGAGCACTGTACTAAGCGCTTGGGAAGTGCAAGTTGGCAACATAGAGAATAAGTCCCTACCCAACAGTGGGCTCACAGTCAAAAAGGTAGTCACAAAGTTTCTGCTGCATAGGGACGGGGCATGGGCCTGGGAGTCACAAGGTTTGCTGCCATTTGTCTGCTGCATGGGGTTGGGGCACGGGCCTGGTAGTCATCATCATCAATCGTATTTATTGAGTGCTTACTGTGTGCAGAGCACTGTACTAAGCGCTTGGGAAGTGCAAGTTGGCAACATAGAGAATAAGTCCCTACCCAACAGTGGGCTTACAGTCTAAAAGGTAGTCACAAAGTTTCTGCTGCATAGGGACGGGGCATGGGCCTGGGAGTCACAAGGTTTGCTGCCATTTGTCTGCTGCATGGCGTTGGGGCACGGACCTGGTAGTCATCATCGTCAATCGTATTTATTGAGCGCTTACCGTGTGCAGAGCACTGTACTAAGCGCTTGGGAAGTACAAGTTGGCAACATATAGAGACAGTCCCTACCCAACAGTGGGCTCACAGTCTAAAAGGTAGTCACACGGTTTCTGCTGCATAGGGACGGGGCATGGGCCTGGGAGTCATAAGGTTTGCTGCCGTTTGTCTGCTGCATGGGGTTGGGGCACGGGCCTGGTAGTCATCATCATCAATCGTATTTATTGAGCGCTTACTGTGTGCAGAGCACTGTACTAAGCGCTTGGGAAGTGCAAGTTGGCAACATAGAGAATAAGTCCCTACCCAACAGTGGGCTCACAGTCAAAAAGGTAGTCACAAAGTTTCTGCTGCATAGGGACGGGGCATGGGCCTGGGAGTCACAAGGTTTGCTGCCATTTGTCTGCTGCATGGGGTTGGGGCACGGGCCTGGTAGTCATCATCATCAATCGTATTTATTGAGTGCTTACTGTGTGCAGAGCACTGTACTAAGCGCTTGGGAAGTGCAAGTTGGCAACATAGAGAATAAGTCCCTACCCAACAGTGGGCTTACAGTCTAAAAGGTAGTCACAAAGTTTCTGCTGCATAGGGACGGGGCATGGGCCTGGGAGTCACAAGGTTTGCTGCCATTTGTCTGCTGCATGGCGTTGGGGCACGGACCTGGTAGTCATCATCGTCAATCGTATTTATTGAGCGCTTACCGTGTGCAGAGCACTGTACTAAGCGCTTGGGAAGTACAAGTTGGCAACATATAGAGACAGTCCCTACCCAACAGTGGGCTCACAGTCTAAAAGGTAGTCACACGGTTTCTGCTGCATAGGGACGGGGCATGGGCCTGGGAGTCACAAGGTTTGCTGCCGTTTGTCTGCTGCATGGGGTTGGGGCACGGGACTGGTAGTCATCATCATCAATCGTATTTATTGAGCGCTTACTGTGTGCAGAGCACTGTACTAAGCGCTTGGGAAGTGCAAGTTGGCAACATAGAGAATAAGTCCCTACCCAACAGTGGGCTCACAGTCAAAAAGGTAGTCACAAAGTTTCTGCTGCATAGGGACGGGGCATGGGCCTGGGAGTCACAAGGTTTGCTGCCATTTGTCTGCTGCATGGGGTTGGGGCACGGGCCTGGTAGTCATCATCATCAATCGTATTTATTGAGTGCTTACTGTGTGCAGAGCACTGTACTAAGTGCTTGGGAAGTGCAAGTTGGCAACATAGAGAATAAGTCCCTACCCAACAGTGGGCTTACAGTCTAAAAGGTAGTCACAAAGTTTCTGCTGCATAGGGACGGGGCATGGGCCTGGGAGTCACAAGGTTTGCTGCCATTTGTCTGCTGCATGGCGTTGGGGCACGGACCTGGTAGTCATCATCGTCAATCGTATTTATTGAGCGCTTACCGTGTGCAGAGCACTGTACTAAGCGCTTGGGAAGTACAAGTTGGCAACATATAGAGACAGTCCCTACCCAACAGTGGGCTCACAGTCTAAAAGGTAGTCACACGGTTTCTGCTGCATAGGGACGGGGCATGGGCCTGGGAGTCACAAGGTTTGCTGCCGTTTGTCTGCTGCATGGGGTTGGGGCACGGGCCTGGTAGTCATCATCATCAATCGTATTTATTGAGCGCTTACTGTGTGCAGAGCACTGTACTAAGCGCTTGGGAAGTGCAAGTTGGCAACATAGAGAATAAGTCCCTACCCAACAGTGGGCTCACAGTCAAAAAGGTAGTCACAAAGTTTCTGCTGCATAGGGACGGGGCATGGGCCTGGGAGTCACAAGGTTTGCTGCCATTTGTCTGCTGCATGGGGTTGGGGCACGGGCCTGGTAGTCATCATCATCAATCGTATTTATTGAGTGCTTACTGTGTGCAGAGCACTGTACTAAGCGCTTGGGAAGTGCAAGTTGGCAACATAGAGAATAAGTCCCTACCCAACAGTGGGCTTACAGTCTAAAAGGTAGTCACAAAGTTTATGCTGCATAGGGACGGGGCATGGGCCTGGGAGTCACAAGGTTTGCTGCCATTTGTCTGCTGCATGGCGTTGGGGCACGGACCTGGTAGTCATCATCGTCAATCGTATTTATTGAGCGCTTACCGTGTGCAGAGCACTGTACTAAGCGCTTGGGAAGTACAAGTTGGCAACATATAGAGACAGTCCCTACCCAACAGTGGGCTTACAGTCTAAAAGGTAGTCACAAAGTTTATGCTGCATAGGGACGGGGCATGGGCCTGGGAGTCACAAGGTTTGCTGCCGTTTGTCTGCTGCATGGGGTTGGGGCACGGGCCTGGTAGTCATCATCATCAATCGTATTTATTGAGCGCTTACTGTGTGCAGAGCACTGTACTAAGCGCTTGGGAAGTGCAAGTTGGCAACATAGAGAATAAGTCCCTACCCAACAGTGGGCTCACAGTCAAAAAGGTAGTCACAAAGTTTCTGCTGCATAGGGACGGGGCATGGGCCTGGGAGTCACAAGGTTTGCTGCCATTTGTCTGCTGCATGGGGTTGGGGCACGGGCCTGGTAGTCATCATCATCAATCGTATTTATTGAGCGCTTACTGTGTGCAGAGCACTGTACTAAGCGCTTCGGAAGTGCAAGTTGGTAACATAGAGAATAAGTCCCTACCCAACAGTGGGCTCACAGTCAAAAAGGTAGTCACAAAGTTTCTGCTGCATAGGGACGGGGCATAGGCTTGGGAGTCACAAGGTTTGCTGCCATTTGTCTGCTGCATGGGGTTGGGGCACGGGCCTGGGAGTCATCATCATCAATCGTATTTATTGAGCGCTTACCGTGTGCAGAGCACTGTACTAAGCGCTTGGGAAGTACAAGCTGGCAACATATAGAGACAGTCCCTACCCAACAGTGGGCTCACAGTCAAAAAGGTAGTCACAAAGTTTCTGCTGCATAGGGACGGGGCATGGGCCTGGGAGTCACAAGGTTTGCTGCCATTTGCCTGCTGCATGGGGTTGGGGCACGGGCCTGGTAGTCATCATCATCAGTCGTATTTATTGAGCGCTTACTGTGTGCAGAGCACTGTACTAAGCGCTTGGGAAGTGCAAGTTGGCAACATAGAGAATAAGTCCCTACCCAACAGTGGGCTCACAGTCAAAAAGGTAGTCACAAAGTTTCTGCTGCATAGGGATGGGGCATGGGCCTGGGAGTCACAAGGTTTGCTGCCATTTGTCTGCTGCATGGCGTTGGGGCACGGACCTGGTAGTCATCATCGTCAATCGTATTTATTGAGCGCTTACCGTGTGCAGAGCACTGTACTAAGCGCTTGGGAAGTACAAGTTGGCAACATATAGAGACAGTCCCTACCCAACAGTGGGCTCACAGTCTAAAAGGTAGTCACACGGTTTCTGCTGCATAGGGACGGGGCATGGGCCTGGGAGTCACAAGGTTTGCTGCCGTTTGTCTGCTGCATGGGGTTGGGGCACGGGCCTGGTAGTCATCATCATCAATCGTATTTATTGAGCGCTTACTGTGTGCAGAGCACTGTACTAAGCGCTTGGGAAGTGCAAGTTGGCAACATAGAGAATAAGTCCCTACCCAACAGTGGGCTCACAGTCAAAAAGGTAGTCACAAAGTTTCTGCTGCATAGGGACGGGGCATGGGCCTGGGAGTCACAAGGTTTGCTGCCATTTGTCTGCTGCATGGGGTTGGGGCACGGGCCTGGTAGTCATCATCATCAATCGTATTTATTGAGCGCTTACTGTGTGCAGAGCACTGTACTAAGCGCTTGGGAAGTGCAAGTTGGCAACATAGAGAATAAGTCCCTACCCAACAGTGGGCTCACAGTCAAAAAGGTAGTCACAAAGTTTCTGCTGCATAGGGATGGGGCATGGGCCTGGGAGTCACAAGGTTTGCTGCCATTTGTCTGCTGCATGGCGTTGGGGCACGGACCTGGTAGTCATCATCGTCAATCGTATTTATTGAGCGCTTACCGTGTGCAGAGCACTGTACTAAGCGCTTGGGAAGTACAAGTTGGCAACATATAGAGACAGTCCCTACCCAACAGTGGGCTCACAGTCTAAAAGGTAGTCACAAAGTTTCTGCTGCATAGGGACGGGGCATGGGCCTGGGAGTCACAAGGTTTGCTGCCATTTGTCTGCTGCATGGGGTTGGGGCACGGGCCTGGTAGTCATCATCATCAATCGTATTTATTGAGCGCTTACTGTGTGCAGAGCACTGTACTAAGCGCTTGGGAAGTGCAAGTTGGCAACATAGAGAATAAGTCCCTACCCAACAGTGGGCTCACAGTCAAAAAGGTAGTCACACGGTTTCTGCTGCACAGGGACGGGGCATGGGCCTGGGAGTCACAAGGTTTGCTGCCATTTATCTGCTGCATACGGTTGGGGCACGGGCCTGGTAGTCATCATCATCAATCGTATTTATTGAGCGCTTACCGTGTGCAGAGCACTGTACTATGCGCTTGGGAAGTACAAGCTGGCAACATATAGAGACAGTCCCTACCCAACAGTGGGCTCACAGTCTAAAAGGTAGTAACAAGGTTTCTGCTGCACAGGGACGGGGCATGGGCCTGGGAGTCACAAGGTTTGCTACCATTTGTCTGCTGCATGGGGTTGGGGCACGGGCCTGGTAGTCATCATCATCAATCGTATTTATTGAGCGCTTACCGTGTGCAGAGCACTGTACTAAGCGCTTGGGAAGTACAAGCTGGCAACATATAGAGACAGTCCCTACCCAACAGTGGGCTCACAGTCAAAAAGGTAGTCACAAAGTTTCTGCTGCATGGGGACGGGGCATGGGTCTGGGAGTCACAAGGTTTGCTGCCATTTGTCTGCTGCATGGGGTTGGGGCACGGGCCTGGTAGTCATCATCATCAATCGTATTTATTGAGCGCTTACCGTGTGCAGAGCACTGTACTAAGCGCTTGGGAAGTACAAGCTGGCAACATATAGAGACAGTCCCTACCCAACAGTGGGCTCACAGTCAAAAAGGTAGTCACAAAGTTTCTGCTGCATAGGGACAGGGCATGGGCCTGGGAGTCACAAGGTTTGCTGCTATTTGCCTGCTGCATGAGGTTGGGGCACGGGCCTGGTAGTCATCATCGTCAATCGTATTTATTGAGCGCTTACCGTGTGCAGAGCACTGTACTAAGCGCTTGGGAAGTACAAGTTGGCAACATATAGAGACAGTCCCTACCCAACAGTGGGCTCACAGTCTAAAAGGTAGTCACACGGTTTCTGCTGCATAGGGACGGGGCATGGGCCTGGGAGTCACAAGGTTTGCTGCCGTTTGTCTGCTGCATGGGGTTGGGGCACGGGCCTGGTAGTCATCATCATCAATCGTATTTATTGAGCGCTTAATGTGTGCAGAGCACTGTACTAAGCGCTTGGGAAGTGCAAGTTGGCAACATAGAGAATAAGTCCCTACCCAACAGTGGGCTCACAGTCAAAAAGGTAGTCACAAAGTTTCTGCTGCATAGGGACGGGGCATGGGCCTGGGAGTCACAAGGTTTGCTGCCATTTGTCTGCTGCATGGGGTTGGGGCACGGGCCTGGTAGTCATCATCATCAATCGTATTTATTGAGTGCTTACTGTGTGCAGAGCACTGTACTAAGCGCTTGGGAAGTGCAAGTTGGCAACATAGAGAATAAGTCCCTACCCAACAGTGGGCTTACAGTCTAAAAGGTAGTCACAAAGTTTCTGCTGCATAGGGACGGGGCATGGGCCTGGGAGTCACAAGGTTTGCTGCCATTTGTCTGCTGCATGGCGTTGGGGCACGGACCTGGTAGTCATCATCGTCAATCGTATTTATTGAGCGCTTACCGTGTGCAGAGCACTGTACTAAGCGCTTGGGAAGTACAAGTTGGCAACATATAGAGACAGTCCCTACCCAACAGTGGGCTCACAGTCTAAAAGGTAGTCACACGGTTTCTGCTGCATAGGGACGGGGCATGGGCCTGGGAGTCACAAGGTTTGCTGCCGTTTGTCTGCTGCATGGGGTTGGGGCACGGGCCTGGTAGTCATCATCATCAATCGTATTTATTGAGCGCTTACTGTGTGCAGAGCACTGTACTAAGCGCTTGGGAAGTGCAAGTTGGCAACATAGAGAATAAGTCCCTACCCAACAGTGGGCTCACAGTCAAAAAGGTAGTCACAAAGTTTCTGCTGCATAGGGACGGGGCATGGGCCTGGGAGTCACAAGGTTTGCTGCCATTTGTCTGCTGCATGGGGTTGGGGCACGGGCCTGGTAGTCATCATCATCAATCGTATTTATTGAGCGCTTACTGTGTGCAGAGCACTGTACTAAGCGCTTGGGAAGTGCAAGTTGGCAACATAGAGAATAAGTCCCTACCCAACAGTGGGCTCACAGTCAAAAAGGTAGTCACAAAGTTTCTGCTGCATAGGGATGGGGCATGGGCCTGGGAGTCACAAGGTTTGCTGCCATTTGTCTGCTGCATGGCGTTGGGGCACGGACCTGGTAGTCATCATCGTCAATCGTATTTATTGAGCGCTTACCGTGTGCAGAGCACTGTACTAAGCGCTTGGGAAGTACAAGTTGGCAACATATAGAGACAGTCCCTACCCAACAGTGGGCTCACAGTCTAAAAGGTAGTCACAAAGTTTCTGCTGCATAGGGACGGGGCATGGGCCTGGGAGTCACAAGGTTTGCTGCCATTTGTCTGCTGCATGGGGTTGGGGCACGGGCCTGGGAGTCATCATCATCAATCGTATTTATTGAGCGCTTACTGTGTGCAGAGCACTGTACTAAGCGCTTGGGAAGTACAAGTTGGCAACACATAGAGAGAAAGTCCCTACCCAACAGTGGGCTCACAGTCTAAAAGGTAGTCACACGGTTTCTGCTGCACAGGGACGGGGCATGGGCCTGGGAGTCACAAGGTTTGCTGCCATTTATCTGCTGCATACGGTTGGGGCACGGGCCTGGTAGTCATCATCATCAATCGTATTTATTGAGCGCTTACCGTGTGCAGAGCACTGTACTATGCGCTTGGGAAGTACAAGCTGGCAACATATAGAGACAGTCCCTACCCAACAGTGGGCTCACAGTCTAAAAGGTAGTAACAAGGTTTCTGCTGCACAGGGACGGGGCATGGGCCTGGGAGTCACAAGGTTTGCTACCATTTGTCTGCTGCATGGGGTTGGGGCACGGGCCTGGTAGTCATCATCATCAATCATATTTATTGAGCGCTTACCGTGTGCAGAGCACTGTACTAAGCGCTTGGGAAGTACAAGCTGGCAACATATAGAGACAGTCCCTACCCAACAGTGGGCTCACAGTCAAAAAGGTAGTCACAAAGTTTCTGCTGCATGGGGACGGGGCATGGGTCTGGGAGTCACAAGGTTTGCTGCCATTTGTCTGCTGCATGGGGTTGGGGCACGGGCCTGGTAGTCATCATCATCAATCGTATTTATTGAGCGCTTACCGTGTGCAGAGCACTGTACTATGCGCTTGGGAAGTACAAGCTGGCAACATATAGAGACAGTCCCTACCCAACAGTGGGCTCACAGTCAAAAAGGTAGTCACAAAGTTTCTGCTGCATAGGGACGGGGCATGGGCCTGGGAGTCACAAGGTTTGCTGCCATTTGTCTGCTGCATGGGGTTGGGGCACGGGCCTGGTAGTCATCATCATCAATCGTATTTATTGAGCGCCTACTGTGTGCAGAGCACTGTACTAAGCGCTTGGGAAGTACAAGTTGGCAACATATAGAGACAGTCCCTACCCAACAGTGGGCTCACAGTCAAAAAGGTAGTCACACAGTTTCTGCTGCATGGGGTTGGGGCACGGGCCTGGTAGTCATCATCATCAATCGCATTTATTGAGCGCTCACTTTGTGCAGAGCACTGTACTAAGCGCTTGGGAAGTACAAGTTGGCAACATAGAGAGAAAGTCCCTACCCAATAGTGGGCTCACAGTCTAAAAGGTAGTCACAAGGTTTCTGCTGCATAGGGACGGGGCATGGGCCTGGGAGTCACAAGGTTTGCTGCCATTTGTCTGCTGCATGGGGTTGGGGCACGGGCCTGGTAGTCACTATCATCAATCGTATTTACTGAGCGCTTACTGTGTGTAGAGCACTGTACTAATCCCTTGGGAAGTACAAGCTGGCAACACATAGAGACAGTCCCTACCCAACAGTGGGCTCACAGTCTAAAAGGTAGTCAGAAGGTTTCTGCTGCATAGGGACGGGGCATGGGCCTGGGAGTCACAAGGTTTGCTGCCATTTGCCTGCTGCATGGGGTTGGGGCACGGGCCTGGTAGTCATCATCATCAATCATATTTATTGAGCACTTACTGTGTGCAGAGCACTGTACTAAGCGCTTGGGAAGTACAAGTTGGCAACATATAGAGACGGTCCCTACCCAACAGTGGGCTCACAGTCTAAAAGGTTCCAGACCTCTAGCAAAAAATAGGTGGGATGGAAGTAGGAGGGAAACAAGGATTGAGCAATCAGGGAATCATATTCACTGAATACTAATTCCGTGCAGAGCCCTGTACTAATAGCTGAGGAGAATTAGTAGTAGTAGTATGTATTTAATGCTTACAGTGTGCATAGCACTGTGCTAAACGCTGGGAAAGAAGATGCAGGTAGGAAGTAGACACAGCCCCTGTCCCTCGAGGCTCACAGTCTATGAATATCTAATGGGATGGGGGGAGGGACCCTGGAGACAGACACATCAGGAGCAATGAAACACTCAAAGCATTAACAACAAATAATGATAGTAATGATAATAATTGTATTTAAATGCTTACTATGTGCCAGGTACTGTACTAAGCACCGGGGTAGATACAGATTTGTCAGGTTGGACACAGTCCCTGTCCCGCATGGGGCTCACAGTCTTAATCCCCATTTAGCAGATGAGGTAACTGAGGTAAAGAGAAGTGAAGTGACGTGCTCAAGGTCCCGCGGCAGAGCCGGGATTAGAACCCAGGCCCTTCTGACTCCCAAGCCCGGGCTCTAGCCACTAGGCCACACTGCTGCTTTAAAACAGCCGAGCCGGGAGTGGCAGCGAAAGTCAGAAGGCAGCTGTGGCTAGAGGAGCAGAATTTCTCCCCGTGAGTCCTCAACAGAGTTGGTAGACGTGATTCCCTACCCTCAGAGAGCTGACGTCTAGCAGGGGAAACAGCCACTGAAGTAATATCCCAAGTAGGGGAAGCAATTGAGGATAAAGCTGAAGGGGCAGGGTGAAGTGTTTGTGGGGTGAAGACCCAGGGGAGGAGGAAAGTGAGAAAAAGGAAGCCAGGGGTAACCACATAGGCTCCTGCTGCTATTTCTCTGCTTCTTCCTCCCCACTCCCCTTTCGTAATAATTGTGCAATTTGATAAGCGTTCACTGTCCCGAGCACTGGGGTGGATACAAGCAAATCTGGCCGGACATGGGTCCTGTCCCACAGGGGACTCACAGTCTTAATCCCCATTTAACAGATGAGGGAACTGAGGCACAGAGCAGTGAAGTGACTTGCCCAAGGTAACCCAGCAGGCAAGTGGCGGAGCCAGGATTAGGACCCGGGTCCTTCTGGTTCCCAGGCCAGGGCTCTACCCACCAGGCCAAGCTTCTGTTGTACTTTCCAAAGCATTCAGTACAGTCCTGGGTGTTGTTTTTGTAGTAGTATTAGTATGTGCTTAGTGCAGTGAGAAGCAGCGTGGCTCAGTGGAAAGAGCCCAGGCTTTGGAGTCAGAGGTCGTGGGTTCAAATCCAGACCCCACCAATTGTCAGCTGTGTGACTTTGGGCAAGTCACTACACTTCTCTGGGCCTCAGTTACCTCATCTGTTAAATTGGGACTAAGACTGTGAGCCCCCCGTGGGACAACCTGATCACCTTGTAACCTCCCCAGCGCTTAGAACGGTGCTTTGCACATAGTAAACTTTTAATAAATGCCATTACTACAGTGCTCTGCCCACGGTAAGCTCTCACTGAGTAGTATCGATAATAACTGTAGTGTTTGTAAAGTGCTTACTATGTGCCAAGCGCTGTGCCAAGCACTGGGGTAGATACAAGATCATCAGGTCCCACTTCGGACTTAAAGTCTAAGTAGGAAGGAAATCTGTATTGAATTCCCATTTTGCAGGTGAGGGAATTGAGGCACAGAGGAAGTGAAGTGACTTGCCTAAAGGCACATGCTCGATAACCAGGAGTTCTGGGATTAGAACCCAGGTCCTCCGACTCCCAGGCTTGTGATTTTCCCACCAGGCCATGCTTCTTCTAGACCATGAGTCCATTGTTGGGTAGGGACTGTCTCTATCTGTTACCAAAGTGTACTTTCCAAGCGCTCAGTACAATGCTCTGCACACAGTAAGCGCTCAATAAATACTAACTATGATTGAGTGAATGGTGGTGGTAGTCGTCGTCGTCATCCGTCCGTCCGTCCCCCCCACTCTGCAGACTGTACTATGCCTTGGGAAAAATAGATATGGAAAATAAAAATAGATATGGTCCTTGGCTCTACAGGGAATCCCATGCTAAGAATAAGGCGGAGAAGTGTTTGGCGACAAGCGCAAAAGGAAAAGTGAAATAATATTAATCCCAAAACAACTTAAAAGACAAATTCAGAGTTCAGCAAGTCTGGTGGCAAAGGGCTTTAGGGTGCAACTGCCCAAGACATCTGCATGGCCTTGTGGCAAGAGTACAGGCTTGGGAGTCCCAGGACCTGGGTTCTAATCCTGGATCTACCACTTGCTTGCTTTGTGACCTTGGGCCAGTCACTTCACTTCTCTGTGCCTCAGTTACCTCATCTGTCAAATGGAGATTAAGACTGGGAGGCCCATGTGGGACAGGGACTGTGTCCAATCAGATTACCTTGTAACTCCCCCAGCGCTAAGCAAATACCATAATTAATTAGTTAATTAAACAGAGGCTCAGTAGGCTCTCAAGAAAAAGGATTCTTTCTCCACCTCCTCTACCTTCTCCTCCTCCATCTTCTTCCCTTTCTCCACCTTCTCTTCGTTTTTCTCCTTCTCCTCCTCTCACCTCCTCCTCCTCCTCTTCTTCCTCCACCTCCTTTTCATCCTCTTCCTTCACCTCCCCTTCCTGCTCCTTCTCCTCCTCCTACTTGATTCTTTGCTGTCTTTCTACAGATGAAGCACAGGACATGTCTTTCTTTTAGGACAACAAAGGAGAAATCCCTCCATCTAGCCTGAAATTTCTCCAGCCAGCTCTGTGTTTCAAGTTCAAGTAAGGGCTAGGGAGCTTCTGAGAGCAGATCCCCTGTCTTTCAAAGACGTCCCGGGCCATGACGCTGCTATAACCTCATGTGTCGATTTGGGGTCCAAGTCTTGTCCTTCCCACAAAGCACATCCAGGTTGTTTCGACAAAGGCGCGTGGCCCTCCTCAAGTGGCAACCTGGGCTTTGTTGGCCTTGCGACTGAGCTTGCTGACCGACTAGCGTGGCCTAGTCGACTCGCTTTATCAAAAGGACCTGGGTTCTAATATGGGCTCTGCCACTTGTCTGCTGTGTGACCTTGGCCAAGTCACTTCACTTCTCCATGCTTCAGTTTCATCATCTATTAAATGGGGATGAAGACCGGGAGCCCTGTGTGGGACAGGGACTGTGGCCAACCTCCAGGCCTTTGTTACAGTGCCTGGCACATAGTAAGTGCTTAACAAATAGCATAAAAAATAACAATAATAATAACAATGGACTCTTTCTTTCTGGGTGCAGAGTTCTAGAATGCCAAGGACTACCCATCGTGAACGGACAGTGTGATCCATACGCTACAGTTACTTTGGCTGGTCCATACAGGCAAGTTTCTTTGGGGAGCGTTCTCTCTTTCTATTTCTGCGTTTTCATTGTCACTATCAGTGGAAGGAAGTTCCCACACGTTGTGGGAAGGATGCGAACAATGCTTTGTCCAGAGGAAGGCCTGGAGGGTAGGAATCGGGTTAGAGTGGTTTTGAATTTCCTCTGCTTCCTTTACCTCTTTTAAACAGCTCTATTTGTAAGATTTCAAATATTTTTATTCACGTCAAGTATTTTTGGCTCACTGGAGGTTCCTGATTTACATACCATCTGGAGGTAACAGACATAAAGAAATATTTATGAGATAAACAAAAGGCAGCCAGTTCCTTGTGTCTTTTGCCATTTTTTTTGGTGGGGGGGCAAGTTTTGTTAAGGCTGTTGTGGTTTCCTCCTCTCTGACCCCTCTCTTTATTCCAGGTCAGAAGCAAAGAAGACTAAAGTCAAAAAGAAGACCAACAACCCCCATTTCGATGAAGTGTTTTATTTTGAGGTAGGCTGTTAAGAGGATGGTGGGGATAGTTTGGCAGAGTGAAAGCGCTTACTACAGTGCTCTGCCCGTAATAAGTGCTCAATAAGTACCGTCGATTAGTAGTGTCTCAGGATGGCGGGGGAGCAGTCTCCCAGGGCAGTATCCAGACTCTGTGATACTTCTTTCCCTCCTCTCCCTTCTCCCCTCTTTCTTTCACTCCTCTCCTACCTCCTTCTCCCCTTTTTTCCCCTCCTCTCCTCTTTCCTTTCCCTCCTCTCCTCCCTCTCCACTTCCTTTCCCTCCTCTCCTCCCCCTCTTCCTCTCCTTTTTTCCCTTCCTCTCCTCTTTCTCCTCACCCTTTCCCCACTCCTCCCTCTCTTCCTCATCATCATCATAATAATTGTGGTATTCATTCCAGCACTTACTATGTCCCAAGTTCTGTATTAAACGCTGGGGTAGATACAAGATAATCAGGTCCCACATGGGACTGACAGTCTAAGTAGGAGGGAGAACAGGTGATTGAATCCCCATTTTGCAGAGGAGGGCACTGAGGCACAGAGAAGTAAAATGACGGGTCCATAAGGAGGTGATAGACCCGTGCCCTGATCAGGAGCTTCGTCTATATGGAATCAGTCGATAGCAGTCGATATCATTTAATAATGATAATAGTAGCAGTTGTTTAAGCACTTAATATGTGCCAAGCACTGTACTAAGTGCTGGGGCACATACAAGATAATCAGGTCAGACACAGTCTCTGTTCCACATGGTGCTCTCCATCCAAGATCAATCAATCAGTGGCACTTATTGAGCACTTCATCATCATCATCAATCGTATTTATTGAGCGCTTACTGTGTGCAGAGCACTGTACTAAGCGCTTGGGAAGTACAAGTTTGCAACATATAGAGACAGTCCCTACCCAACAGTGGGCTCACAGTCTAAAAGGGGGAGACAGTGTGTGCAGAGCACTGTAGTAAGTGCTTGGGAGAGTATAGTACAATAGAGCTGGTAGTCACATTCCCTGCCACAAGGAGTTTACAATCGAGAGGATGGTAGGGAGAACGTCTGTTGAATTCCTGTTTTACAGATGAGGGAACTGAGGCACAAAGGAGTGAAGTGACTTCCCCATGGTCATGTGGCAGACAAATAGCAGAGCTGGGATTAGAACCCAGGTCCTTCTAACTCCCAGGCCTGGGAGTCACATAAAGGCACCTTTCAAGAAGATGCATAGAAAGTGCAGATTGTGAACTCCACAAGGGATGGGGATCATATTTAATTAACAATAATAATAATAATAATGATAGCATTTATTAAGCGCTTACTGTGTGCAAAGCACTGTTCTAAGCACTGGGGAGGTTACAAGGTGATCAGGTTGTCCCACGGGGGGCTCACAGTCTTTATCCCCATTTTACAGATGAGGGAACTGAGGCCCAGTGAAGTGACTTGCCCAAAGTCACACAGCTGGTAATTGGCAGAGCTGGCATTTGAACCCATGACCAACTTTGGGCAACTTATGTTACCAACTTGTACTTCCCAAGAGCTTAGTACAGTGCTCTGCACACAGTAAGTGCTCAATAAATACGATTGATGATGATGATGATGACCTCGGACTCCAAAGCCCAGGCTCTTTCCACTGAGCCACGCTGCACCTGTGTGTTTTCTCCCAGTGCTTAGTGCAGTGCTCTGCACGGAGTCAGGGCTTAAGAAATAAATACTATTACTGCTGTTCGTTCAGGTGTACAACCGGGCAAATAAAAGTCCCCACGGATTAATATCTGCATATAATAATGATATTATTCATAATAATGATATTTGTTCAGAGCCTCCAATGGGTCAAGTAATAATTGTGGCATTTTGTGGTATTTTTTAAGCTCTGGGGTAGATACAAGCTAGTCGGGTTGGACACAGTCCCTGTCCCACATGGGGCTCAGAATCTTAATCCCCGTTTTTCTGAAGCGGTAGTTGGAGGCCCAGAGAAGTGAAGTGACTTGTCCAAGGTCTCTTAGCAGGTAAGTGGTAGAGCCGGGATGAGAACCTAGGTCCTTCCGACTCCCGGGCCCGTGTTTTCTTCAAATAGGACACGCTGCTTCCCTAAGTGCTGGTCTAAGCACTGGGGAAGAGGCAGATCATCATCAACATCAATTGTATTTATTGAGCGCTTACTATGTGCAGAGCACTGTACTAAGATCTGACAGGGGCAGACCTGGAGCCGGGATTTAAACCCAGGCCCTCTGAATCTTCCAGGCCTGTGCTTTGTCTGATAATCCGCGCCGCTTCTCTTAACGTGTGCTCTGCACATGTTTCCTCTGAAGATGATACTTAGGAATGTTCCTAAATATCCTAGGGAAGGATTACAGGAATTGAAATTGATTCCAGGCCCTCTTCCCATCCTTATGAACTGTTTGCCTTACACGATAACGCCTCCCTCTCCCTCCTTTGATCCCACCCCTTCTGGGAAATGGAAGAGCAAGAGCCTGTTCGTCAAATTTGTCCGGATCTTCCGGAGACGGAGGCCTTGTTCCGTCGTGCGGTGGCTGAAACTAGACTGTGAGCCCGCTGTTGGGTAGGGACTGTCTCTCTGTGTTGCCGACTTGTACTTCCCAAGCGCTTAGTACAGTGCTCTGCACACAGTAAGTGCTCAATAAATACGATTGATTGAAACTTTGAGAAGGGTGAAGGAGGGCTTGGATGGAAGGGCAGGCGCTGCCTCTGGGTTTGGAGTGAACCTCTACTGCGTGGCCTCATGGAAAGATCGTGGTATGGGGAGTCCAGAGACCCGGGTTCTAATCCCACCTCCACCGCATGCCTGCTGTGTGACTTTGGGCAAGTCACTTAACTTTTCTGGGACTCGGTGTCCTCATCCGTAAAGTACAGATTCGATGCTCCCTCCATCCTCTGGATTGTACTAGATTGTAAACAGTGAGAATCATTCAGTCAATCAATCAATCGTATTTATTGAGCGCTTACTGTGTGCAGAGCACTGTACTAAGCGACGTGGCACGGAAAGAGCACAGACCTGGGAGTTAGAGGGCGGGACACATGCCGCGTGGCTCAGTGGAAAGAGCCTGGGCTTTGGAGTCAGAGGTCATGGGTTCAAATCCCGGCCCCGCCAACTGTGTGACTCTGGGCAAGTCACTTCACTTGTCTGGGCCTCAGTTCCTTCATCTGTAAAATGGGGATGAAGACTCTGAGCCCCCTGTGGGACAACCTGATCACCTTGTTACCTCCCCAGCGCTTAGAACAGTGCTTTGCACATAGTAAGTGCTTAATAAATGCCATTATTATTATTATTATTATTATTATCACCGTGTAACCTCCCCAGCGCTTAGAATAGTGCTTTGCACATAGTAAGCGCTTAACAAATACCATTGTTATTATTATTATTATTATCTTTCTGGTCTCATTTGCCTCATCTGTCAAAGGTGAGTCTCGTGTGGGACGGGGAGGGCTGTGTCCAACCTGATTGGCTTGTCTTTATCCCGGCACTTGGTACAGCGTCTAACACACAGTAAACACTTAAAAAATACCATTTTTTTTAAAAAAGGAAACCCAATGCACCTCCTCAGGCCAAGCGTAATGCAGGAGTGAAACCCCAGCATCCCAAGGGAGAAGTGCGAGGAGTTTCCAGTGGTTTTGATCAGTAATGAGTCATCCATTCCAAGTTGCTCGGGACCCTGCCCTGTTACTGCCGAATCCCACTGGAATACGTGGCGAGCATAAGGCATCTTCCGATCTTTTGTCTCTTCTTTATGACAACTCTGAGAGCGAGACTAATTCATAAATCAGAAGATTAAGTCCCAGAGGTGAAGCAGTTTGTCCATACGGATGACATTACGGGCAGAGCTGGATTTGAATTCAGAACCTCAGAGTTTCCGGGCTTTCATGAGTCTACTAAGTAGCCGTGAGAGTTGTCGCATTTGCTCCCTGGGGGCAGTGCAAGGAGAAAATAAAGAAGGGCCTTTGAATTCTCCATTCCCCTTCCCCTTCCCTTCCCATTCCTTTCCTTTCCCAGGATTCAATAATAATAATAATAATAATAATAATAATAGTAATGACATTTGTTAAGCGCTTACTATGTGCAAAGCACTGTTCTAAGCGCTGGGGGGGATACAATGTGATCAAGTTGTCCCATGTGGGGCTCACAGTCTTAATCCCCATTTTTACAGATGAGGTAACTGAGGCTCAGAGAAGTGAAGTGACTTGCCCAAGGTCACACAGCAGACTTGTGGTGGAGCCGGGATTCGAACCCCTGACCTCTGACTCCAAAGCCCGGGCTCTTTCCACTGAGCCACGCTGCAAAGCAGGGTGTCTAGTGGATAAAACACGCGCCTGGAAGTCAGAAGGGCCTGGGTTCTAATCCCGGCTCTGCCACTTGTCTGCTGTATGACCTTGGGCAAGTCCCTTTCCCTCAGATACCTTATCTGCATAATGGCGATTAAGACTGTGAGCCCCATGTGGGACACGGACTGTGTCCAAACTGAGTAACTAATACAGTACCTGACACATAGAAAGCGTTTAACAAATCCATTTAAAAAGAAAAAATCTGTTCTCCCTCCTAGTTAGAATGAGAACCGCGAGTCCAACTTGTACTTCCCAAGCGCTTAGTACAGTGCTCTGCACACAGTAAGCGCTCAATAAATACAATTGATTGATTGAGTGGGATAAGGGCCGTGTCCAATCTTATTATCTTGAATCTACCCCGGCACTTAGTACCGTGCTTGGCACATAAGAAGCGCTTAACAAATACAACAATTATAATTAATTATTAAAAACACTGATCAGCCAGGCTAATGTACAGTTCTGACAGTGGTGGCATGTTCATTCATGCTGGAAAGTTCATTCATTAAGTCATATTTATTAAGTTGCTCATTGTGTGCAGAGCACCGGACTAAGTGCTTGGAGGACAGTATAACAATTAACAGACACATTCCCTGCCCACAACGAGCTTACAGTCTAGAGAGAGTTTACAGATATGATTCCAACTGGAGAGATAACATGGACTCATCCCCAGGATCAGAAGGGCCTGGGAGTCTGAAGACCTGGGTTCTGATCCCGGCTCCACCACTTGCTTCATCATCATCATCATCAATCGTATTTATTGAGCGCTTACTATGTGCAGAGCACTGTACTAAGCGCTTGGGAAGTACAAATTGGCAACATATAGAGACAGTCCCTACCCAACAGTGGGCTCACAGTCTAAAAGGGTCACTTCACTTTTGTGGGTCTCCTCTATAAAATAGAGACTCAATCCCGGAGAAGCAGCGTGGCTCAGTGGAAAGAGCCACGGGCTTTGGAGTCAGAGGTCATGGGTTCAAATCTCAACTCCGCCACTTGTCAGCTGTGTGACTTTGGGCAAGTAACTTCACTTCTCTTTGCCTCAGTTGCCTCATCTGGAAAATGGGGATTAAAACTGTGAGCCCCACGTGGGAAAACCTGATCACCTTGTAACTTCCCCAGCGCTTAGAACAGTGCTTTGCACATAGTAAGCGCTTAACAGATACCATTATTATTATTATTAATGTTATTATTCTCCCTCAGATGTAGTGTCAGTCCCAGGTGGGCTAAGGCCCAGGTCTGGGCATGAGGCAAAGTGTGTTTGCAATTCTCAGGCCCTTGCTCTTCCCACTAGGCCACCCGGCTTCATTCTCACTTTGCCTGGGGTGAGGCCTAGAGACCAATGCATCAGCAGCCCTAAAGATGACCTCTCCGCTGCCTTCCACCCCCTTCTCCTGGAAACATCATCCAACCTCGGTTTCACTGACACCGTCTCTTCCCGGTTCTCCTCCGATCTCTTTGGCCGCTCATCCTCAGTCGTTTTCGCGGGCTCCTCCTCTGCCTCCCATCCCCTAACTGTGGGGGACCTTCAAGGTTCAGTTCTGGGTCCCCTTCTATTTTCCATCTGCACCCATTCCCTTGGAGAACTCGTTCGCTCCCAAAGCTTCAACTTCCACCTTTAGGCGGATGATTCCCAAATCTCCATTTCCAGCCCTGATCTCTCTCCCTCTCTGCAGCCTCACATTTCCTCCCGCCTTCAAGATAACTTTACTTGGATGTCCTGCCGTCACCTCAACCTTTACATATCCAAAGAGAGTTCTTGATCTTCCCACCCGAACCCTGTCTTCCCCCTGACTTTTCCATCACTGAGACGGCACCACCACCCTTCCTGCCTCACAAGCCCGTAACTTTGGCACTATGCTCGACTCCTCTCTCATTCAACCCACATATTCGGTCTGTTACTAAATCCTGTCGGTTCTACCTTCACAAAACCACTAAAATCCACCCCTTCCTCTCCCCGCAGACTGCTACCGTGTTAATCCAAGCGCTTATCCTGTCCCACGTTGATTACTGCATTAGCCTCCTTGCTAACCTCCCTGCCTCCTCTCTCTCCCGACTCCAGTCCATACTTCACTCTGCTGCCCGGATCGTTTTTCTACAAATCGTTCAGTTCCGTGTTTCCTCACTCCTCAAGGACCTCTGAGGTTGCCCATGCTCTTTCTCATCAACCTACTCACTGTACCTCCATCTCGCCTGTCTCGCCTTCAACTTCTCACCCACGTCCTGTCTCTGGCCTGAAACGCCCTCCCTCTTCATATCCGCCAGACAATGACTCTCCCCACCTTCAAAGCCTTTTTGACGGTCCATCTCCTCCAAGAGGCCTTCCCTGACTAAACCGTCTTTTCCTTTTCTCCCACTCCCTTCTGCCTCACCCTGACACAGGTCAGTGCTCAGCACAGAGTAAGAAGCGCTCAGTAAATACGATTGAGCTCTTCCGGTGGCTTTGTTCCAGGCTCTCTGAATCGTGACAGGCTGTGCTTGTAATTCCTTCCACCTCGGAGCACCTCAGGATTCAATCCGCAATTTTCAAAAACGCAGGGAAAAACAGTTCTAAGCGAATCTATACATTTGCTTGCGTTTTCGGGAGTGAACCGAATTGATACGTTAAAGGGCGGCAGTTGATGAAATTAAAAATCCAAATTTTTCTCAGAACTTTTAAGTTGGTTTTCTTGTTTTTAAATCTGCGCAGGGTTGAGGTACTTAGTGGTTTCAGAAATAGCTCTGCAGATACATTTTCATTTATCACTTGGCTCTGTGGTTGTCGCATGGGTGGGGTACCTTTTCCTTGTTTGTCACAGGGGTAAAAGATAAAAAAAAACTTTTGTTTCTCCCACAGTGCTGAGACAAACTAATCTTGAGCTAGCCTACAATGAAAAACCTACCTGACCCCTATGTCTTGCTCACATTGCCTTTAAATTCAGTGTTTGTGAGATCCAAGATGTGGTTTTTGTGCCCCAGGGGAGAGCTGCGACTGCTTATTTCATTTTTAGCACATCTTTCCCTCTGGGACTTCGTACACTTTAGCAAGAAAATGTTAATCTACCACAGCTCAGTGAGGGAGAAAAGTGTCAGGGCTTTCAATCTGTTGACAGTTAGTTTTAGGAGGTCTTGCTTTGCCCCACTACTTCCCCTGAGTCCCTCTGTGGTTGGTCCTGGTTTGGTGTCCACTGTCCAGATTTGTGAGACGATAATGATAATAATTGTGGTATTTGCCAAACGCTTCCTATGTGCCAAGCGCTGTACTAAACGCTGGGGTAGCTACAAGACAGTCGGGTTGGACACAGTCCCTGTCCCAAAAAGGGCTCACGTTTTTAATTCCCATTTTACAGATGAGGGAACGGTAGCCCAGAGAAGTGAAGTGACTTGCCCAGGGTCACACAGCAGACAAATGAAAGCAGACAAAAGCGGGAGGCTGTGAGCCCGTTGTTGGGTAGGGACCGTCTCTATATGTTGCCAGCTTGTACTTCCCAAGCGCTTAGTACAGTGCTCTGCACCCAGTAAGCGCTCAATAAATACGATTGAATGAATGAATGAAATGAAGATTAAGTCCCCCAAAAAGCCCCCAGGAAGGACCCTATGCCTAGAGCTGTCTGCGTCACGAGGTGGAGGATGAGAACAGCGTCTCCACCCTTGGTTGCTTTATGGTACTTGTTAAGCACTCACTAGGTGCCAAGCATTGTACTAAGCGCTGGGGTAGATACAAGCTAATCAGGTTGGATTCAGTCTGTGTCCCTCATGGAGCTCACAGTCTCAATCCCCGTTTTAAAGATGAGGAAACTGAGGCCCCCTGAAGTGACTTGCCCAAGGTTACGCAACAGACAGGTGGCGGAGCCGGAATTAGAACCCAGGTCCCTCTGACCCCCAGAACCACGCTCTATCCACCAGGCCATTCGGTCTTTAGGTTTCAACTGCATTCACACAAGGTCCGGGGAAGCTACTGTTAGTTTAGCCCTCGGGTTAATCATGATGGGATTCATGACCAGTCCTCTTTAGGAAGAGAGCTTTAGGCGAATTTTAAAAAGAAATTCATCCCATTAAAAAGAAGCGGGGGGGGGGGGGGTTCCACCCCTTGAAACTAAAGTCTTCCTCGCCATGAATTTTGGAGTTTGAACAGATATCAGAGGGAGGGGTCAGACAATGAATCGATCAGTGGTATTTGATTGGGACAAGCAAGCGCACTTGTCTGTGGTGTGACCTTGGACAAGTCACCTGCTTGTCTGAGCCTCAGTACTCATTTATAGAATGAGAGCTAAGATTGGGAGTCCCACGGGGGGACAGGGTCCGTATCCATCCTTGTAAACACCCCAGAGCTTAGAACAGGACCTGGCACATAGTAAGCGCTTAACAAACACCATTTATTGAACGCCTCTTGGGGTTCACATGTTTGCCCACGAAGGAAGATCCAGTGATCTGCCAATTTCCTCACCCTCCTGTCGTGTGTTTTCTCTCTGTTCTATCAGGTGACCAGACCCTGCAGCTACAACAAAAAATCCCACTTCGACTTTGAAGAAGAGGATGTTGACAAACTTGAGATCAGGTAGGAAATGAACGGTTTTTGTTTTTTTTTTTCACCTTGCCATTTTCGTTTGGGTTTGTTCCTGTTTGTTGGGCAACTGGGTGGGGTTGTTTCCCTGGAGCCTTTTGCAGAGGGTTTCTGAAGTGGCACCGACCTCTGAGGGCCATTTAGCTTCAGGAAGAGACACTGTCTTTGTGGTTTCTCGAACTGGGTGGGGTACCTCTGAGAGATTTTAAAGTGGTGGGGCAAACTGAAGCCGCAGAATTCTACCCTGCTGTTCGGGCTGGGGGCTTTCTGGGGAGGATGAGTCAGATTTTTTCCTCCCCGCCGCCCAATTCGCCTCCTTCACTCCCTCCACCCAATCTTGGGGCGTGCTTGGGTATCTGGAAGCATTCTGGGATTTTTAAGGCTTGATTATTTGGGAGGAAGGATTAGAAGACGACAGAGAGCTGTAGGAATCATGGGGGATGATTATTGGCGGGGAAAAGTGAGGCTTCTCTTCCCTCGCCCCCCCAAAAACCAAAACCCGTTTTTCTGTTCAGATGCTGAGGTTCTGTTTTGCTCAAGAACTCCAGAATTTGAGAATTAGAACTCAGATCTTCACTAAGCCTCTCACGCTCACCATTTCTTTCAGGATAGTTACCCCTTTAGCTTCAGAAGTTCTGGCCCACTCCGATTCTTTCGTGAGGGCAGCCGGTTTTAAAAGAAATAAAGATTCTTCCCTCCCCACTCCACCGGGATTTCAGGCCAGGATCCCAACGGCGGTTTCGGAGAGACCCGTTCGGTTCTGATAGAATTCAGAGGAATTAGGCAGCAAATGATGGCTAATAGCACTTTGGAGACGAAGGGATCCTTTCACACGCCGCTTCCCTGGATTCAGAGTGGGGTTCGTCTACGGTCCAATTCTGCTACCATAAACTAAGGACTGCTCGTGGAAGAGCAGAGAGGGAGGCTGAAGCCACAGGCTGGAGACAGCCCTTTCCTCCTCCACAGAGTCCCGGGGATGTTTGGAAAATGTTAAGCATCCGTCCACATGGAAGCGATTTCGTTGGTAGTTTTCGGCGCTCACCTCTCCCTTGTTTCCGCCAAGGGTGTTGTCATAGAGACGGGGTCTTGTTTTAGCACTCGGCTAAGGCTGCCTTGTCTCTCAGAGTCCGTTGCCCGCTGATTCCGACCTCCTCACTCTTTCCTCGGGCCCCAGCGAGACACCAAAGGGAGACTTGTGGGGTGAGGGAGGGAAGCTGTGGACACGGAGCTGATTCCCTTGTCCGTGTCCCCGAGTTCTACCAACTCCAGGAGGGGGGCCTATCTATGCAGCAGGTTGCTGAAGGTCATCATCATCATCAATCGTATTTATTGAGTGCTTACTATGTGCAGAGCACTGTACTAAGCGCTTGGGAAGTACAAATTGGCAACATATAGAGACAGTCCCTACCCAACAGAGGGCTCACAGTCTAAAAGTGGGCTCACAGTCTAAAAGGTCCTGAAACTCAGCTGGCACCTGAAAATTGCGGGAGACCTGCAAAGGTTTCCACAAAAGAGGGCAGACCACCTCTAGACCGTGATCTCGTTGTCAGCAGGGAATATGTCTGTTGTTGTATTGTACTCTCCCAAGCGCCTAGTACAGTGCTTTGCACACAGTAAGTGCTCAATAAATATGATTGAATGAATAAATCCTCATCGTCAATCGTATTTATCGAGCGTGTACCGTGTATAGAGCACTACAGTAAGCGCTCAATAAATACGATTGATTGATTGATTGATAGATACTGGGCACCTGGGAGAGTATAATACAACAGAGTTGGTAGGCACGTTCCCTGCCCACAGTGAGCTTACAGGCTAGAGGGGGAGACAGACTTTAATATCAATAAGCCAGAATCTTTATTCCAAGGGCCGAGCTATTAATCAATCAGTGGTATTTACTGAGCACTTACTATGTGAATCCGATTATTCAAAGCCAGGATATTTCCGTTCTTGCCTTTCTGGCCAGAGATTTGGGCTGCTGTCGTACCCACTTTAGAGTTATTTATCCAATTTAAGGAGCTTCCCAAGCTGTATTTTTAGACAATAATGACCCTACAGGAGAATGTAAGAAAAGCCACTACTGTGTCACACAGTGTCAGTCGGATGCGTCAAGGACCCATGTGATATTTGCCCACCTGGACCCCCATCCCAGTATCTCGCTTTATTTTATAGTATTTGTTAAGCGCTTACTATGTGCCAGGCACTGTTCTAAGCCCTGTGGTAGATGGAAGCTTGTCAGGTTGGGCACAGTCCATGTCCCACATGGGGTCCACAGCCTTAATTCCCATTTTCCAGATGAGGAAAATAACAGGGAACTGCCCAAGGTCACCCAGGAGACAAGGAGTAGAGCCAGGATTAGAACCCAGGTCCTTTGAGACGTCGAGGCCCGTGCTCCATCCACCAGGCCATGCTGCTTTCCCTACCTGTAATGTTTCCCCACTCCATCCCTAATCTTTCCTTCTAGTAACTCCTACAAACCACCTGATTGTGAATTTCCCCCAGCATCTCTGGAAGCTGCTGAAAATTTCCAACTGCCCACCTTCCCACCCGTGCAAATTCCCTGTGCGCCACGTGTGAAGAAGTGTTTCCTTAAATTTGTTTGGAACCTACCTCCCTCGAGATTGCATGGGGGCTTCCTAAACGTATTTCCAGGGGGCTGGGGAAACCACAATTTGGCGTTGGCCCTGGCTGCGCCCTTTGTGGTTTTCTACATTTTGATCGTGTCTTTTCCCAGACTCTAGAAGACATTAAAAGGCCGAGGAGCCAGGAGACCAGTTCCCGAAAAACACGGAATGTTCACAGACAGAAATAACCGATCTAGAGTTAAACATTCCACTTTCTGTGGCCTTTGTAAATGCCAGTTAACTTTTGGCTGCCAGTGAATTGTGGTTTGGGTTCTTTGAGTTCTTACATTGGCAGGATCGCAGGATCCTCCCTCCCTGTATGGCCAGAAGACTAGCGAGAGCACCGAGCTCCGAAATGTTAATTGAAACGAAAACCTTGCCTTTAACGAGGAACACATGCCCGCAGCTTTATTCGGGGAATCATTTGAACTTTCATACTTTTGGATGGGTGGATAAGCAAAAGGGTACAGTGACAACGATCATTTGTCATACTCGTAAAGAAAGCCCCGCCGAAAAAGAGCGTCTTCTGTTGCTTATTTCTCAAGCCACCACATTTCCAGAGAAAAAGGAAAGGCAAACTTTGTGGAAATGTTTCGGAACACGGCGGAGAAGCAGCGTGGCCTAGTGGAAAGAAGTCAGACGATTTGGCTTCTAATCCCCACTTCACCACTTGCCTGTTCTGTGACCTTGGACAAGTCTCTTTCTTGCTCCACGCCTCAGTTTCTCCATCTGTAAAATGGGGATTCAGTACGTGCTTCCCTCCTCCTTAGACTGAGCCCTGTGTGATACCCGTTGTTGGGTAGGGACCATCTCTATATGTTGCCAGCTTGTACTTCCCAAGCGCTTAGTACAGTGCTCTGCACACAGTAAGCGCTCAATAAATACGATTGAATGAATGATACAGAGTGCATCCCATCTCGTTATCTTTTATGTATTCCAGTGTTTGTCACAGAGTAAGCGCTTAACAGTTACCACAGTTATTATTAGAGAAAGTGTTGATATTGTAATGAGATCCCAGCTCCGCCAATTGTCAGCTGTGTGACTTTGGGCAAGTCACTTAACTTCTCTGTGCCTCAGTTACCTCATCTGTAAAATGGGGATTAAGATTGTGAGCCCCACGTGGGACAACCTGATCACCTTGTATCCCCCCCAGCGCTTAGAACAGTGCTTTGCACATAGTAAGCGCTTAACAAATACCATTATTATTATTATTATTATCAGGGGCAGCAGATGGAAGGCAGAAGATTGTGTCTTTCTCCCTGCCCCTGATGATAATGGTATTTGTTAAACACTTACTATGTTCCAAGCCGTTGGCTAAGCTCTGGGGTCGATACAAAATGATCAGGTCAGACACAGTCCCTGTCCCACATAGGGCTTACCGTCTAAGGGAGAACAGGTATCGAACCCCCATTTTACAGATGAGGAAATGAAGGCACAGAGAAGCAAAGTGACTGGCCAAGGGTCACGCAGCAGGGAAGTGGCGGAGCCGGGATTGGAACCCAGGTCTCCTCACTCCCAGCCCTTGGTCAGATCCTTCCCCTGCGCCCCCGTGGGCAAGTCTGAGCCGCACGATTTTCCTTCCCCATCTTTCTCCTGCCGAGTCCTTGAAGGGTATGACTACTATCGGCTCCTTCGACGCAGCCTGGGTCGATCACCTGTTGTGAATTTGCCAGGGAACACCAGGCTTCTGGGTCTGGGGGCCTTCAGACTCGCCCAGTTGCAGTGCGAGTTCTCGCTCGGGATCGACCGGAGGAAAGGCCAGGTCCCTGTTTGAAATGGCTTCCCCGTCTGCAGCGTGCAGCTTCTCCTCATCTGTAGAAAGCCAAGCAGCTCCACAGAGTCACAGTCTCGGGGAAAAGAAAGCCGAGGTAGGGGAATCCCAACCCGATGGTTAAGAGGCTGCTCAGTGTTTTGCTATTAAATATCTGGTTCTTTGGGCTAAACTTTCCCTATATATGGCGGCTTGGAACCTGCCTCGTCGTTGAGGGCTGGAAATAGTCTTCCAAGGTGAATGGCTGTTGGTTTTAATTCAGGGCTCTGCCTCAGTTGTTTGCCAGATGTCTGTTTCTTTTAACGCTCTGGGCGCTGGAGAGTTTGAAGGTGGGTGGTGGCATCCTTCACGTCTGTTTGCCCCCCAACTGCCCACTGTTACTCATAATCACACAGTAAGCGCTCAATAAATACGATTGATGATAATCCTCCTGGCCAGAGAATGTAATGTCCGGCAGCTGAAGAAGCTATCTGGCCCCCTGAAGGTCCCCAGGATCACTCTGGAAAATTCAGTTTCACAGTCACCTTGTTCAGCACTAATAACGATGATGATATTTGTTAAGCGTTTACTACGTGTCCAGCACTGTTCTAAGCGCTGGGGTAGATACACGCTAATCAGGTTGGACACAGTCCCTGTCCCACGTGGGGCTCCCAGTCTCAATTCCCGTTTTCCAGGTGAGGTAACTGAGGCCCAGAGAAGCGAAGTGACTTGCCCAAGTTCACGCAACAAGACGAGTGGCGGAGCTGGGATTAGAACCCAGGTTCTTCCGACTCGCAGGCCGGGGCTCTATCCATCGGGCCGAGCTGCTTCCCTTCAACGCGAAGCACTTAGGAAGTGCTTGGTAGGGAGTTACTCTCAAAGCAGAAGGGACCTGACTAAGAGGGCAGATGGCTTGTATGGTGGTATGATTTTTGAACATCATTTCTGCAAAAATAGCATGGCGGTTTGCCTGCTATTTGCAGAGCGCAGGACCTCCCCGTGCCCCCCGCCTCCCCCTTCCTCGGCAGGAAGCACTTTGACTTGCCCCGTGGGCTTTGTCAGGCCATGTGGCAGAATGTGATTGGCGAGTCCTTCGTTTGGCACTTGAAGGTTCTGGGTGAAGAGTTCAGGGACTGAGATTTTACAACCCGACATCTTCTGTGGGCCCGCGTGGGAGCCACCAGGGAGGAAAACCGAGAGCGGGGAGAAACCGGCCAAACAATCAGTGGTGTTTATTGAGCGCTGACTGCACGCTTCGGAATGGACAAGTACCATAGTTACTGGCGGCAACTAGCCTGTGAGAGATTCAGCCTCTCACCATTTTGGGACTGGTCGGTTTAAATTCCCCCAGGTGACATGTCATGTCGCTTCCTTCATTCAGTTGTATTGAGCGCTTACTGTGTGCAGAACACTGAACTAAGCACTTGGAAAGTATAGTTTAGCAACAAGTAGAGACAATCCCTGCCCACAATGGGCTCACAGTCTAGAAGGGAGGAGACAGGCATCAAAACCAGCAAACAGGCATCAGTTGCATGAATATAAATAAATAAAATTCTAGATATATGCACATCATTAATATAAATAGAATTCTGAATATGTACATATATACACAAGTGCTGCGGGGGAGGCCAGTAGAGCAAAGGGACGGAGTCGGGGCAACGGGGAGGGGAGAAGGAGCAGAGGAAAAGGGGGGCTTAGTCTGGGAAGGCCTCCTGGAGTAGGTGAGTCTTCAGTAGGGCTTTGAAAGTCATCTGCCAACTCTGAGGACAGTCCAGCGCTGAGGCCTGTGGTCTGTCTAGATTATAAGCTTCTTGTGGGCTGGGAAAGTATCTGTTTATTGTAATAATGTCTTCTCCTGAGTGCTTAGTACAGTGCTCTGCACACAGTAAGTGCTCAATAAATATGAATGAATGAATGAACTGTTGACTGGGGCAGCTGCCTCAGAGATGCAGGAGACAGAATAAAAACATTTCTCTTCTGGGGCCCGAAGCTTACTCTGCTCTGAGCTCCCCTAATGTCTTCAGGAATTAACAGCGATGATTAACCATGCTAACTCATTCATTTTGATCATTCATTGAAACATATGCATTACTGTATGCTGAGCACTGGACTAAGCGTTTGGGAGAATACAATATAACAGTAAACAGACATTCCCTGCCCACAATGAGCTTAAAGTCTAGAGGGGGAGACCGACATTAATAGAAATAAATGACAGGGACAGAAGGGCAGTCACAAGCAAAGGGTCACCTTGTTTCAAGTTCGTCTCAGTTCCCGATATCGGCCGCCGATCTGTGCCATAGAATCGTACCGCATGGAAAGAATCCTGTGAGGTCTATTTGTGTGGATGGGGGCGGACACCCAAATCGACCTCTCGGGAAAACCCCTAAAACGTTTCGCACTTCCCGGTGAAACCCAATCCCGTTTTCCGAGATCTCCAGAGAAGGTTCTGTGGCTCTTTTACTTTGGGCACTGAGGATAGTAAGCACTCAGTAAATACCACTGATCGATTCACGCCCGCTCGCTCATCTCTGATTTACTCTGATCCCTCCGAGGAAGATAGATGGGAGAGTCACGAGATCGCACAATAGCGTTCTGCAGGATTTCCACCTGAAAACAAAGAGCGTGTTATTTCTCATTGATTTGTCTGTTCCAGGATTGACCTTTGGAATGCCAGTAACTTGAAGTTTGGAGATGAGTTTCTGGGAGAACTAAGAATTCCTCTGAAGGTTCTCCGACAGTCCAGTTCTTATGAAGCATGGTAACTCCTACCTACTAGAGTTTAAACAATTTCTCTTGCCTCCTCTCGGTCCCAATTTTTTCTTCAATGCCCTGTGCTTTATCTGCATTGCAGTTGAGGCACCGGAATTGCCCCAGGCCGTGTTCGTCCGGCATTCAGAAGGTCACGGGTTCTAATCCCAGCTCCGCCGCTTGTCTGCTTTGTGACCTTGGCCACTTCACTTCTCTGTGCCTCAGTTACCACATCTGTAAAATTGGGATTGAGACTGTGAGCCCCATGTGGGACAAGGAATGTGTCCAGCCCGATTAGCTTGTATCTACCCCAGCGCTTACTACAGTGCCTGGCACACAGTAAGTGCTTAACAAGTAACATTATATTATTATTATGGCTTCAGAGCTGAAGAAACTGGCTGGCTGGCAGGGGGAAAACCATTGATCCTTGTGCTCTTTTCAGGTATTTCCTGCAGCCGCGAGATAACGGCAGCAAGTCGCTGAAACCAGATGACCTCGGTTCCTTGAGGTTAAATGTGGTTTACACAGAGGACCATGTTTTTTCCTCCGACTATTACAGCCCTCTCAGAGACCTCCTGTTAAAATCCGCCGATGTTGAGGTACGGCACTTGTTTAGACCCAGCCGGTGACCCTGAGAAATGGCTCTCGTCAGTGGGTGGGTAGAGGGGAGGAGGAAGTTGATGCGGGTTTGTGGGGTTGGAGGAGAGGGAAGGCGTGAAAAGAAGCAGCGTAAACCTCTAGCGTCCGATACCTCCTCAGCCGCTTCCTTTGAGTATTTGTGAATTTCACAAAGAGTGGCATTTCCCACTCGTTCGGTTCCGTTCTTTATCACCCTGCTCTGTCCGCCCAGAAAGACACACCCCATCCGTCTGCAGTTACAACCGTTTTGAGAACCCGCAAGCCGTGCGTATCGGCTTCCTAATTCTGTATATGACTGCCAAAGGAACTCGGTGGGGTTCCTTGCAGTTTATTTTCATAAGCAGTGGAGGGTGGGGGGGGACAACTTTGGCTCAGAAATTGTCATTTCGAGTGGCTCGGGAGAGACACCGGGCTGAAGGGGAAGTGGGGGGTGGCGGGGGGGAATACCGACTGACAGATTTTCGTCCCCTTTCGCCCGCGAAGCCGTGGGCGTCGGTAACGTCCCAGGGGTCGATGCCGTCCCAGTGTCGAGGCTTTAAGCATCCTCCTGCTGCCCTCTGGCGACTGATAACTGAGGCCCAGAGAAGTAAAGTGACCTGTCCAAGGTCACACAGCAGACAAGTTGTGGAGCCAAGATTAGAATTCAGGTCCGAATTCCCTCCACACATCCGCCTCCCTCCACACATCTGCCAAGCTAGCTCCCTTCCTCCCTTCAAAGCCCTACTGAGAGCTCACCTCCTGCAGGAGGCCTTCCCAGACTGAGCCCCCTCCTTCCTCTCCCCCTCCTCCGCCTCACCTCTTTCCCCTCCCCACAGCACCTGTATATAAGTATGTACGTATTTATTACTCTATTTTATTTGTACATATTTATTCTATTTATTTTATTTTGTTAATGTGTTTTGTTGTCTGTCTCCCCCTTCTAGACTGTGAGCCCGCTGTTGGGTAGGGACCGTCTCTAGATGTTCCCAGCTTGTACTTCCCAAGCGCTTGGTACAGTGCTCTGCACACAGTAAGCGCTCAATAAATACGATTGAATGAATGAATGAAAATGAACGAATGAGGCTACCGTAGCCCAACATGGCTTTGAAATGAGAAGCCACCGCGGCCGTTTCCAGGGGTATGGCCTGCGGACCCCTCGCTCGCCATTGGCACCGGAGGGGGGATCGGCCTTGGGGGAGTGTAGCCTTTTGCAAAGAACCAGCGTCTCTCTCACTGTCTGGCCGCCCTCCCCTTCTTCCACCCCCAGCCCGTCTCGGCCTCGGCTGCCCACGTCCTGGGCGAGGTTTGTCGCGAGAAGCACGAGGCGGCCATCCCGCTGGTGCGGCTGTTCCTCCACTATGGCAAGATCGTGCCTTTCATCAGCGCCATCGCCAACGCGGAAGTGAGGAGGACCCAGTGAGTATCCACCCGCCCCCCGGGTCCATCCCGTGCCCCCATTAGTGTCGAAGAAATCGGAGGGGGCGGGCACACGTGGAGAAGCAGCGTGGCTCAGTGGAAAGAGCCCGGGCTTTGGAGTCAGAGGTCACGGGTCCAAATCCCGGCTCCGCCGATTGTCAGCTGTGTGACTTTGGGCAAGTCGATTCACTTCTCTGGGCCTCAGTTACCTCATCTGTAAAATGGGGATTAAGACTGAGCCCCCTGTGGGACAACCTGATCATCTTGCAACCTCCCCAGCGCTTTGAACAGTGCTTTGCACTTAGTAAGCGCTTAATAAATGCCATTATTATTATTTTTCTTATTAAGCCCAAGAAGCAGCAGGGCCTAGCGGATAGAACCCGGGCCTGGGAATCGGAAGGTCCTGGGTTCTTATCCCGTCTCTGCTGTGAGACCTAGGGCAAGTCACTTCGCTTCTCTGGGCCTCAGTTCCTTCATTTGGAAAATTACGAGTGTGAACCCCACGTGGGACCAAGACTGTGTCCAGCCTGATTAACTTGTACCTACCCCAGTGCTTGCAGTAGCACTTGGCACATAGTAAGCGCTACCATAATTATTATTATTAGGAAGACTGCATCATGGACAAGTCTAAGAACCTTTTTTTAAAAAAAAAAATGTAGATGAACATCGGCATTTACAGCAGTTAGTTTTTGAAATTGGAAACTAGGAAGTCGTGAACCGTGTTTAGCGGGGTGATTCTTTCAGGCCTGTCAGAATCTTCACCATGGCTTGTTATGATGTGGATTCACTCCAAAGCAAAAATAGTTACATTGTACTCTCCAGTGCTTAGTGCTCTGCACACAATAAGCATTCAATAAATACGGTGGAATAAATGAATGAAAAGCCAGTTACCAAGAGGGTCTCCTGAAAGAAGAATCCAGTTCAGTTATTTGGCCGGTAAATGGTGATGGTTTTTGTTAAGCTCTTACTATGTGCGAGGCACTGTACTAAATGCTGGAGTGGGTACAGACTTAATCAGGTTGGACACAGTCCCTATCCCACACAGGACTCAGTCTCAGTCCCCATTTTTCAGATGAGGCAACTGAGGCCCAGAGAAGTTATTTGCCCAAAGTCACATAGCAGACAAGCAAGAGGAGCCGGGATTAGAACTCAGGACCTTCTGACGCCCGGGCCCGTGCACTATCCATGAGGCTGTGCTAAATTTTGGGGTGCCATCAGAAAGGGGTACAGGGAGCTGGAGTTTTAGAGCCGAGGACTGAGCTTAGTTTCTCAGCATCTTTCACATCTGTTTTTGGGCTCTCTGTTGGGATGGAATGAAAACCCCCAGCTGTTGATCAGCCACTGGGATAAAACAAAGCTATAACTCCCTTTGATCCCAGATTGATCCATATTCGCCGATCCAACTGGGGAGTTCAAACCCAGCTGATTTGCCTTTTCTCTCTCTCTCTCTGCCAAACCGGTGGGATTTCACAGGCAAGGAATCACTCTGCCTCTGTTTCCCTTCCCTTTACCTCAGTTTCCACATCCACATAATGGAAATAATAACACCTGCCTTTCCTTATCAACCTCGCAGGGTTGTCGGAGGGCAAAAATGAGTTAATTAATGTGCAAGCGCATTGAGAATTAAAGCGGTATAGAAAACCTCGGTACTATAATTACTCCAGTGTCTTTGCCAAAATCAATTTCCCAGTGGAAAGAGAGTTGGATAAATCAGCAAAGGTCAGTGTTCTGACCTTCCCCGAGATGTCTAGAAGATGTCTAGATGTCTGAAAAGATTTCACAGCATCCACCTGCAGAATAGCCGACTGAAATGGTTCTTCAGACAGCATTTTGTTTTTCTCCTTTTTTTAAAATATAATTTGAAAAACCCACACTAATATTTGACTACGTGCCTTTGTAAACAAAGGAGCATCCAGAAATAGCTTCTGGCCCCCTGAAATTCTCCTATTATTTCTGGAGGTTAGCGGGTTTTTACGCATAGGTGAAATGACAAAATAAATTTCTGTTTTCCAGAGATCCGAACACCATCTTCAGAGGAAACTCACTAACGTCCAAGTGCATCGATGAGACGATGAAACTTGCAGGCATGCATTACCTTCAAGTTACACTAAAGCCGATAATAGATGAGGTAAGAGCAGTTCTCAAGTGCTGACTTCAGAAAAGCGTTTGCATAAATCATCTTTGGTGGGCTAGGATTGTCAGTTTCATCAAGTGTTAGCCTTCTTTGAGGGGGGAGGAATTTGCTGGAAATGATAGTTCTCACAGAGAATTCCATTTTGGGTATTAAGTGGACCTCCAGTTTCCTAGCTGTGATGAAAAAATGTCAGTGGGAACCTGCCTTTTCCAGGATCTCGTGTTTGTGATCTTGAGTTTGGGGAATTCCGTTTCAACAAACCATCATAAAGTGGAGGCGCATAAAGGGTGATAGAATCAATCAATCCTATTTACTGAGCACTTAGCATGTGCAGAGCCCTGCACTAAGCACTTGGGAGAGTAAAATATGGCAAAATTTGCAGACACGTTCCCTTGCCCGTAATGATCCTACAGTCTGGGTGGGGGGAAACGGACACTTATATGAATAAATAAGTAAATTATTTATTCAGAGAAGATAGAAGTCAGATTCACTCTAGGAAAAGCTAGCTATCCCAAATAAGAGCTCCTACGTGTCCTCTATTTTTGAAGCAGTGTGGTTATTCCTAGATATCTGATTCCGCTTGCGATGTGGTGACATTCCGCTATCCGTCCGGCACAGTATGACCGCTCTCTTTTGAGACCAATAACTGAGACAGACATTTAGACCACAAATTTCCGTTCCAAGTGATTCAGCACTTTGTCCTGAACTTTCAGCTGTGCTGCCTTGTCAGGAACGTTTCCCCCGCGAACAGTTTGATGAGGTGACCCTATTTCCCAGGAGACGGCCGACTGAATGATATCCTCCTGTGGACACTGATGAAGTTCAGTTCAGCCTTTCATGGGAGGAGTTCAAACAGGTGTCAGGCTTAACTCGATTTCCTCAGATTTGAAGCAACGTTGAGGGAGGCAAAGAAGCCAGACTTCCAAAATGAGTTTTAATCTGTTGCCAGTGAACTGTAAGCTATAGGCTCCTTGCAGGCAGAGAAAATGCCTATCAGCTCTATCATACGGTCCAGAGCGCTTAGTACAGTGCTCTGTCCATGGAAAGCACTCAGTAAGAAAGCTGAGAAGCAGCATGCCAAAGTGGATAGAGCATGGGCCTGGAACTAAGGAGGGCACGGGTTCTAATCCTGCCTCTGCCACTTGTCTGCTGTGTGGCCTTGGGCAAGTCACTTTGCTTCTCTGGGCCTCAGTTCCCTCATCTGTAAAATGGGGATTGAGACTGTGGCCCCATGTGCGACAGGGACTGGGTCCAACCTGATTACCTAGTATCTACTCCAGCGCTTAGTGCTTGGCACATAGTAAGCGCTTAACAAATACCATTATTATTGTTATTAATAATAAATATGATTGGTATTTTTCAGGTTTTAGGCCAGGTTCCCCTGGAGAACTGGAAATACTGATTGTTGCTACGTTTTGGTTGGCAAGTCTCATTTCTTCCAACTCTGTTGTTTTGTGCTCTCCTAAGTGCTTAATACAGCGCTCTAGGTGCACAATAAGCGCTCAATAACTACCACTGATGGCTTGACTGTTCAGTATGAGTCGGCTTTTCGCCTGCCACAGTTCCAGGCTTAAAAAAAAAAAATGGACCGTCTGATCTTTGCTGACAGACACAGATGCTAATGGTTGCCAATATTCTCTACAGATCTGCCAAGTCCACAAGGCTTGCGAAATTGATCCTGTAAAGTTAAAAGATGGGGAGAATCTGGAAAACAACATGGTACGTCACCTGTCTGGTTTTAACCCAGATTTTTGGAATAAAAAATGGTCACCCTGGGAGGGAGGCCTTCTGCAACGGACTGGGAGAATCAGCATGGCTGAGTGGAGAGAGCACAGACCTGGGAGTGAGGACGACCTGGGTTCCGATCCTGCTGCCTGTCTGCTGTGTGACTTTGGGCAGTCACTTCACCTCTCTGGGCCTCAGTTACCTCATCTGTAAAATGGGGGTGAAGAGCGTGAGCCCCATGGGGGACAAGGGACCGTGTCCAACTTAACTCGTATCTACCCCGGCACTTAGAGTGGTGCTTGGCACAAAGTAAGTGCTTAACAAGTATCACAATTATTAAGGCGGGGTTTGCAGAGTGAGGAGAGACAGAGAATGAGGAAATTGGGGCTGGAAAATAGGTGTCCCTTCCTCTACCCAGCATCATGACCCTTTACCATTTCCGGGCATTGGTTCCAATGTTGCCGACTTAAGAAAACCTACCAGCGTGGCTCAGTGGGAAAAGCACGGGCTTTGGAGTCAGAGGTCATGGGTTCAAATCCCGGCTCCACAACTTGTCAACTGTGTGACTTTGGGCAAGTCACTTAACTTCTCTGGGCCTAAGTTCCCTCATCTGTAAAATGGGGATGAAGACTGTGAGCCCCACGTGGGACAACCTGATCAACTTGTAAATTCCCCAGCGCTTAGAACAGTGCTCTGCACATAGTAAGCGCTTAATAAATGTCATTATTATTACTATTATTACCATTGTTGCTTTCTGAAGGTCAGTCAGCCTGTCAGTCGTATTTATCGAGCACTGTACTAAGCGCTTGGAGAGTACAACACAGGAATAAACAGACACATTCTGTTTTGGGCCCCAGACTGAGCCCCCTCCCTCCCCTCCCCACAGCACCTGTATATATATATTTGTACATATTTATTACTCTATTTTACTTCTACATATTTATTCTATTTATTTTATTTTGTTACTATGTTTTGTTTTGTTGTCTGTCTCCCCCCTTCTGGACTGTGAGCCCGCTGTTGGGTAGGGACCGTCTCTATATGTTGCCAACTTGTACTTCCCAAGCGCTTAGTACAGTGCTCTGCACACAGTAAGCGCTCAATTTAATACGATTGAATGAATGAATGAATGAATGAACATTCCCTGCCCACAATGAGCTGGCAATCTAGAGGGGAGCATGGTCATAATGATGAGAATGATTAAGGCCAAAAATAATAATAATAAATTACCGTGGCTCTTGATAAATGCTTACTTTGTTCCCAGCACTGTACTGATCACTACGATTGGTGATGAAGTCAAAAACGGTCCCTGTCCCACAAGCAGCGTGGCTTAGTGGAAAGAGCACGGGCTTGGGAGTCGGGGGACGTGGGTTCTAATCCCAGCTCCGCCACTTGTCTGCTGTGTGACCTTGAGTAAGCCGCTTAACTTCTCTGTGCTTCAGTTACCTCATCTGTAAAATGAGAATTAAGACTACGAGCCCCACGAGGGACAACCTGATTAGCTTGTATCTACCCCAGCACTTAGAACAGTGCTTGGCACATAGTAAACGCTTCACAAATACCAACATTATTATTATTATTATTATCTAAGAAGGAGGGTAAACAAGTATAGAAGCCCCCTTTTACAAATGAGGAAACTGAAGCCCAGAGAAGTTAAGTGATTTGTCCATGGTCACACAGAGGGCAAATGGGGAAGCAGTATGGCCTAGTGGATAGAGCACAGGCCTGACAGTCAGAAGGGCCTGAGTTCTAATCCCGGCTTCGTCGCTTGTTTGTTTGCCCAAAGTCACACCACACATCCTATTTCAATTCTATCTCTTAGTACGGCGCTTGGGAAGTAGTAAGCGCTTAGCACTTAGACTGTAAACTCTTTGTGGATGTGGAACATGTAATAGTTGTTGTATTCTTAAGCACTTACTTCCCTTCCAGACTGTTGTTGGGTAGGGACTGTCTCTGTTGCCAAATTGTACTTTCCAAGCGCTTAGTACAGTGCTTCGCACTCAGTAAGTGCTCAATAAATACGATTGAGTGAATGAACATGTCAAGCATTATTCTAAATGCTGGGGTAGATACAACTTAAGTCGGATACAGTTCCATTCCCACTGGGGGCTCACGGTCTTAATCCCCATTTTACAGATGAGGGAACTGAGGCACAGAGAAGTGAAGTGACTTGCCCAAGGTCACACAGCAGACAAGGAGTGGAGATGCCATTAGAACCCAGGTCCTTCTGACTCCCGGGCCTGGGCTCTAGCCACTAAACCCGGCTGCCGGGGAGAAGAGAATTCAGTATTTGGGTCAGTACGACTGTTCTTCCGTGTTGCAGGAAAATCTGCGTCAGTACGTGGACCGCATCTTCAACGTTATTACCAAATCTGGGGTAAGCTGCCCCACTGTGATGTGTGACATTTTCTTCTCCCTAAGAGAGTCTGCCGCCAAGCGCTTCCAAGGTGAGTCATCGGCGTATTGATTACACGTCCCGCGGCTCAAAATAACTACGCGTCCACCTCCGATAATTATCTTCCCATCTGCCGCCCACGTCCCAGCGGGGCTAATGGCGGTTTTAAAAAGGTGGCCAGAAAACCAAGCACGAACCCCCTAGGTCATTTTTTGCGGAGTTTCTTCTGTTTGCTTCCCTGTCTGGATTGGAAAACCAGGTCCCCGGAGCGCCGGCGGATGCGTGACGGATCTGCCGCGGTCCCTGTCCCACAGGAGGCTCCCGATCTAAGCCGGAGGGAGAACGGCTGTTTCATCCCCATTTTACAGACGAGGAAACGGAGGCCCCCCAGAGACGTTAAATGACTCGCCCGAATCCCGATCTAAGCCGGAGGGAGGACAGGCGTTTCATCCCCATTTTACAGATGAGGAAGTGGAGGCCCCCAGAGATGTTAAATGACTCGCCCAAGGTCACGCAGCTGATTCCCAGGCCTGAGCTCTTTCCACTGGGCCACACTGCTCCCTGGCTTGGCTGAACTGTCCACCACTCCAGGTCACTTGGCACTCCTGTCAGCTGCTCTGCTTGGCCCCGAGCACTGTGAGAATAATAATCATCACTGTGGTACTTGTTAAGCGCCGACTGCGTGCCAGGCACCCTTCTAAGCGATGGGGTAGAAACAAACTAATCAGGTGGGACACAGTCTTACAGTCTCAATCCCCATTTTACAGATGAGGGAACTGAGGCACAGAGAAATGAAGTGACTTGTCCAAGGTCACACAGCGGACACGTGGAGGAGCCGGGATGAAAGCCAGGTCTTTCCGACTCCCCTGGCCGATGCTGTACCCACTAGGAAATAACTGCTCTCCAGTGGTCTGCACAGAGTGAGCGCTCAATAAATACCATTGATAGACTCGATGGGGGACTTGACCTCTTTCAGGCCTGTGAGCTTCCATTTGTTCGGGAGTCGCTGAGGTAATTGACTCAGTGGGGCCCGGTGATTTGAATCAATCAATCAATCAATCAATCGTATTTATTGAGCGCTTACTATGTGCAGAGCACTGTACTAAGCGCTTGGGAAGTACAAATTGGCAGCACATAGAGACAGTCCCTACCCAACAGTGGGCTCACAGTCTAAAAGTAACTCTTTGAAGTAACTCTGCCGCAAGGAGGAAACAACCCCCTTTTTTCTCCCCTGGATCGGGCCGATGTCTGATTCTGGCTGCACCACTTGCCTGCTGTGTGACCTTGGACAAGTCGCCTCACTTCTCTGTACTTCAGTTTCCTCATCTGTACAATGGGGATTACGACAGGGGACCCCATTTGGAACAAGGACTGGGTCCAACCCAATATGTTCCCCCAGCGCTTAGTACAGTCATATAGTAAGCGCTTAACAAATACCACAGTTATTATTATTGTGAGACAGTAAATGTTTATTGTACCCTAAGGGCATAATGGAATGCTATCACATCACAACTTAAAAATAAACCAAAAAGGTATCTGCCTACAAAGAGCTTATAACGTAGACTTATACACCACTTCGGAAGCTAGTAGAGGATGAAGTAAGACTCTTCAAAACACACTCCTTTTTAACTAAAGCCTCCATGGAAGAAAGGAATGAAAATTCCCCATTCTCGCCGAACAACCCATTGTGAAATTTTGAAGGACGCTACACAAAGCCCTCCCTCCTGGGAGGAAAGAAAAAGGTTGAATTTCTGACGGGAAGTATATCACCCAAGCACTTGCAGTGCGGTGACTTTATAATGTATTTTAAGTTTTCCCAAAGTCCCAGGGGGAAAGAGCCCGGACTTGGGAGTCGAAGGACCTGGGTTCTAATTCTGCTGTGTGACCTGGGGCATGTTGCTTCAATTCTCTGTAAAACACCTGTTCTCCCTCCAGCCTTAGCCTGTGAGCCCCGTGTGGGCCGGGGACTATCAATCGGCCGGCCGATCAATCAATCAGTCATATTTATTGAGCGCTTACTGGGTGCAGAGCACTGTTCTATGCACTTGGGAGAGGGAATGTGTCCAACCTATCTTGTATCTACTGCAGCGCTTAGAACAGTGCTTGAGATGTAGTAAGGGCTTAACAAATAACATAATAATAATGATAATGATTACAATGCTACCTTCTGGGAACAAGTAAAATGCCTCTTCTTCCTCCAGGTGATTTGGATGTAAGATATACAGCCGTGAGCAGTTTTATCTTCCTGAGGTTCTTTGCTCCCGCCATCCTGTCTCCCAACCTCTTCCAGCTCGCCCCTCATCATACCGTAAGTGATTTTCCTCCCAGGGAAACGGGGTTCTCCGCCCGTCCCCCCCAGCCCAGTGCCATGGGAGGGCAGGATTTATTTATTCCTATTAATGTCTGTCTCCCCCTCTAGACTTGAAGCTCGTTGTTGGCAGGGAATGTGTCTGTTGGTCGTTGTATTTGACTCCCTCATGTGCTTAGTACGGTGCTCTGTACACAGTAGGCGCTCAATAAATACGATTGAATCGAACTCTCCCTTGGTGAAGTTTCCTGTCCGGGAAAGTCCGGCATGAGCCCTCGTGGAGACACCTGGGTTTTATACCCAGTGTGCAACCCAGCTCACCTCATCATCATCATCATCATCAATCGTATTTATTGAGCGCTTACTATGTGCAGAGCACTGTACTAAGCGCTTGGGAAGTACAAATTGGCAACATATAGAGACAGTCCCTACCCAACAGTGGGCTCGCAGTCTAAAAGGGGGAGAGAGAGAACAAAACCAAACATACTAACGAAATAAAATAAATCACCTCTTGGCTTCCCCCCCTTCCCACAGGATCCCCAGACTTCTCGGACTTTGACACTCATCTCCAAGACCATACAGACTCTGGGCAGCTTAGCCAAGTCCAAATCGGTGAGCCTCCCGTTCTGTTTTGCTTTCTAGGAGGAAAAGAAAAACCTCACTCGGAGAGGTTTAGCGCTTTAGGAGATCTGGAGCAAGGCGAAGCATCTCACTGACTCAGTGGGTAGAGAGAAGAAGGTGGTTTTAAAATGCAGTGTAACCTCACCGGGGGCGGTGGTTGCAGAGGTGAAAGCTCATTTGGAAAGATTTTTAGGAAGGTGTTTAGTTTCAAATCCCTGGATGCCGGGTTGGGGAGAGAAAAGATGGCTAAGGGGAGGTGGGCGAGAAGGGGTCCTGCCAAATTTCCACTGCCCTGACCTGAAAATGTGGAAGCACTGCCCTTCTGGGGGCACGTCCTTGAATTTCCCAGCTGTGTGGTCCATGGCCTGGGATTCGGGTGGGCTGAGAGGGAGCCGAGACCACCCAATCCCAGAAGGCCAATTGCCGAGGGAAGACGATTCACGGAGGCCACCGGATTACGGAAGACCGATCGTAAAGGCCACCCAATTACAGGGGATCCGGGATAACAAAGCTACTCCGTCCCACTGCTTCACTCTCTTCCACTTTTCACTGGTGTGGGAGGTACCCACAGGTTATGTGTTGCCAACTTGTACTTCCCAAGCGCTTAGTACAGTGCTCTGCATACAGTAAGCGCTCAATAAATACGATTGATGATGATGATGAGGTTAGGCCAAATTCACACCACTGCTTTGCATTTCCTGGTCAGAAATGTTAAATCGCTCGTAATTCTGATTGACGTGCTAGAGTGGAGTGTTTTGAAGACCCCGTTATAACTGTACCGTTTGCAAAAAGACCCGAGCTCGCTCTCTTAGTTACAGGGGATTTCGGTGATTTGCCTAACAGTAAAGCGCAGGGGGTCCTTTTTCCTCGTGTGTCCCACATGTTCAGATTTTAGGATTTAATCACCTTGGTCAGATTTTAGGAATGAATCAGGCCTAACCTAAGCCAAATATTTTATTGCAGGCCAGTTTCAAGGAGTCTTACATGGCCACGTTTTATGACTTCTTCAATGAGCAGAAATATGCCGACGCAGTGAAAAATGTAGGTAATGTTTCCCTCTCCTGCCCATGCGTGGTACATTTATTAATCCCGAGGAACAGTGGGTTGGATCTGTTGAAGCAGTGTGGCCTAGAGGAGAGAGCACAGGCCTAAGAGTCAGAGGACCTGGGTTCTGATCCCCGCTCCGCCACTTGTCTGCTGTGTGACCTTGGGCAAGTCCCTTCACTTCTCTAGGCCTCGGTTCCCTCATCTGAAAAATGGGAATTCAGTCTCTGTTTCTCCCTCCTACTTAGACTGTGAATCCCATGTGGGACCTGATGATCTTGTATCTACCCCAGCGCTTAGTACAGTGCGAGACACGTAATAAGCATTTAACAAATACCACAGTTATTTTTATTCGTTGCTCTCAAAGTTTTTCCTCTCAAGTGAATGAGTCTGGTGCATCGGTCTTTATAATAATAATGGCATTTATTAAGCGCTTACTATGTGCAGAGCACTGTTTTCCCCTTTGTCACGGGACGAGCTGTCCCCAGCGACTTGTTCAAGAAGCAGCGTAGTTTAGTGGCGTGGGAGTCGGAAGGACCTGGGTTCTAATCCCGACTCTGCTACGTGTCTGCTGTGTGACCTTGGGCAAGTCATTTCACTGCTCTGGGCCTCAGTTACCTCATCTGGAAAATGGGGATTAAAGGTGTGAGCCCCATGTGGGACAGGAACTGTGTCCAACCTGATTAACTTAGATCTACCCCAGTGCTTGGCACATAGTAAGCGCTTAACACATACTATTAATATTTCCCCAAGACCACCCCCATCCCAGCCCATCCCTTCCCTTCCCCTTCCCTGGGAACTCCAGGTTCTGTAATGATAACAGGTGCTTACTGTGTGCCGAGCACTGTTCTAAGCACTGGGATAAAGATAAGTTAATCAGATCAGACAGAGTCCCTGTCTCACATGGGGCTTACATTCTAAGTAGGAGGGAGAACAGGCATTGAATCCCAGTTTTACAGATGAGGAAACTGAAGCACAGAGAAGTGACTTGCCCAAGGGCAGGCAGGCAATCATACTGTTTGAGCGCTTACTGTGTGCAGAGCACTTAGGTGAGTATAATAGAACAATAAACCCACACACTCCCTGCCTCCAACGGGCTTACAGTCTAGAGGGGGAGGCGGACAATAATATAAATGCATAAATTGCAGATATGATGACACAGTGGGCAAGTGGCAAAGCTGAGATTAGAACCCAGGTCCCCTGACTCCCGGGCCCCACCTGCTCTTTCCAGTAGGCCGCAATGCTTCTCCCTTGTCTTCCCCCACTACTCCCATAGGACCCTTTCTCTATTCCCGCCAAGCCAGTCTTCGAGCTGCACGTGGGTCTCAACTCTCCCCCTCCATCTTCTCATTCATCCCGTTGTCCTGGGTTGGTTCTTCCTCCAAGTGACTTGCCCAAGGTCACACAGCAGACAATTGGCAGAGCTGGGATTAGAACCCAGGTCCTTCTGACTCCCAGCAGCCCAGGCTCTAGCCACTAGGCTGCTTTCCCCTATTATCCCCCCATTCAAAGCCTTACTGAAGGCACACCTCCTCCAAGCAGCCTTCCTTGACTAAGCCCTCCTTTCCTCTTCTCCCACTCCCGTCTGCGTCGCCCTGATTTTCTCCCTTTATTCATCTCCCCAACCCAGCCCCACAGCACTTCTCTCCGTACCTGTCACTAAGTTATTTCTATTCATGTCTGTCTCCCACTCTAGACTGTAAGCTCCTCATGGGAGGGAAAGTGTCTGGTTTATTGTTATACTGTACTCTCCCAAATGCTTAGTACAGTGCTTTGCGCACAGTAAGCGCTCAACAAATACGGCTGAATGAATAAATGAATGCTTCAAACAATCGTTAGAGCTCATCCCTTTGAGAAGCGTTCATCAGTCTGCTGCCTTTCAACTTTTCACCAAATGTCTTTATTTTTCTTAAAGTTCCTAGATCTGATTTCCTCATCTGGAAGAAGAGATCACAAGAGTATAGAGCAGCCTATATTGCTTAAAGAAGGGTAAGGATGTAATTTGGCCAAACCTTCTGGACTCTGGGCAGGATCCTGAAACAACATTCTTTTCCCCTTCTGTTCGTATTTTCAAAACAGGAAGGGGAGGGTGAGAAATGTTAGATTTGCATGTCCAACCTCCTTTCAGATGCTACATTATCTTAACATTGTTTCTCCCTGTTTCACATTTTTTGACTTCTGTTTTTCTGGCACACCAAATTATTCTGAACCCACCGTTTGCAGGATGGACTAGGAAGGTGTAAGGGGATTTTAAAATCTGGGATCCTAGCCAAATGAAGACCGGTAATCACATATGTAAAAACCATTAGTCTAGTAATAATAATAATGGTGATTGTTAAACATTTGTAATATGCCAAGCGCTGTACTAAGTGCTGTCGCGTCAGACATAGTCTCTGACCCTCATGGGGCTCACAGCCTAAAAAAGAGAGAGAATAAGAATTGCATCTCCATTTTACACAGGAGGAAACTGAGGTTCAAAGAAGTTAAGTGACTTGGCCCGGGTCACACAGCAGAGAGTTCTCCTCTGGCTCTGTGCTTTTTGCACTTGGCCACGCTGGAAGAAAAACCATTTCACTCAATTTCTAATTATGCATCGTAGCGACACATCATTAAAATCCGTTGGAATTCCATTTGCTCCCGGAGCGTTTCTTTTCATCCCTAATGAATACTTTTACCAGACCTGCTAACAAGGAACAAAACTTTCTCTGGCCCACTCTTGTGTCAGTGGGCTTGATGAGCTAAGAAGGGACCTCAAGGCGCAGACAGGGACAGGGTAATAATTAAGGGGTTGAATAATCCAAAAACTGGATTATCAGCCATGGTGTTTGAGAGTCAGGTAGAAAATTTCCCTGTATTACCTGGTACAGTGTGGCCTAATGGATAGCGAATGGGCCAGGGAGTTTGAAGGACCTGGGTTCTAATCCTGACTCCGCCACTTGCCTGCTGTGTGACCTTGGGCAAGTCACTTCTCTGTGCCTCAGTTACCTCATCTATAAAATGGGGATTAAGACCGTGAGCCCAGTGTGGGACAAGGACAGCATCCGACCCAATTACCTTGTATCTGTCTCAGTGCTTAGTACAGTGCCTGGCACATAGTAAGCACTTAACAAATACCATCATTATTAAGTATTATTATTATTATTACCCCTTCACCCTCCCATAAAAGCCCTTTCCTTCTCCTCAAGTGTGGGGCAAATCAAATTGGGACTTTATGAGAGGGATATTATGCCACTTCTCAGCCTGGGCCGAGCCCCTGGACCTTAGGGGGTGCTTAGAAGAGTTGGTAGCAACGATCATCATCATCAATCGTATTTATTGAGCGCTTACTGTGTGCAGAGCACTGTACTAAGCACTTGGGAAGTACAAGTTGGCAACATAAGGATAGTAAGGCTGACGAGGCTAGCAGGGGGCTGTCTAGCATTCTGCCAACTTGTACTTCCCAAGCGCTTAGTACAGTGCTCTGCACACAGTAAGCACTCAATAAATACGATTGATTGATTGATTGATTCTGCCTCAGCTCTGGAGATGAACTAATTAGTTTTCAAGGCTCTGAATCCAGCAACTGAAAAGGGAAACTCCGGGTGGCCAGTTCAGAGCAGATCTAGACTGTGAGCCCACTGTTGGGTAGGGACTGTCTCTATATGTTGCCAACTTGTAGTTCCCAAGCGCTTAGTACAGTGCTCTGCACACTGTAAGCGCTCAATAAATACGATTGATTGATTGATTGATTGATGGGGCCTTCCCTTACTTTGCTTCAGGATGTAGTGGTTAGAGCACGGGCCTGGGGGGGAGAAGGTCAAGGGTCCTGTTATACTCTCCCAAGCGTTTAATACCCTCAGAGTGGAGATCGGAACCCAGGCCCTCTGACTCTTAGGCCTGTGCTCTATCCTCTAGGCCACACTGCTTCCACAGATGAAGATGTTTTCCAGAGGAGGTAACTGAGGCACAGAGAAGTTAAGTGACTTGCCCAGAGTCACACAGCTGATAAGTGGCAGAGCCGGGATTAGAACCCATGACCTCTGACTCCCAATCCCGCGCTCTTTCCACTGAGCCACGCTGCTTCCATCTGGGAAGGGCAGAAAGGACTCTTCTTAGATAAATCAATCAATCAATCGTATTTATTGAGCGCTTACTGTGTGCAGAGCACTGTACTAAGCGCTTGGGAAGTACAAGTTGGCAACATATAGAGACAGTCCCTACCCAGCAGTGGGCTCACAGTCTAAAATGGGGAGACAGAGAACAAAACCAAACATACTAACAAAATAAATAGAATAGATATGTGCAAGTAAAATAATTAGAGTAATAAATATGTACAAACATATATACATATATAGATAAAGCCCCCACCTAGCTCTATGTGTCTTTTTACAACAGGTTCATGATAAAGAGGGCGCAAGGAAGAAAACGCTTTGGCATGAAAAACTTCAAGAAAAGGTGGTTTCGTCTGACAAACCATGAATTTACCTATCAGAAAAGCAAAGGTAACAAGAAAGGTTCGCTTTTCAATTACTCTCTGAATCGTTCCACTTCATTCTTTTGCCAGGGCCAGCTTTCAGATAAAAACAAGAGCGCTGTATTTATGGACTTTGTCTCTGCTCTTGTGAGGTTTCTGAAAGGGAAAAAGGAAACTTTGAAAAGCAGGAGAGAAAGACGGGTAAATTACTAAATTAGTTCCTGCTGGGAAAAGAGCCTTTCTTCAGGAGCGTCTGTATCAAGGGAGCTAGCCCTGTGAGAGTCCCAAAATTATCTGGACAAATTTGGTGTCCTTTGTGAGTGGAAGACCTGCCGAACTCTACTACTGCCATACTAAGAAATGAACAAAACAGGAGAAAAGGGGAAAATGAAAACTTGGCAAAGTAAATCCCCTTTTCCCTGGCAGCTCTGATTCATATAAAATCCACATGTGCGAAATTAATTTCATTCATTAAGAAATGATCACATTTACTTCTCCTGCTTTGGAATCTGTTATTCTCCACCTCCCCCGACCTTTCTCCTCCTTAGCTTGGATTTTCTAAGCGCTGGTTTCTTTCTGTCCACTTCCAACCCACACCATCATCTCTTTCGGACTTTCTACGCCTCATCCTTGGTTTCATCCTCAATCCTCTACGCTAAACCTCGTCAGTTAAAACAAGAAAATAAACAAAGTCCTCTTTCCTCTCAGTTCCCCAAATTTCAGGTTTCAGCCCTTTCAGAGGCCTCACTTTCTGAGACCCAAAGTCCACTTAAGAGGGGCGGGGAGAAGCCGCGTCTAAATAGAATGAATGTTTATCTGGGGGTTATTGAGATAATGCTGTGATTGACAAAGGCTTTTTTTTTAAAAAAGGGCTCGGAATCTGTTGGTTTTATCAAGCCTGTATTAATAGGATGGGGAAAGAAAGGGAGACAATGGGTTCAGAGCAGCAAATTGGAAACCCGCTCGGAATCCAAAATGGAGTCGTAATTCCCAGCGATGTCAGTCAGTTGTATTTATTGAGCACTTACTGTGTGCAGGGCACTGTACTAAGCGCTTGGGAGAGGACGAGATAGCAATATAACACTTCTGCTACCGATGCTCAGAATTTTTCTCTCAAGCGTCTCGAAACATCCAACAGTCCACCTAAACGATGATGAGAACTCAAAATTCACTTATTGCTTCTTTCTGGGCCAGACTGCCCAAGGAAACTCTGTCCCAAAAGTCTAGAGGGAGGGGGAAAAGGATTTAAGACATAAGGCTTTAAAGAGCCAGAATGGAAACCAAGGTCCCGCAGAAAGTTTTACACCTGCCAGGGAAAGCCAAGCTCCTTCCAAAGCGTAAATGGCACCTCAGCGGGAGTCAAGGGAAAGTCTTGGAGTGGTAGTAAAACCCTGTCCCATTCACCCTGTCTTCTCTCCTGTCCGTGTCATCATCATCATCATCATCATCAATCATATTTATTGAGCGCTTACTATGTGCAGAGCACTGTACTAAGCGCTTGGGAAGTACAAATTGGCAACATATAGAGACAGTCCCTACCCAACAGTGGGCTCACAGTCTAAAAGGGGGAGACAGAGAACAAAACCAAACATACTAACAAAATAAAATAAATAGATGTGTACAAATAAAATAGAGTAAAAAATATGTACAAACATATATACATATATGTTATATATATATATATATACATACATATACATATACATACATATATATACATATATGTTTCATATATATATATATATGTATATATTTATATATACACATATCTGTCGGCTTTCTGCAGGAGACCAGCCCCTCTACAGCATTCCTATCGAGAACATCCTGGCGGTGGAGAAACTGGAGGAAGAGTCGTTCAAAATGAAAAATGTAAGTGCCAAATTGGCCTGGGGGCTTGGGGTGGTAACTGACTAGTGTTTCCCAAACCCGTCCTTCCTGCAGATTTGATGGCGTCTTTCCTTCACCCTCCGTTCTTCAGGTTCCCCATTCGTCACCCGTTCAGTAATAATAATAATGATGATGATGGCATTTGTTGAGCGCTTACTGTGTGCCAGGCACTGTACTAAGTGCTGGGGGTGCATACAAGCAAATTCATTCAGTTGTGTTTATTGAGCGCTTACTGTGTGCAGAGCACTGTACTAAGCACTTGGGAAGTACAAGCTCTTTAAAGCCTTGTGTCTTAAATCCTTTTCCCCCTCCCTCTAGACTTTTGGGACAGAGTTTCCTTGGGCAGTTCTGTCTGTACAAGTCCGTACAAGTACAACAACGGGCCCACAGTCTAGAAGGGGGAGACAGACAACAAAACAAAACATGTGGACAGGTGTCAAGTTGGCAGAATAAATAGGATTAAAGCTAAATGCACATCATTAACAAAAGAAATAGAATAGGAAATATGTACAAGAGTCCCTGTCCCGTGTGGGGCTCATCATCATCATCATCAATCGTATTTATTGAGCGCTTACTATGTGCAGAGCACTGTACTAAGCGCTTGGGAAGTACAAATTGGCAACATATAGAGACAGTCCCTACCCAACAGTGGGCTCACAGTCTAAAAGGCTCACGGTCCCAATCCCCATTTTCTTGAGGAGGTAACTGAGGCACAGGGAAGCGAAGTGACTAGCCCAAGGTCACACGGCGGACAGGTGGCGGAGCCGGGATTAGAACGCGGGACCTTCCGACCCCCAGGCCCGTGCCCTATCCACAACGCCGTGCTGCTCCGCACACAGTGAAGCGCTCCATAAATAGTGACGATGGCATTTGTTAAGCGCCTGCTACGTGCCGGGCACCGTACTAAGCGCCGAGGGAACCTTTCCAGATGTTCCAGGTGATTCAGCCCGAGAGGGCCCTGTACATCCAGGCCAACAACTGCGTGGAGGCCAAGGACTGGATCGACATCCTCACCAAGGTCAGCCAGTGCAACAAGAAGCGGCTCACGGTCTACCACCCCTCGGCCTACCTCAACGGACACTGGCTCTGCTGCAAAGCCACTTCGGACACCACGCCAGGCTGCACCCCTTGCACAGGGTAAGGGCCCCAACGGCACCGTCTCCTTTATTACTCTATTTATTTATTGTACTTGTACATATCTATTCTATTCATTTTATTTTGTTACTATGTTTGGTTTTGTTCTCTGCCTCCCCCTTCTAGACTTTGAGCCCACTGTTGGGTAGGGACTGTCTCTATGTGTTGCCAACTTGGACTTCTCAAGCGCTTCGTACAGTGCTGTGCACACAGTAAGCGCTCAATAAATACGATTGATTGATCCCCGCCACCCTACCAGCAACCCAGAGGTCCGTGGCTCCCCGCGCCGCAGCCCCCGGAAATGACGGGGCTCAAGGGAAGAGACGGGAGGACTGGAGTGCGTACACGTCACCCCCTTCCTGCTCCTCATTAATGATAATGATGGCATTTATTAAGTGCCTACTATGTGCAAAGCCCTGTTCCAAGCGCTGGGGAGGATACAAGCTGATCAGGTTGTCCCACGGGGGGCTCACGGTCTTCATCCCCATTTTACAGTGAGGGAACTGAGGCCCAGAGAAGTGATGTGACTTGCCCAAAGTCACACAGCGGACAAGCAGCGGAGCTGGGATTTGAACCCATGACCTCTGACTCCAAAGCCCGTGCCCTTTCCACTGAGCCATGCTGCTTAGGGTCGAAGGCGCGGGGATCGGGCGTGTAAGGGGGTGCCAGCTGTTTGGGGACCGCACAGACGACGGAAACAGTCCCGGGTCTGTCTTTCTGGAAATTTCTGACGCGCCTCCTCAAAAGGGAAAAGTCAGCCCAGCCTGGAGTCCTGAGGGGAAGAAGGGGAATATGTTGCCTGCTTGTACTTCCCAAGCGCTTAGTACAGTGCTCTGCACACAGTAAGCGCTCAATAAATACGATTGATTGATTGATTGACAAGCACCCCAGTGATCCCTCCTTGCCTTTCCCTGCTGGCTACAGGCACCATCATTCCTTCATTTATTCAGTCATATTTATTGAGCACTTACTGTGTGCAAAGCATCCCCATCACATCTCCTCCAAGAGGCCTTCCCTGACTAAGCCCTCCTTTCCTTTTCTCCCACTCCCTTCTGTGTCGCCCCGACTTGCCCCCTTTATTCATCCCCCGTCCCAGCCGAGGTCCGCAGGAGAGGCGGGGAGGGGCTTTATATCTACCACACTTACTCGTATGATATCCCCCCCACCCTGATTTGAGAGGAGGAAATCAAAGAGGATTTTGGTAAGCAGCGATAGCGGCGCACACACCGGGAGAGGAAGAGAAGAAGGGACAGAAAGTCATAAAAACCACAGACCTCAGGTCGTGGTGGGGAGTTTCCTGAGACTTGCAGATTCTGACGGAGGAAAAATAAGACGGGGGGAGGTGAATTCATCAAAAGCCCGTTGGATGCCGTAACAGTGATAGCCAACGATTGTTATGAAGGTTAACCGCTGAGTATGGTTCCAGCCCTGTGCTCAGCACTGAGGTAGATAAAAGATAATCCCCCTTTTAGACTGTGAGCCCACTGTTGGATAGGGACTGTCTCTATATGTTGCCAATTTGTATTTCCCAAGCGCTTAGTACAGTGCTCTGCACATAGTAAGCGCTCAATAAATATGATTGATGATGATGATATCGGACACAGTCCCTGTCCCATTTGGTTTATGCGGTCTAAAGTGGGAGAACAGGGAATGAATCCCCATTTTGCAGATGAGGCACAGAGAAGTGAAGTGACTTCACTTAGGTCCTCGGCCTCCCAGTCCTATGCTGCTGGACACTTGGGACACCCAATCGTATCTCCACTCTTACCTTTCCCTTCCCTCCTTTCCCCCCTTTTTTTTTTTCCATCTCCTCTTATTGTTAGACTTAATTCCCCACAAAATAGCCCCTCTCCCATTTTGGGGTGGCAAAACCTATGCCCCCCGAAAGTGGGGCAGTTAAATACAGTCAGCCCAAATTCACCAGAAGTCCGCCAGAGAACCCGGACCGTTGCACAGCTTAGCCCCGCTCCCCAAATTTTACTTTGGTTCTTCCCTGGTTTTCCCACCGTCCGTCTCTGTCTGCTAATGGGTTTGTCTCAAAGGGCCTTTCGACAGATTTAGAGGCCTAAAAAAGATTCAGGTTTGGATGCTTATTTTTAACTCCCAGCCCCCAAATTCACTTTGTCTATCCCTATGCCACGCTGCTTCGCACTGGAACTATGACTTTGAGCCCCATGTGGGGTGGGGAACGTGTCCGTCCTGATTGATTTGGATCTACTCCAGAGCTTAGGACAGTACCGAACAGATATAATAATAACAATAATAAGAATGATAACCAGTGACCTTTGGTCCCCTACCTGGGCCGTATTTCCCAGCGGCTTGAATGTGGAATCACCTCGGCGTGCACGGCTGGGTTTTTCCCGTCGCGCTTGGGAAATACAAATTGGCAACATATAGAGCCAGTCCCTACCCAACAGTGGGCTCACAGTCTAAAAGGGGGAGACAGAGAACAAAACCAAACATACTAACAAAATAAATAGAATAGATATGTACAAATAAAATAGAGTAATAAATATGTACAAACATATATACATATATACAGGTGCTGTGGGGAAGGGAAGGAGGTAAGATGGGGGGGATGGAGAGGGGGGCGAGGGGGAGAGGAAGGAAGGGGCTCAGTCTGGGAAGGCCTCCTGGAGGAGGTGAGCTCTGGTTTTGTTCTCTGTCTCCCCCTTTTAGACTGTGAGCCCACTGTTGGGTAGGGACTGTCTCTATATGTTGCCAATTTGTACTTCCCAAGCGCTTAGTACAGTGCTCTGCACATAGTAAGCGCTCAATAAATACGATTGATGATGATTAGACTCCTTTCTGTTTCACCAGAGGGCTCCCGGCGAACATACAGCTCGATATAGACGGCGACCGTGAGACAGAGAGAATCTACTCCCTCTTCAACACATACATGACGAAACTGGAGAAAATGCAAGGTGAATGTGCCGAATGTCAGTCTGTGGGGCGGACAGCGATGGGGCTTTCCTTGCAGCCCACCTGATTCCCCGGATGTATGGCGTAATGGATGGAGCACGGGCCCGGGCGTCAGAAGGTCATGAGTTCTAATCCCGGCTCTGCCACTTGTGTGGTGTGTGACCTTGTGCAAGTCATTTCACTTCCTGTACCTTGTTTCCCGCAACTGTAAAATGGGGATTAAATACCTGTTCTCCCTCCTACTTAGATTGTAAATCCCATGTCAGACAGGGACTATGCTCAACTTAATTAACTTGCATCTACCCCTATGCTGAGAATAGTGCTCGACACACAAAAAGCGCCCAACAAATGCTGTGATAATAATAGAGTTGGTGGGCACAGTTCCGGCCCCCAAGGAGCTGACGTGCTACAAGGGGAGACAGTCACACTCGAATGACAGATCAATCAATCGTACTTATTGAGCGCTTACTGTGTGCAGAGCACTGTACTAAGCGCTTGGGAAGTGCAAGTCGGCAACACATACAGATAAGGGAAAGAGTTACACTAAGGATACTGACATAAGTGCTGTGGGGCTAGGGAGAGTAACAAGGTGGTGATGATATTTGTTAAGTACTTACTGTGTGTCAAGCACTGTTCTAAGCACTGGGGTAGATACAAGCTTATCATCATCATCAATCGTATTTATTGAGCGCTATGTGCAGAGCACTGTACTAAGCGCTTGGGAAGTACAAATTGGCAACATCTAGAGACAGTCCCTACCCAACAGTGGGCTCACAGTCTAAAAGCTTATCAGGTTGAACACAGTCTGTGTCCCACATAGGGCTCAGGGTCTTCACCCCCATTTCACAGATGAGGTAACTGAGGCCCAGAGAAGTGAAGCGACTTGACCAAGGTCCCACAGCCGACATGTGGCGGGGTCGGGATAAGAACCCAGGTCCTTCTGATTCCCATGCCTGTGCCCTACCCACTAAGCCATGCTGCTTCTCCCCGGAGATTGTTTAGCTCTGTCTGGGTGTGGAGAATAATCGTAATTGTGCTATTTGTTAAGCGCTTACTGTGTGCCAAGCACTGGGGTGGATGCAAGCGCTTAGTACAGTGCTCTGCGCACAGTAAGCGCTCAATAAATACGATTGAATGAATGAATGCAAGCCAATCGGGTTGGACACAGTCCCTGATCCACATGGGGCTCATGTTCTTAATGCCTGTTATAGGCAGGAAACATGTCTGCTAATGCTGTTCATTCATTCGTTCATTGTCGTATTTATTGAGCGCTGTGTGCAGAGCACTGTACTAAGCGCTTGGGAAGCACAAGTTGGCAACATATAGAGACAGTCCCTACCCAACAACGGGCTCACAGTCTAGAAGGGGGAGACAAACAACAAAACAAGTAGACAGGTGTCAATACCATCAGAATAAATAGAATTATAGCTATGTGCACATCGTTAGTAAAATAAACAGAATAGTAAATATGTACAAGTAAAATAGAGTAATAAATAGAGTAAGAAATCTGTTGCATTGTACTCTCACAAGGGCTTAGTATAGTGCTCTGCAAATAGCGCTCAGTGAATACCATTAACTGACTGATTGAGTTTCCGTTTGTAAGCCCGTTATGGGCAATCAATCGTATTTATTGAGTGCTTACTGTGTGCAGAGCACTGTACTAAGCGCTTGGGAAGTCCAAGTTGGCAACATATAGAGACAGTCATCATCATCATCATCATCATCATCAATCGTATTTATTGAGCACTTACTGTGTGCAGAGCACTGTATTAAGCGCTTGGGAAGTCCAAGTTGGCAACATATAGAGACAATCATCAACATCATCATCATCATCAATCGTATTTATTGAGCGCTTACTGTGTGCAGAGCACTGTACTAAGCGCTTGGGAAGTCCAAGTTGGCAACATATAGAGACAGTCCCTACCCAACAGTGGGTTCACAGTCTAAAAGGGGGGCAAGGACACGAGGCTGCTAATTCTGTGGCATTGTACTCTCCCAAGGGCTTAGTCTAGTGTTCTGCACGGAGGAAGTGCTCAATAAATACTGACTGGTTGATTGCGCTTCCGTTTGAGATTTCCTGTTCCCTCCCTCCGTTTCTTCTAACCACCCCCCCACGTCCTTGCAGAGGCTTGCGGCAGCAAGTCTGTCTACGACGGCCCTGAGCAGGAGGAATATTCCACGTTTCTCATCGACGACCCCCAGGAGACGTACAAAACACTAAAGCAGATCATTGCCAGCGTGGGAACTTTAGAACAAGAGCACGCCCAGTACAAAAGGGATAAATTCAAGAAGACAAAATACGGAAGCCAGTAAGTCTCCATCGGCCTGCTCGTCCCAGACTCCTTTGGGGTTGGGAATCAGGGGGAACCAGCAGACTGGCAGAAAAGGGAATTCTGGGTTAGCTAGCCACCATATAATAATAAATAATAATAATAATGGTATTTGTTAAGCGCTTACTATGTGCAAAGCACTGTTCTAAGCACTGGGGAGGTTATAAGGCGATCAGGTTGTCCCACAGGGGGCTCACAGTTTTAGTCCCCATTTTACAGATGAGGTAACTGAGGACCAGAGAAGTTAAGTGACTTGCCCAGAGTCACCCAGCTGACAATTGGCGGAGCCGGGATTTGAACCCATGACCTCTGACTCCAAAGCCAGGGCTCTTGCCACTGGGCCACGCTGCTTCTCTGCTTCTCTTCCATAGGGAAGTTTTTTGGAAAGCTCGAAGATTTAATTCAGCTGGGGGAAGGCACTGGCCCCTTTTCTGCCTGCCAGCTTCCTCTGGCCTGGAATGCCCTCGTGGCTCAGTGGAAAGAGCCCGGGCTTTGGAGTCAGAGGTCATGGGTTCGAGTCCCAGCTCTGCCATGTGTCTGCTGTGTGACCTTGGGCAAGTCACTTAACTTCTCGGAGCCTCAGTTACCTCATCTGTAAAATGGGGATGATGACTGTAAGCCCCACGTGGGACAACCTGATCACCTTGTATCCCCCCCCCAGCGCTTAGAACAGTGCTTTGCACATAGTAAGCGCTTAACAAATGCCATCATCATCATCATCATCATCTGACGGACAATGACTCTCCCCCACTTCAGAGCCTTATCGAAGGCCCGTCTCCTCCAAGAGCCCTTCCCCGACTAAGCCCCCCTTTCCTCTTCTCCCACTCCTTTCTGCGTCGCTCTGACTCGCTCCCTTTATTCATCCCCTCCGTCAGCCCCACAGCACTTACGTCCATATCCCTGATTTACTTTATTTCTATTATCCGCCTCCCCCTTTAGACTTAGCTCACTGTGGGCTGGGAATGTGTCTAGTATATTGTTCTATTGTACTCTCTAACAGTGCTCTCTATTAGGCCCGTTATATTTCATGTTACAGACTACTCTATGGAAAGGGATTTTGTATTGTTTTGCCAGAGATTCTGGGGTAGATCACAATTTATGTCAAGTGAGATTAAGGGAAAATGGACTCCAGGAGACTGTCAATCATGATACAGGCTCTAGGCTCGTTGTGGGCAGGGACTGTGTCTGCTGATTGTTCTGCTGTCCTCTCCCAAGCGCATAGTACAGTGTCCTGCACACGGTAAGCGCTCGCTAAATACGATTGAATGAATAGAGAGGAAGGATTGACCCAATAGTAGGGGCTTTGGGGAGGAGCCGATCAGGGGAGGTTGCACGTCTGAAAAGAGGGTCCCCCCACCACGTGCTGACCCTTGACCAAGCTCTCCCTGGAGGCCAATAGCTCTGTCTGGGTGGTCGATCATGGTATTCTTTAAGCGCTCACTATGTGCCAGGCACTGTTCTAAGCTCTGGGATGGATACAGGATAATCGGGTTGGACACAGTCCCTGTCCCCCATAAGTCTCACAGTCTGAGGCCCAGAGAAGGGAAGTAATAAAATAATACTACCGATGGCATTTGTTAAGCACTTACTGTGTGCAGAGCACTGTTCTAAGTGCTGGGGAGGACACAAGGTGATCAGGTTGTCCCACATGGGGCTCACAGTCTTAATCCCCATTTAACAGATGAAGGAACTGAGGCACAGAGAAGTGAAGTGACTTGCCCAAAGTCACACAGCTGACAATTGGTGGAGCTGGGATTTGAACTCATGACGTCTGACTCCCAAGCCCGGGCTCTTTCCACTGAGCCACGCTGCTTCTCATTTGCCCCAGGCCACACAGTGGAGAAGTGGTGGAGCCGGGATTAGAACGCAGGTCCCTCTGCCTTCCCAGGCCCATCCTCTAGCCACTAGGCAATGCCGCTTCTCCAATTTCGCTTCACTGTGCCTCAGTTTTCTCATCTATAAAATGGGAATTCAGTACCTGTTCTCCCTCCTACTTAGACCGTGAGCCCCATGTACAGGGAAATGGGTCTGCCCCGTCTCGTAGGTAGCTCAGCGCTCAACACAGGGCTTGGCACATTGTCGCCACTTAACCAATACAAAAATCATTATTCCTATGATTACCCGTATTATTATGAAAGCACGCTGTAGCAAAACCTTTTCCGGCCCAAATGCCTCCACGTTTCCCGTGCGGTCCCCGCGTCTTCAGCATTGTCGATCGTATAACTCCGGCCCTCCCGCTCTCCTCTCCTCCTCGCTGTTTCGCAGGGAGCACCCCATCGGCGATAAGAGTTTCCAGAGCTACATCAGGCAGCAATCGGAGATCTCCGCTCATTCCATCTGACATCCGAGGGCCAGCTGACAAAGCGGCTTCGAAGCGAGAAGGTGTGAAAAGATGGGCCGTCGGGGGAGGGAGAACAAAAACAACAAGAAAACCCAAAAGGGAATCCGTGCGGAGCGAAGGAACTGACGTTATTTTCCCTCTCTCTCTCCGACGAGAGCTGTTACAAGAGCCGCTGTGCACTTTATTCATCTGGAAACGCCGGGTGAGCAAACCATGGTCACCTGTGGTTCCATGGTGACTCTGCTTCTCGCAAGCGAGCGATGGGTCCCGTGGCGGCTACCTGGGCTCGGCTACCCGTGGCCGCAAACCCACCCGCTGCGGGATGTCTGACGTGCCTCCCGGCCGTTTCCCACCTCCGCACATCACGCCCCGCACCTGTTGCAAACCTCCAGCAGCCACGCTTCGCGACTGCGCTCTGCTTTCGGCCCCCCCAGTCTTTCTGCAGCTCACACGGGTCCGATTCTCGGCGGCTGGCAAATTGCGTCGTCCACGCACCCCGGTTCTGAAGAGAAGGCCGGGTCGGAAGCGTACGCGCCACAGTTTCAAGATCCCGGGATCTTCGAAATCGTCAGAGGAGAGCATCCCTCTTTTGGGCCGGGACAGCTTAGGGCCGGCGTGGAGGTCGGCTCCTTGGCGATTTGGGCTTGGAAGATTCCAGCATCTTCTAGCCCAGTTGGCTGAGTATTCCTCAGCAGCCGCGGGGAAGGATGATTTGCTTCCCACCGGGATATTTCAAAGCGGATGTCATCCTCCGGCACCACCTTTTGGGTGTTTTATATCGGGGACTCGAGGTGTACCATTTTGCAGCAGCGTTTCTTAAATGTTTTTAAATGCCGTTTTGTAATGAGCTCTTCGAGAAAGACGCGCCACTCTGCGTCAGACCCCCTGGACTACGTGTGGTCAGTGAGGAACCGGGAAGTTGTGACTCCGGATGTCACTGGTGCCAATTAATTAAAGGTGGCAGTGGGGCAGAGGAGGGAAGAACCCGTGACTGTCGTTGTTGGGCATTAGTCGGCCACTCCTCCTCGGAACGGAGGTACAGTGAGTAATCGGAAGGGGGGCTGGGGCTACTTTTTTTTGTTGTTTTTTTTTAATTCAGATTGGACCATAATCTAGCAAAGATGAACTCTTCAGCTCAGTTATCGAGTCGTTTGCTAACGCATTTCAGTGCCAGTGCTCTCTCACTGGGCTTGTGGCTTTCAGCTAGACCGACTGGTTTGGGGAGAAGCGCTGTGTAATAATAGTGTGGTGAAGTCATCGTCGTGAGTTCTTTCTCTCTCTCTTCTCATTTGGACGTACTGTAGATCCGAACCTTAATCTAGTGGGGAAACAGTTACCTTATTCGATGTCACTGAAAATAACGGCGGGGCGGGAGGAAAATGGTGCAGAAAATGGAATTGCGGGGGTGGGGGGGGCTCCCAGGGACTACGACTGAACTGCAATTTTTAACATGTATTTGTAACTTAATATTCTGTTTATAAAATACTAATGATCCACACTGTATTTTACTTGCCAATTAAAACAAATGTTTTATTCTTTCTGAAAACGGATTGGTGTCAGTTGGGGACCTGGCGTGGCTGTTTCCACAGCCAGGCCTTGGTGTCAACGTGGCGTAGTAGATAATGATAATGGTGGGATTTGTTGAGTGCTTACAATGTGCCAGGCACTGTACTAAGCGCTGGGGTGGATACAAGCAACTCTGGTCAAACATAGTCCCTGTCCAATGTGGGATTTACAGTCTCGATCCCCATTTTACAGATCCCGGGCATGAGACAGGTGGTCATGGGTTCGAATCCCGGCTCCACCCCTTGTCTGCCGTGTGACCTTAGACGAGTCACTTTGCTTCTGTAGGCCTCAGTTCCCTCCTCTGTAAACCATGAGCTCCACATGGGACAGGGATTGTGTCTGCCCAATTTGCCTGTATCCACCCCAGTGTTTAGTACAGTGCCTGGCACATAGTAAGTGCTTAACAAATACCAGAATTATTATTATTATTCTCTGTCTTGAGCTGTCCCGATTGGACCCCTTTGGGACCCAAGGTGATCCGTCTAGCGGGACGGGGCTGAAACCAGGCAAAGCACAGGTCCAGAGGTGGGGCCGTGCAGGGAATCGGTCTGGGGGCTCTGGGGGAATGGCAGACTGCCATCGTTGTGGGGTCTGACACACGCCCTGCGGCCCCGTGGAAATAGTAATAACTGTGGCATTTGTTAAAAGTTTACTATGTGCCAAGCACTGTTCTAAGCGCTGGGGTAGATGCAAAGTAATCGGGTCAGACAAAGTCCCTGCCCCATATGGGACTCACAGTCTCAATCCCTATTTTCCAGATGAGGAAACTGAGGCACAGAGAAGTGAAGTGACTTGCCCGAGGTCGCACTACAGATAAGTGGCAGAGCGGAGATTAAAACCCAAGTTCTTCTGACTCTGTCTTGTTAAGCTCTTACTGTATACCAAGCATGTACTAAGCACAGTACATAATATAATGTAATAATATAAATATACTTATTATATTATTATATTAATATATATAATATAATAAATCATTGGATCAGACACAGTCCCTGCCCCACATGGGCCTTACAATCTTAATGGGGAGGGAGAGTGCAGTTAATCCCTATTTTTACATATGAGGGGACTTACCCAAGGTCATACAACAGGCACAAGGCAGAGCTGGGATTCAAACCCAATCAGTAGTATTTACTGAGCACTTACCATGTGCAGAGCACCGTACTAAGCGGTTGAGAGAGCACAATATAACAGACACATTCCCTGTCTAAAATGAGCCTACAGTCTAGAGGGGGAGACTGACATTAATACAAATAAATAAATGACAGATATGGACATAAGTGCCGTGGGGCTGGGAAGGGGGGATGAAAGAAGGGAGCAAATCAGTCACAGAAGGGAATGGGAGAGGAGGAAAAGACGGCTTTGGCAGGGAAGGCCTTTTGGAGGAAATGTGGCTTCAAAGTTAGGGGACTAATTGTCAGATGTGAAGAGGGAGGACTTCCCAGGCCTGAGGCAGGATATGGGAGAGAGGGCGGTAGATGAGATGGAAGTACAGTGGGAAGGTGAGCGTTAGAGGAGCGAAGTTTGCGGGAAGGGCTGTGGTCGGAGAGTAGCGACGTGAGATAGGAGTGGGCAGGGTGATGGCGAAGAGTTTCTGTTTGATGCAGAGGTGGATGGGCAACTACCGGAGATTCCTGAGGAGTGGGGAAACGCAGCCTGAACCTTTTTGTCAAAAAACGATCCAGACAGCACAGAGAAGTATGGACCGGAGTGAGGAAAGGCAGGGAGGTCAGCAACCCAGATCCTCTGACTCCCATCAGCTCTTCGGCGGACGGCGATCCGATCGTCTCGGGGAGAACCGAGGCCCGGAAAGGGGAGGCCTGGACCGGCCTCGCTTACCCCATCCCCGTCGGGGTGAGAGCCAAACTTTACTTCGGTCCCCGACTTGCGGTGATGTCACAGGCGCCTCATAGCAACAAGCAGGCCCTCCCTGTCCCCCCTCTGCCAGGGCAAGGACGCCCGAGGGAGGGCTTCGAAACCATGCTTCCGGACTGACGCTCGTTGGCGAGAGAGAGAGAGAGCGAGCCGAGCCATGGAGAAGGAGGCGGCGACGGGCCACAGGCGGCATCGGCCCCCGCCGGGAACCGCCGCCATCCCGGTGGTCTCCGGTCTCCACAGGGTGGTCACGGAAGCCTCCGAGCTGCAGAGGAGCAAGACCGAAGAGGCCTTCCCTCAGAAGAGGGACAGAGCCAGTCCGGCCAAGTCGCTGTTGCAGGAGATCGGTGAGCGGTCTTCCCCTGAGGTCGACGGGGAAGAGGGAGGGGGGAGGCCATGGGGGTCCACCTCTCTTCCCGCCCGCCGCCTCCCAGAGTTCCACGGGGCAGGACAGAGAGCACTGTGGGTAGGAGGGCCGCGGCCTGCCATCATGGAGCTGGTGATGATCGCTGAGGAGAAATGGCTGTTGGGGTGGCTGGAGCTCGGAGGTGGGGAGAGGGGACGGGAAGCCACACAGAGGCCCCCGTGATTCCCAAAGGGAAGCCTAGTGAAAAGAACCCGAGCCTGGGTTCTAATCCCGCCTCCGCCACCCGTCCGCTGGGCGAGTTTGGGCACGTCACTTCACTCTATGTTGCCAACTTGTACTTCCCGAGCGCTTAGCACAGTGCTTTGCACACAGTAAGCGCTCAATAAATACGATTGATTGATTGATTCTCTGGGTCTCGGTGTCCTCATCTCTAAAACGGGGATGAAATACCTGTTCGCCCTCCCCAGTGAGTGTGATGGGGATCAGGGACTGGGTCCGACCTGATTACCTTGTATTCATTCAACTGTACCTGTTGAGCGCTTACTGTGTGCACAACACTGTACTAAGTGCCTGGAAAGTACAACAGGGACAATCCCTGCCCACACCGGGTTCAGAACTGTGCTTTGCACAATGGTAAGTGCTTAAAAATGTAGCGCAAGTATTATTATTGTCATTATCATTTTTATTACTATTATTAGGACAAGGGAAGCCCTTTGGCTACATCACAATGAGTCGCGCATGATGAGGTTTCTTTTGATGGTATTTGTTAAGCGCTTACTATGTGCCCAGCCCTGTTCTAAGCACTGGTGTAAATACGAGCGAAGCAGGTTTGACACGGTCCACGTCCCACATGGGGCTCCTGGTTTTAATCAGGCGGCTTCTGATCTGAAGGACTCTTGTGTCTACCCCAGTGCTGAGCATGGTGCTTAGCCCACCTAAGAGCAATAATAGTAATAATAATAATAATAATAATAGTGGTATTTGTTGAGAACTTACTAAGTGCCAAGCCCTGTACTGAGCACTGGGATAGAGACTAAATAATCGTGCCTGTCTTACGGGGGACTCCCAGTCTAAAAAGGAGGAAGGACCAGTATTGAATCCCCATTTTACCGTTGAGAAAACCAAGGCCCGGAGAAGTGAAGCGACTTGGCCGCGGTCACACACAAGCAGTGGAGGGTGGGGCCGGATTTGGAACCCAGGTTTTCCAACTCCCAGGCCCGGGGCTCTTTCCACTAGACCAGTAGCCTGTAATAATACTAATGATGGCATTTGTTAAGCGCTTACTATATGCCAAGCACTATTCTAAGTGTTAGGGGGAACTACAAGGTAATCAGGTTGTCCCCCGTGGGGCTCACAGTCGTAATCCCCATTTTACAGATGAGGTAGCTGAGGCACAAGGAAGTGAAGCACACAGCTGACAAGCGGCGGAGCCGGAATTAGAACCCATGACCTCTGACTCCCAAGCCCGGGCTCTTTCCACTGAGTCACGCTGCTTCTCTGTAATGAAATTGGTACATGACAGTATAATGGACAACTTTGTGTCCCCAAATCTTCCAGTCCTCAGCATTGGGGAAGATACAAGAGATTAATCAGACACCTGATTAGCTTGTATTCACCCCAGTGCTTAGAGACAAGACAAGAGCTGAGACCGGACCAAATTCAGTTAATAATAATAATAATAATAATAATAATGATAATAATAATGATAATTATGGTAGGTATTAAGCGCTTACTATATGCCAAGCACTATTCTAAGCACTGGGGTGGATACAAGCAGATCAGGTTGGACACAGTCCCCGTCCCACACAGGGCTCACACTCTCAATCCCCATTTTACAGATGAGGTAACTGAATCCCAGCAAAGTGAAGTGACTTGCCCAAGGTCATACAGCGGAGGCGGGATTAGAATCCAGGTTCTCCCGACTCCCAGACTATGCTTTATCCATTGAGCCACACTGCTTCTCATTTGGAGATCGGAGAGACTGATGTCGTAGAAGGAACTCCTCGCTGTCCCAAGGAAGGGATAGAAGTCGTATCCCTGGGGAACTGAGGCACAGAGAAGTGAAGTGATTTGGCCAAGGTCACACAGCAGGGAAGTAGCATGGTTTAGCAGAAAGAGCCCGGGCTCGGGAGCCAGAGGTCGTGGGTTCTAATCCTGTCTCCGTCACTTCATCATCATCATCATCGTATTTATTAAGCGCTGACTGTGTGCAGAGCACTGTACTAAGCACTTGGGAAGTTCAAATTGGCAACATATAGAGACAGTCCCTGCCCAACAGTGGGCTCACAGTCTAAAAGGGGGAGACAGAGAACAAAACCAAACATACTAACAAAATAAAATAGAATAGATATGTACAAGTAAAATAAATAAATAGAGTAATAAATATGTACAAACATATATACAGCTTGTCAGCTGTGTGACTTTGGGCAAGTCACTTCACTTCTCTGTGCCTCAGTTACCTCATCTGTAAAATGGGGATGAAGACTGTGAGCCCCACATTGGACAACCTGATTACCTTGTACTTGAACTTGTACTTCCCAAGCGCTTAGTACAGTGCTCTGCACAAAGTAAGCGCTCAATAAATACAATTGATTGATTGATTATATCTACCCCAGCGCTTAGAACAGTGCTTGGCACATAGTAAGCACTTAAATGCCACCATTATTATTATTATCATCATGTGGTAGAATCAGAATCCAAGTCCTCTGACTCCGTGGCCTTTCCCGTAGGCCGTGCTTTTTGGGTGCTCTTGGAAAACCCTGTAAAGTATGCGTATCTTGATTTAGATGAAGGAGATATTTAGGGACACCGACGCTAACTCATTTCCCTTCTCCCAAGCAGCTGAGGAGTTGGAAAAAGAGCCCAGAGTTGAAGTGGAGGATGCTAGCTGGTAAGCAGTCATCTTGTTTTCAAATTGAGCCGCTAAAAGGATTGGTGACGGTCTCTCGTTGCTGACCATCATCATCATCATCATCAATCGTATTTATTGAGCGCTTCCTATGTGCAGAGCACTGTACTACGCGCTTGGGAAGTACAAGTTGGCAACATACAGAGACAGTCCCTACCCAACAGTGGGCTCACAGTCTAAAAGGGGGAGACAGAGAACAAAACCAAACACACTGACCAGTGGAGTCACAACTGAAAACTAAGAAGCAGCGTGGCCTAGTGGGAAGAGCGCGGGCTTGGGAGGCAGAGGACTTGGGTTCGAATTTTGGCTCCGCCACTCGTCTGCTCTGTGACTTTGCGCAAGTCACTTCACTTCCCTTGCCTGAAAAATGTCGACATTCCAGCTTGTCCTCTCTATTTCACCCAAGCTCAGCCTCACTGGACTCCATCCTCAACTCTTCCCCTCCACCTCACGCACTTCCTCCTGCCTTGGAACTCCCTCAATCCAATCAATCGCTCAATGGTATTTATTGAACCCTTCCAGTGTGCAGAGCACTGTACTAACCGCTCGAGAGACTCCAAAACAACAGAGTTGGTAGACACTTTTTTTATGGTATTTGTTGAGCACTTACTAGGTGCCAGGCACTGTTCTAAGCGCTGAAGTAGATACCAGTTAATCAGGTTGGACACTGTCCCGATCCCACATGAGGCTACTCGTCTTAATCCCCATTTTACAGATGAGGGAGCAGAGGCACAGAGAAATCATCATCATCATCATCATCAATCATATTTATTGAGCGCTTACTATGTGCAGAGCACTGTACTAAGCGCTTGGGAAGTACAAATTGGCAACATATCGAGACAGTCCCTACCCAACATTGGGCTCACAGTCTCAAAGGGGGAAATGAAGTGAAATGAAGAGAAATGACTTGCTCAAGGTCACCCAGCAGATGAGGTGTATGTATGTATACACCTGTATATATGTATATATGTTTGTACATATTTGTTACTCCATTTATTTATTTATTTATTTTGCTTGTCCATATCTATTCTATTTATTTTATTTTGTTAGTATGTTTGGTTTTGTTCTCTGTCTCCCCCTTTTAGACTGTGAGCCCACTGTTGGGTAGGGACTGTCTCTAGATGTTGCCAACTTGGACTTCCCAAGCGCTTAGTACAGTGCTCTGCACACAGTAAGCGCTCAATAAATACGATTGATGATGATGATGATGATGAGGGGCAGAGCCAGGCCAGTGCTCTAGCCACTAGGCTATGCTGCCTCTCATTCCCTCTTTTAGACTGTGAGCCCACTGTTGGGTAGGGACTGTCTCTATATGTTGCCAATTTGTACTTCCCAAGCGCTTAGTACAGTGCTCTGCACACAGTAAGCGCTCAATAAATACGATTGATGATGATGATGATGATGAGGGGCAGAGCCAGGCCAGTGCTCTAGCCAGTAGGCTACGCTGCCTCTCATTCCCTCTTTTAGACTGTGAGTCCACTGTTGGGTAGGGACTGTCTCTAGATGTTGCCAACTTGTACTTCCCAAGCGCTTAGTACAGTGCTCTGCACACAGTAAGCGCTCAATAAATACGATTGATGATGATGATGATGATGAGGGGCAGAGCCAGGCCAGTGCTCTAGCCACTAGGCTACGCTGCCTCTCATTCCCTCTTTTAGACTGTGAGCCCACTGTTGGGTAGGGACTGTCTCTATATGTTGCCAATTTGTACTTCCCAAGCGCTTAGTACAGTGCTCTGCACATAGTAAGCACTCAATAAATACGATTGATGATTCCCTCCCAACAACGAGCGTACAGTCTCTCCCTGATCAAATCCACCTCTCTCCATCTTCAAAGGCCTCCTACGACTGCTTCCTCCAAGAGACCTTCTCTGATTAATTTCTTCTCCCCAGATCACATCTTCACAACTCGTGCGCTCAGTATTTACGCGCTCAAAACCTCTCTTAGGATCTGTACTCATCAATGTACAAACTCTGCTATTTAATTAACATTTATTCATCCACCTGGCTGTGTCTGATTTACAGATACTGTATCTAAGTGGCTTGTGGGCAAAGTTCACATCTAACAATTCTATTGCATTCTCCCAAGTGCTTAGTACAAGGCTCTGCATCAGCTCCCCACAACACTTGTATCTATTTGTACAGATTTATTACTCTATTTATTTTACTTGTACATATTTACTATTCTATTTATTTTGTTAATGCTGTGCATATAGCTATAATTCTATTTGTTCTGACAATTTTGACACCCGTTTACGTGTTTTGTTGTCCGTCTCCCCCTTCTAGACCGTGAGCCCGTTGTTGGGTAGGGACCATCTCTATATGTTGCCAACTTGTACTTCCCAAGCGCTTAGTACAGTGCTCTGCACACAGTAAGCGCTCAGTAAATACGATTGATGATGATGATGATGATGTTGCCAAGCGCTTCCCAAGCACTTAGTATAGTGCTCTGCACACAGTAAACGCTCAATAAATACGACTGAATGAATAAATATAAGTTCTCAATAAATACCATTGATTGATAATAATAATAATAATAATAATAATAATTTTGGTATTTGTTAAGCGCTTGCTATGTGCAAAGCACTGTTCTAAGTGCTGGGGTACATACACGGTGATCAGGTTGTCCCATGTGGGGCTCACAATCTTCATCCCCATTTTACAGATGAGGGAACTGAGGGGCAGAGAAGTTAAGTGACTTGCCCAAAGTCACACAGCTGACAAGCGGCGGAGCCGGGATTTGATTGATATTACTATTATTATTACTACAGTTATTATCCATCTTTCCCTTCTCTTTCTGCTCCTATTAGGAATTTATTCTATCCGGTTGATAATAATAATAATAATAATAATGGCATTTATTAAGTGCTTACTATGTGCAAAGCACCGTTCTAAGCGCTGGGGAGTTTACAAGGTGATCAGATTGTCCCACGCGGGACTCACAGTCTGAATCCCCATTTTCCAGACGAGGTAACTGAGGCATAGAGAAGTGAAGTGACTTGCCCAAAGTCACACAGCTGACAATTGGCAGGGCCGGGATTTGAACCCACGCCCTCCGACTCCAAAGCCCGCGCTCTTTCCACTGAGCCACACTGCTTCTCTACGCTATGCTCCTTGAGGGCAGGAATCCTGTATTTTATGGCTCCATACACAGAGTGCTCAGTACATCAATATATGTTGCCAATATATGTTGCCAACTTGTACTTCCCAAGTGCTTAGTACAGTGCTCTGCACACAGTAAGCGCTCAATAAATACACACTAATGATCGATTGAATCCTTTCATTTAGCCAGGTGAACTTAGAGGATGAAAAGGACAAGGACCCAAGTGCACTAAAAACGGTGGAGAGAAAGGCAGGGGAGAAAGAAGAGGAGGAGGAGGAAGGTGAAAATGAGGAGGAAGAGGAGGAGGGAGATCCAGAGAAAGAAAAGAACAGAAAACATTCCCTTGAAGAAGTGCACGCGGAAGCTGAGGTGAGGAATTTTTTTTTTCCATGTTTTTTACGGCACCGGTTACGCACTTACTATGTGCCACACACTGTTCTGAGCACTGGGGTAGATACAAGATACATGAGAAGCAGCGTGGCTCAGTGGAACTGAGCGCGGCCTGTGGAGTCAGAGGTCATGGGTTCAAATCCCAACTCTGCCAATTGTCAGCTGTGTGACTTTGGGCAGGTCACTTCACTTCTCTGGGCCTCAGTTCCCTCATCTGTAAAATGGGGATTAAAATTATGAGCCCCCCACGGGACAACCTGATCACCTTGTAACCTCCCCAGAGCTTAGAACAGTGCTTTGCACAGAGTAAGCGCTTAATAAAAATACCATTATTATACAAGGTAATCAGGTAGGAGACCGACCATGGCCCGGATGGGGGCTCACAGTCAATCAGTCAATCAATCGTATTTATTGAGCGCTTACTGTGTGCAGAGCACTGGACTAAGCGCTTGGGAAGTACAAGTTGGCAACAGTCAAGAGAAGCAGCGTGGCTCAGTGGAAAGAGCACAGGCTTTGGAGGCAGAGGTCATGGGTTCGAATCCTAACTCCATCCCCTGTCTGCTGTGTGACCTTGGGCAAGTCACTTAACTTCTCTGAGCCTCATCATCATCAATCGTATTTATTGAGCGCTTACTATGTGCAGAGCACTGTACTAAGCGCTTGGGAAGTACAAATTGGCAACATATAGAGACAGTCCCTACCCAACAGTGGGCTCACAGTCCAAAAGCCTGTCTAAAAACCTAAAAGGTCACAGCCTCAGTGACCTCATCTGTCAAATGGGGATTAAGACTGTGAGCCCCCCGTGGGACAACCTGATCACCTTGTATCCCCCCCCCCCCCCAGGGCTTAGCACATGGTAAGTGCTTAATAAATGCCATCATTATTCTTCTCAATCCCCATTTTACAGATGAGGTAACTGCGGCACAGAAAATTGAAGCGACTTGCCCACGTTTCCGCGGCAGATAAGTAGTGGAGTCAGGATTAGAACCCAGGTCCTTCTGACTCTCGGGCCCGGGTTCTAGCCAGTAGGCCACGCTTTGAGAAGGAAATAAGTTATGACCCGGGGAGTTGGGGTTCTGCTGTAGTTTACACCATCTGCCTTTTCCTTCACCCTACAGGAAAGTGACCCCGAGTTGTCCCGGCCAGACGACCTCCTGCTTGAAAAAGATGTAAGTCACCCTGAACCGAATGTCCTAGCGGGGCGGGCTAAAGTCTGACAGCGGCCAGGAACACCACACTCCAAACACAGCTTCAAGCGCTTAGTACAGTGCTCTGCACCCAGTAAGCGCTCAATAAATACGATTGATGATGATGACGAGCTTCCCGTGACATCAGAATCCTTCCACTGACATCACAATCATCATCATCATCAATCGTATTGATGATGAGCACTGTACTAGGCGCTTGGGAAGTACAAGTTGGCAACATATAGAGACAGTCCCTACCCAACAGTGGGCTCACAGTCTAAAAGGGGGAGACAGAGAACAAAACCAAACATACTAACAAAATAAAATAAATAGAATAGCTATGTACAAATAAATAAATAGAGTAAAAAATATGTACAAACATATATACATATATACAATCCTCACCTCTGGGCTTGAGATTGCCTAGGGCAAAGCGTATTTCTGGAAAGGGTGGTTTTGCTGAAAACCTCTATATAGGCCCCGAATCCGCATAGGGCAGTATAATCCTCCGGGTTGACAAAACACTTTTAGTCAGCCGATTGCATTTATTGAGCGCTTACTGTGTGCGGAGCCCTGTACTAAGCAATTGGGAGAGTACACGATAATAATAATTATAGTATTTGTTAAGTGCTTATTATGTGCCGAGCACTTCTAAGCTATGGGGTAGGTAATTAGGTTATCCAACGTGGGGCTCACAGTCTTAATCCCCATTTTACAGATGAGGCAACAGAGGCACAGAGAAATTAAGTGACTTGCCCAAGGTCACAGAGCAGGCAAGCGGCGGAGCTGGGATTAGAACCCACGTCCTCTGACTCTCAAGCCCGTGCTCTTGCCCCTACGCCGTGCTGCTTCCCCGATATAGCATTTATTGAGTGTTTACCATAATAATAATAATGGCATTTATTAAGCGCTTACTATGTCCAAAGCACCGTTCTAAGTGCTGGGGAGGTTACAAGGTGAACAGGTTGTCCCACGTGGGGCTCACAGTCTTAATCGCCATTTTCCAGATGAGGGAACTGAGGCCCAGAGAAGTGAAGTGACTTGCCCAAAGTCACACAGCTGACAAGCGGCGGAGCCAGGATTTGAACCCATGACCTCTGGCTCCGAAGCCCGGGCTCTTTCCACTGAGCCACGCTGCTTCCCAATGTGCAGAGCACTGTGCTGAGCGCTTGGGAAAGCACAGTGCAACAGTAAACGGCGACATTCCCCATCCACAAGGAGCTCTGAACCCCTGGCTGGGAATTGGAACATCCCCCCGTCTGGCCGATTTTCCAGGCCTCAGCCCATCAGCCTGTCTCTAGATGTTGCCAACTTGTACTTCCCAAGAGCTTAGTACAGTGCTCTGCACATAGTAAGCGCTCAATAAATACGATTGATGATGATGATGATCAGCCTGCCATCATCCTGGCGGAGGGTCCCGGGAATTCGGGAAGGTTAACATTTGGACTTTGTTTTAGACTGTGAGCCCACTGTTGGGTAGGGACTGTCTCTATACGTTGCCAACTTGGACTTCCCAAGCGCTTAGTACAGTGCTCTGCACACAGTAAGCGCTCAATAAATACGATTGATGATTTGGGGGAAGGGCAGACCAGAGGTCCACTGGACAGCGGGGGTCAACCAGATAAGCCTTGGTCCAGTCAGGGCCAGAGCAGAAAACAGAGCCCGTTTCTAGCCTGTGAACCCCTTGTGGGGTAGGGATTGTCTCTATTTGTTGCCAAATTGTACTTCCAAGCTCTTAGTACAGTGCTCTGCACACAGTAAGAGCATAATAAATACGATTGAATGAATAATACTCTCTGGTAGCACGCAACAAAGGCCCCTGGGCTCCGCCACTTAGCGGCTGGGTGACTTTGGGCAAGTTACTTCTCTGTGCCTCAGTTACCTCATCTGTAAAATGGCGATGAAGACTGTGAGCCCCACATGAGACAACATGATTACCTTGTATCTACCTCAGTGCTTAGAACAGTGCTTGGCACATAATAAGCGCTTAAATACCATTATTATTATTATTTTAGACCCCTTTTACACTCCCCCCCTTTTAGACTCCCCCCCCTTTTAGACTCCCCTTTTAGACTGTGAGCCCACTGTTGGGTAGGGACCGTCTCTATGGCACGTAATAAGCGCTTAAATACCATTATTATTATTATTTTAGACCCCTTTTAGACTTCCCCCCTTTTAGACTCCCCCCACCTTTTAGACTCCCCCCTTTTAGACTGTGAGCCCACTGTTGGGTAGGGACCGTCTCTATACGTTGCCAACTTGTACTTCCCAAGCGCTCAGTACAGTGCTCTGCACACAGTAAGCGCTCAATAAATACGATTGACTGAATGGATGAATGAACCACTGACATTTCTTTCTTCTTTCCCGCACGGGACAACACTCATTCCTAAACAGGGCAGCTCTTGCCTCCTTCAGAAACGGCACCCTGTGTTTGTGGAGATTGATTTACGAGACCACGTCGAGGAGGTAGGAGTGGATTAGTGGATAGTAGCGCAGTGGCCTGGGGGCCATAATAGGTTCTAATCCCAGCCCCTCCACTCGTCTGCTGGGTGGCCTTGAACAAGTCACTTCACTTCTCTGCGCCTCAGTTACCTCATCTGTAAACTGGGGATGAAGACTGTGAGCCCCACGTGGGACAGGGACCGGGTCCAACCCGGTTTGCTTGTACCCAACCCAGCGCTTAGTATAGTGCCTGGAACATAGTAAGAGCTTAACAAATACCATAATTGGTATTAATTATTATTAATAATTATTATTATTAGATGCTCCCAAATCTGGCCAGCAAGCCAATGACAGCGGGTGAAGTCTGCCTAGGCTCTTTGATGTGGGGTGAGGTCCAGTGCTGGGCCTGCTTGGGTGGGCAGCGGGCACTGGGATGGGGTGGGGAGAATAATAATAATAATGACGGTATTTGTTGAGCGCTTACTGTGTGCCAAGCACTGTTCTAAGCGCTGGACGGGAGAGCGGGTAGAGGACAAGCATGGAGGGGAGGGACAGGAGATGGAGGATGGGCATAAGGGGGCGGGAAATCCACAGGAGGACCGACACCAAGAGGGGAGAGTCGCTGAAAGATGGTCACGAAGGGCATGAACTGGGGCAGGAGAGCCCCTGGAAGATGGGCATCAGCGGTGGGGGAACAAGAAATAATAATAATAATGATGGCATTTGTTAAGCACTTACTATGTGCAAAGCACTGTTCTAAGCGCTGGGGGAGACAATGGGATCAGGTTGTCCCACTTGGGGCTCACAGTCTTAATCCTCATTTTACAGATGAGGTAACTGAGGCTCAGAGAAGTGAAGGGACTTGCCCAAGGTCACACAGCAGACATGTGGCAGAGCCGGGATTCGAACCCATGACCTGTGACTCCAAAGCCCGTGTTCTTTCCACTGAGCCACGCTGCTTCTCAAGAAAGCCACTGGAGGATGGTCATGAGAAGCAGCAGGACTTAACGGAATGAGCCCTGGGAGTCCGAAGGACCTGGGTTCTAATCCCGCTCCGCCTCATGTCTGCTGTGTGACCTCGGGCATTTCCCTTCACTTGAGCGCCCCAGGCCACTCTGTTTCCCATTGTCTCTGGACTGAGCACTTCGTACAGTGCTCACAGTAAGCGCTCAATAATAATAATAATAATGATGATGGCATTTATTAAGCGCTTACTATGTGCAAAGCACTGTTCTAAGCACTGGGGAGGTTACAAGGTGATCAGGTTGTCCCTTGGGGGGGCTCAAAGTCTTAATCCCCATTTTACAGATGAGGTCACTGGGGCCCAGAGAAGTGAAGTGACTTGCCCAAAGTCACACAGCTGACAATTGGCGGAGCCGGGATTTGAACCCCTGACCTCTGACTCCAAAGCCCGGGCTCTTTCCACTGAGCCACGCTGCTTCTCAATAAATATGACTGATTGATTGCATCCCACTACACCCTGTTGAGCAAACACAGCCTGAAGCGTCATCCTGGGGGGTGATAATAATAATTGTGGTATTTATTATGCGCTTACTACGGGCCAGGCACTGTATTAAATGCTGGGGGGGTAAAACAAGCAAATCGGCTTAGACACAGTCCCTGTCCCACGTGGGACTCAGTCGCAATCCCCGTTTTACAGATGAGGTAACTGAGGCCCCGAGAAGTGAAGTACTTTACCCAAGGTCCCAGAGCGGACAAGCAGCAGAGCCAGGATTAGAACCCAGGTCAGAAGGAGCCTATCCAGTAGCCCACGCAACTTCTCTGCTCGTTACTTTTGCCCACCAAATGGGTCCTGGTTCGGACTTTGGGAGGGACAAGGGGCTCCCCCGTCTCTTGGTGTGGGGGTGAAAACAATGTCCGCTGTCCTTTAGAATATCGAAAGAATCTTGGCGGAAGGAGAGACCAACGAGAAGGACGAGGGAGAGGGGTCTGATGAAGATGAGTGAGTAATTACGGTATTTAATGAATTATGGAATTTGTTAAGTGCTTACTTTGTGCTAAGCAGTGGGGTGGATACAATATAGTCAGGTTGGACACACGTGGGGCTCACACCCGTTGTAGGGCACGGCGATCTGAATCTCTGCTGCTGAACATCCAACTGCTTAATACAGTGTGCTGCACACCATAAGTGCTCAATAAATCATCATCATCATCAATCGTATTTATTGAGCGCTTACTATGTGCAGAGCACTGTACTAAGCGCTTGGGAAGTACCAATTGGCAACATATACAGACAGTCCCTACCCAACAGTGGGCTCACAGTCTAAAAGAGTGGGCTTAAACGAATAAATAGGAGGGAAGAGGATTCAATCTCCATTTTAAAATCGACTGATCATATTTGAGTGCTTACCGTGTGAAGGGCTCTGTACTAAGCGCTTGGGAATGAATAAATAGGAGGGAAGAGGATTTAATCTCCACTTTAAAATCGACTGATCATATCTGAGTGCTTACCGCGTGAAGGGCTTGGGAGAGCACGACTGACACATTCCCTGCCCACGGCGCGTTTACAGCCTAGAGGGGGAGGCAGCCATTAGTATAACTAAATAAATTCCGGATAGGGACATCATCATCATCATCAATCGTATTTATTGAGCGCTTACTATGTGCAGAGCACTGTACTAAGCGCTTCGGAAGTACAAATTGGCAACATATAGAGACAGTCCCTACCCAACAGTGGGCTCACAGTCTAAAAGGGGGAGACAGAGACCAAACATACTAACAAAATAAAATAAATAGAATAGATATGTACAAATAAATTAAATAAATAAATAGAGTAAAAAAAAATGTACAAACATATATACATATATACAGGTGCTGTGGGGAAGGGAGGGAGGTAAGATGGGGGGATGGAGAGGGGGACGAGGGGGAGAGGAAGGCAGGGGCTCAGTCTGGGAAGGCCTCCTGGAGGAGGTGAGCTCTCAGCAGGGCCTTGAAGGGAGGAAGAGAGCTAGCTTGGCGGATGGGCAGAGGGTGGGGGTATTGGATTTGAAGGTCCGAGACAGATTTCCCGCTGCCTGTAAATGGGTAAAAAAGGGGCAGAGCTGAGAATGGGATTCCCACAGCCATCTGAATTCCCCTTCCCGAGGGGCCGGCTGGCAGTGAGAATATTCCCTTGACCCCATTTGTCTCTGCTTGGCTTGAGTGCGGCAGGCCCAGGAGCAGCTGGATGTGCTGTTTCCCCGTGTCGGCAAAGAAGAAACCCAAAGACAGAGGCCTGTAGCCAATCCAGAAGGTAACCATCATCATCATCAATCGTATTTATTGAGCGCTTACTGTGTGCAGAGCACTGTACTAAGCGCTTGGGAAGTACAAATTGGCAACATATAGAGGCAGTCCCTACCCAACAGTGGGCTCACAGTCTAAAAGGGGGAGACAGAGAACAAAACCAAGCATACTAACAAAATAAAATAAATAGAATTGCTATGTACAAGTAAAATAAATAAATAAATAAATAAATAAATAAATAGAGTAATAAATATGTACAAACATATATACATATATACAGGTGCTGTGGGGAAGGGAAGGAGGTAAGATGGGGGGGATGGAGAGGGGGACGAGGGGGAGAGGAAGGAAGGGGCTCAGTCTGGGAAGGCCTCCTGGAAGAGGTGAGCTCTCAGCAGGGCCTTGAAGGGAGGAAGAGAGCTAGCTTGGCGGATGGGCAGAGGGAGGGCATTCCCCCGCTAATGATAATAATAATGATATTTGTTATGCCCTTACTATGTGCGACACCATAAATAATAATAATGGCATTTATTAAGCGCTTACTCTGTGCAAAGCACTGTTCTAAGCGCTGGAGAGGTTACAAGGCGATCAGGTTGTCCCACGGGGGGCTCACAGTCTTAATCCCCATTTTACAGATGAGGTCACTGAGGCCTAGAGAAGTGAAGTGACTTGCCCAAAGTCACACAGCTGACAGTTGGCGGAGCCAGGATTAGAACCCATGACCTCTGACTCCAAAGCCCGGGCTCTTTCCACTGAGCCACGCTGCTTCTCCAAAGTCAAGTGATTTGCCCAAGGTCGCACAGCAGACAAGTGGCAGAGCCGGGGATTAGAACCCACATCCGCTGACTCTCAAGCCCCTGCTCTTGCCACTAGCCCATGCTGCTTCTCTAATCATGGCATTTCTTAGGCGCTTACTATGTGCCAGGCACTGTACTAAGCTCTGGGCTGGACACGAGCGCCACTAGCCCATGCTGCTTCTCTAATTATGATATTTCTTAGGGTGCTTACTATGTGCCAGGCACTGTACTAAGCTCTGGGGTGGACACGAGCGCCACTAGCCCATGCTGCTTCTCTAATTATGATATTTCTTAGGGTGCTTACTATGTGCCAGGCACTGTACTAAGCACTGGGCTGGATACGAGCGGATCGGGTTGGACACAGTCCCTGTCCCACGTGGGGCTCACCGTCTCAGTCCCCATTTTCCAGATGAGGGAACTGAGGCCAAGAGAAGTGACTTACCCAGGGCCGCGCCACGGACGAGTGGCGGAGCCGGGATTAGAGAAGCAGCATGGCTCAATGGAAAGAGCCCGGGCTTTGGAGTCAGAGGTCATGGGTTCAAATCCCGGCTCTGCAAATTGCCAGCGGTGTGACTTTGGGCAAGTCGCTTCACTTCTCTGGGCCTCAGTTACCTCATCTGCAAAATGGGGATTAAGACTGTGAGCCCCATGTGGGACAACCTGATCCCCTGGTAACCTCCCCAGCGCCTAGAACAGTGCCTCGCACATAGTAAGCGCTTAATAAATGCTATCATTATTACTATTATTATTAGAATCCAGGACCTTCCGAATTCCAGGCTCGGGCTCTAGCCTCTATTTCATGCCTTTTCCCGTCTAAGGAATGACCAGAGGAGGCAAGAGGGGCCTAGTGGGGGTCCCAGGGGCAGCCAGCGTAGGGTGGGCTGTACTTCCTCTGTCCCCCGCCCCCCAAAAGCTCAACATCTGCCTCTTGCTCCCCCAGAGAGACTCGCCCCCAGGAGCCCAAGACCACCCGGCCAGCGGGCACACGCCCCGACATGGCAGGCGGACCTCCAGTAGAGCTACTCCACACCCCTGTTTTTCCACAAAGAATTAAATTCCAAGGAAACCCGCGGGAATGGGGGATGCGTGTCTCTGTTTGGCCTCACTCATCTGCTACTACAACCCACTTCGCTCCTCAACTGCAACCTGCTCACCGTTCGTCCACCTCGCCACTGACCCCTTGCCCCAGGCCTGCCTCATCATCATCATCAATCGTATTTATTGAGCGCTTACTGTGTGCAGAGCACTGTACTAAGCGCTTGGGAAGTCCAAATGGGCAACATATAGAGACAGTCCCTACCCAACAGTGGGCTCACAGTCTAAAAGGGGGAGACAAAACCAAACATACTAACAAAATAAAATAAATAGAATAGATATGTACAAGTAAAATAAATAAATAGAGTAATTTATAGAGAGTAATAGAGAAATATGTACAAACATATATACATATATACAGGTGCTGTGGGGAAGGGAAGGAGGTAAGATGAGGGGGATGGAGAGGGGGACGAGGGGGAGAGGAAGGAAGGGGCTCATCATCATCGTCATCATCAATCGTATTTATTGAGCGCTTACTGTGTGCAGAGCACTGTACTAAGCGCTTGGGAAGAACAAATTGGCAACATATAGAGACAGTCTCTACCCAACAGTGGGCTCACAGTCTAAAAGGGGGAGACAAAACCAACCGTACTAACAAAATAAAATAGATTTAATAATCATAGTAATAATAATTGTGGCATTTATTAAGCGCTTACTACGTGCTGGGGTAATAATAATAATGATGGCATTTGTTAAGCGCCTACTATGTGCAAAGCACTGTTCTAAGTGCTGGTGGGGATACAAGGTGATCAGGTGGTCCCACGGGGGGCTCACAGTCAATCCCCATTTTACAGATGCACAGAGAAGTGACTTGCCCAAAGTCACACAGCTGACAATTGGCGGAGCCGGGATTCGAACCCATGACCCCTGACTCCAAAGCCCGGGCTCTTTCCACTGAGCCACGCTGAGATAACTGGGTTGGACATGGTCCCTGTCCTACATGGGATTCACAGTTTAAGGAGGCGGGGGACGGATGTTTCAGCTCCATTTTACAGGTGAAGAAACCAAGGCACAGAGAAGTGAAGTGACCAAGGCCGGGTCACACAGCGGGCAGTGACTGAACCAGGATGAGAGCCCAGTTCCTCTGACTCCCAGCCCTGTGTTTTTCCCAGCAGGCATCTCAATGCTGTGATGTCACGTTACACCAGCAACACGGTATAACCTAATCAATCAATCAATCAATCGTATTTATTGAGCGCTTACTGTGTGCAGAGCACTGTACTAAGCGCTTGGGAAGTACAAGTTGGCAACATAGAGAGACAGTCCCTACCCAACAGTGGGCTCACCGTCTAAATGACATCACAGTCTAATGACATCACACACGCCATTCTCCCCTAGAAAGCGGACTTCATCATCATCATCATCAATCGTATTTATTGAGCGCTTACTGTGTGCAGAGCACTGTACTAAGCGCTTGGGAAGTACAAACTGGCAACATATAGAGACAATAGCTACCCAACAGTGGGCTCACAGTCTAAAAGGGGGAGACAAAACCAAACATACTAACAAAATAAAATAAATAGCACACTAGCTTTTCTCCCGGGGGCGAGGGAGTCGTCCTTACTTTCCCATTTTCTCTACGCCTTTGTCCCCCCCGACCAGAGCAGCGTGACGTTTAGCTCAGCACCTGAGCCCCCCGCCTCAGTCATTCAGCGTGGCTCAGTGGAAAGAGCACAGGCTTTGGAGTCAGAGGTCATGGGTTCCAATGCCGGCTCCGCCACTTGTCAGCTGGGTGACTTTGGGCAACTTCTCTGGGCCTCAGTTACCTCATCTGTAAAACGGGGGTTAAGACTGTGAGCAGGAACAACCTGATCACCTCTGAATGGGGAAACAGAGAAGCATCACGGCGTAGTGGCTAGAGCCCGGGCCTGAGAATCAGAAGGTCATGGGTTCTAATCCCGGCTCCACTACTTGTCTGCTGGGTGACCTTAGGCAGGTCACTTTGCTTCTCTGGGCCTCACTTACCTCATCTGTAAAATGGGGATTAAGACTGTGAGCCCCCCGTGGGACAACCTGATCACCTTGTAACAGTGCTTTGCACATAGTAAGCACTTAATAAATGCCATTATTATTATTATTATTATTATTCATTCAATCGTATTTATTGAGCGCTTACTGCGTGCAGAGCACGTGGGAGAGCACGATATAATAATAAACAGGCACATTTCCTACTCACAACGAGTTTACAGCCAGAGCCCTGCTGGGTTATGTATGAGTAAGAGAAGCAAGAGTGAGTGAGTGTGTATTTCACGCATGGAATATCTATTTCAATTGCCTTTCAAATAAAACAAGGACAGAAGGGGAATGCTAAATCCCTGCCTCTCTCCTCTTCAGGAACCTTCCCCCACAATTCCTCAGTCAGTAGTGACCCCTGTGGGTCCTCCTGCCTTATTTCGGGTTTTTCAGAACTCTTACGTTCTTCTTCCCCTTTCTTTTTCTTTTTTTATGGCATTTGTAAAGCACTTACTATGTGCCAAGCCCTGCCCCAAGCGCTGGGGTAGATTCATTCAATTCGTATTTATGGAGCACTTACTGTGTGCACAGCACTGTCCTAAGCGCTTGGGAAGTACAAGTTGGCCACATATAGAGACAGTCCCTACCCAACAACAGGCTCATGGTCTAGAATAATAATCATAATAATGGCATTTATTAATCAATCAATCGTATTTATTGAGTGCTTACTGTGTGCAGAGCACTGTACTAAGTGCTTGGGAAGTACAAGTTGGCAACATATAGAGACAGTCCCTACCCAACAGTGGGCTCACAGTCTAAAAGGGGGAGACGGAGAACAAAACCAAACATACTAACAAAATAAAATAGAATAGGTATGTACAAGTAAAATAAATAGAGTAATAAATATGTACAAACATATATACTTATATACAGGTGCTGTGGGGAAGGGAAGGAGGTAAGATGGGGGGATGGAGAGGGGGAGCTTACTATGTGCAAAGCTCCCTTCAAAGCCCTACTGAGAGCTCACCTCCTCCAGGAGGCCTTCCCAGACTGAGCCCCTGCCTTACCTCCTTCCCCTCCCTACAGCACCTGTATATATGTTTGTACGTATTTATTACTCTATTTTATTTGTACATATTCTATTTATTTTATTTTGTTAATATGTTTTGTTTTGTTGTCTGTCTCCCCCTTTTAGACTGTGAGCCCACTGTTGGGTAGGGACTGTCTCTATATGTTGCCAATTTGTACTTCCCAAGCGCTTAGTACAGTGCTCTGCACATAGTAAGCGCTCAATAAATATGATTGATTGATTGATTGATTCTGATACCCTGGCCGGTGCTCTAGCCATCAGGCGGACAGGCGGATGGGATCAGGGGTAGAGCAGGTGGTAGAGAAGCAACATGGCATAGCGGAGAGAGCACAGTCATGGCTCCTAATCGTGGCTCCATGTTTGCTGTTTGACCTTCAGCAAGTCACTTCACTTCTCTGGGTCTCAAATTCCCTCCTCTGGAAAATAGGGATTGGGACTGTGTGTCCCTCATGGGAATAAATGCCATCATTATTATTATAGGGACTGTGTCCAACCTGATGTGCTTGCTTATATCCACCTCAGCGCTTACTACAGTGCCTGGCATGTAGCAAGTGCCAAACAAATACCACTATTACTATTATCATTACTGGGTGGACTTGGGCAAGACTGGGCCCACCTTTTCTTTTGCTCCTCCTCCCCTCCCCATCGCCCCGACTCCCTCCCTCTGCTCTATCCCCCTCCCCACCGCACTTGTGTATATATGTACATATTTATTATTCTATTTCTTTTATTAATGATGTGTATATTTCTCTAATTCTATTTATATTGAGGCTATTGATGCCTGTCCACTTGTCTTGTTTTGTAGCCTGTCTCCCCCCTTCTAGGCTGTGAGCCCGTTGTTGGGTAGGGATTGTCTCCGTTGCCGAATTGTACTTTCCAAGCGCTTAGTACAGTGCTCTGCACACAGCGAGTGCTCAATAAATACGATTGAATGAATGAGTGAATGAAGCCACTTCACTTTTCTGGGCCTCAGTTCCCTCATCTGGAAAATGGGGAGGGAGGCTGTGAGCCCCATGTGGGGCAAGGACTGCATCCAATCTGTTTTGCTTGCATCCACCCCAGCACTTAGTCCAGCACCTTAGTAAGCGCTAAACAAATCCCATTATTATTATTATTATCGTTATTACACATGCTTCGTTGGGTCCTTGAGTCTTTTCGAAGTAGCAGAATGAAAGGTGTGTGAGTTTGGGGCGCTTTGGAACCAGAATTTATTTGGTTTGCTCTTCTCTGACCCATTTTATCTTACGACCACAGCTTTTATTAATGATCCGCCTGGACCAAACGGGGACCTGAGACCGCAACTATTCGCTTATTCCGGGGACGGAGCCCAGCAGCTGCATCTGGAAAAACAAATCCCTCTGCCGGCCTTCTCCCAGAGAGCCGACCGCTCTACCAAAACGCTCCTGGCCAAAAGTCAGAAGCACGCATCTGGCAAGATGAACTATGATAGAAACAAGTTGTTGCCTCGGAGCCAGGGAGAACTGGAATCTGGAGAGCCAAGAAAATCCAAATAAAGCACTTTCAGGATGAGCTCCCCCAAGCTCTCACTTGAATAGTAATATTAATGGTATTTGTTAAGCGCTTACTACGTGCCAGGCCGGGGTAGATACAAGCAAATCGGGTTGGACACGGTCCCTGTCCCACATGGGGCTCACAGTCTTAATCCCCATTTTACAGATGAGGGAACTGAGGCCCAGGGAAGTGAAGTGGCTTGCCCAGACAAGGCAGACGAATGGCGGAGCCAGGATTAGAACCCATGACTGACTCCCAGAGCTATGCTGAATCCACTAGGCCAGGCTGCTTCTTGAATCCTCATTTTATAAATGAGGCAGAAGGCAGTTAAATGACCTGCCCAAGGTCACCCAGCAGACAGGTGGCAGGGCTGGGATCAGAGCCCAGGGCCTCTGACTCACAATGTTGTGCTTTTTTCCACTACAGCACGCTGCTTCTCACAAGACAGTTTGAGCCCCCTGTCCAAATCACACACAATCACAAATGCTGCCATACATCACACAGTCCTCCCACCCATACACAGATGGTTCGGTAAAAATTGATGTCTGCGGAGCACTGTACTAAGCGCTTGGCAAAGTACCCTGTAACAGAGTTGCTAGACAGGGTCCGTGCCCCCAACGAGCTCCCACTCTAATGGGGAAACAGACATAAAAATATTTATGAGTAGTGGAAGCAGAATAAATCGTCAAAAGTACACTCGTTGGCACCCAGAGCGGGGCAAATAACAGATGCAGTGGCAGGGAAGCAGCTTGCCTGCTGTATGACCATGGACAAACCCCTTAACTTCTCTGTGCCTCAGTTTCCTCATCTGCAAAATGGGGATTCAATACCTCTTTTCTCCCTACCCTGTCGACTAGCAGCCCCATGTGGGACAAAGACCTCCTACATAATAATAATAATAATGGCACTAATTAAGTGCTTAAGATGTGCAAAGCACTGTTCTAAGCGCTGGGGAGGTTACAAGGTGATCAGGTTGTCCCACGGGGTGGGGGGGGGGGGGGTCACAGTCTTAATCCCCATTTTACAGATGAGGTAACTGAGGCCCAGAGAAGTGAAGTGGGTAGGGACTGTCTCTATATGTTGCCAACTTGTACTTCCCAAGCGCTTAGTACAGTGCTCTGCACACAGTAAGCGCTCAATAAATACGATTGATGATGATGATGATGAAGTGACTTGCCCGAAGTCACACAGCTGACAAGTGGCAGAGCCGGGATTTGAACCCATGACCTCTGACTCCAAAGCCCGGGCTCCTTCCACTGAGCTTCTCTACATCCCAATTATCTAGTGCTTAGTACAGTGCCCAGCTCAGAGCAAGCACTTAAGTACCACAGGGATTATTTTTAGTGGAGTTGGGGAATGTGGTGTGGGAAAAGTAAGTAGAACAGGAGACTGGGAAGGAGAAGTTAGTGAGGTCGGTCTGGGTCAGCGATTTGTACAATTGCGCACTACCTGCGAAGGTTATCATGGCTTCCCTTCCCAGGAAAAAACTACTGAACTCCCAAACGCTCTCTAGTAGCTTAATACCTCTAGACCGTCAGCTCACTGGGGGCAGGGATCCAGCTCTGTTGGATTCTACTCTCCCAAGCGCTTAGTACAGCCCTCTGCACACAGTAAGTGCTCAATAAATACCATTATAGACTAATTAATAGGGAGTTCAAACAAGTGGGGATTACCATGTAGACGCCAAGGTATAGAACCAGTGACAGGCAGTAGAGGGCACTGTTTCTTACTTTTTTATGGTCTGTTAATGATAATAATAATAATAATAATAATAATAAATAGTATTTGTTAAGCGCTTATTATGTACCAAGTACTATAGAACCAGTGACAGGCAGTAGAGGGCACTGTTTCTTACTTTTTTATGGTCTGATAATAATAATAATAATAATAATAATAATAATAATAATAACAAATAGTATTTGTTAAGCGCTTATTATGTACCAAGTACTATAGAACCAGTGACAGGCAGTAGGGGGCACTGCTTCTTACTTTTTTATGGTCTGTTAATAATAATAATAACAATAATAATAATAATAATAACAACAAACAGTATTTGTTAAGCGCTTATTATGTACCAAGTACTATAGAACCAGTGACAGGCAGTAGAGGGCACTGTTTCTTACTTTTTTATGGTCTGATAATAATAATAATAATAATAATAATAATAATAATAATAATAATAACAATAATAATAATAACAACAACAAATAGTATTTGTTAAGCGCTTATTATGTACCAAGTACTGTAGAACCAGTGACAGACAGTAGGGGGCACTGTTTCTTACTTTTTAATGGTCTTAATAATAATAATAATAACAATAATAATAATAATAATAATAATAACAACAAACAGTATTTGTTAAGCGCTTATTATGTACCAAGTACTACAGAACCAGTGACAGGCAGTAGAGGGCACTGTTTCTTACTTTTTTAGGGTCTGTTAATAATAATAATAATAATAACAAATAGTATTTGTTAAGCACTTATTATGTACCAAGTATGGTATTAAGCACTGGGATAGATACAAGCAAATCAGGTTGGACCCAGTCCCGGTCCCACATGGGGCTCACAGTCTTAATCCACTTTTTACAGATGAGGGAACCGAGGCCCAGAGAAGTGCAAGTGACTTACCCAAGGTCACACGGCACACAAGTTAAAAGCTCACTGTGTGTCGAGCCCTGTTCTAAGCACTGGGGTAGATACAAGTCAATCAGGCGGAACACAGTCCCCGTCCCACACAGGGCTCACAGCCTAAGTAGAAGGGAGGGCAGGTTTTGAGTCGGTATATAATGATATATTATATCAGTAATATAGGAAGTAGTACTATATTAACAATATAGTAAGGCGGGGGCCGCGGCAGTCTTCAGCCTGGAGGGAGGAAGGAAGGGCCAGGACCAGGGAGAGCTGGGCCGGGAGTTTTCCCCCTCACCAGGTTTCTAACAGGGACTCGATAAGCGTTCGCGTAATATGGTCATGAACCAGGTGAACTGAATTTGAAGTCCGTGACATGGGTTTCAGACTGGGAACCCAATTTCCTAATTTTTTTTCCCTACCAAATTCTGAAAGCTTCACAAACTCTATTATTCTATTACTCTATTTATTTATTTCTCTATTACTCATTTATTTATTACTCTATTACTCTATTTTACTTGTACATATTCAATTTATTTTATTTTGTTAATATGTTTTGTTTTGTTGTCTGTCTCCCCCTTCTAGACTGTGAGCCCGCTGTTGGGTAGGGACCGTCTCTAGATGTTGCCAACTTGTACTTCCCAAGCGCTTAGTACAGTGCTCTGCACACAGTAAGCGCTCAATAAATGCGATTGAATATATTAATATACAATGTATATGTAATATATAATAATATATGTAATGTAATAATAATAATGGCATTTATTAAGCGCTTACTATGTGCAAAGCACTGTTCTAAGCGCTGGGGAGGTTACAAGGTGATCAGGTTGTCCCACGGGGGGCTCACAGTCTTAATCCCCATTTCACAGATGAGGTCACTAAGGCACAGAGAAGTTAAGTGACTTACCCAAAGTCACCCAGCTAAGAACCCATGACCTCTGGCTCCCAAGCCCAGGCTCTTTCCACTGAGCTATGCTGCGTCCTCGGTCCCAGAGCGGACAGGTGGCGGAGCCGGGATTGGAACGCAGGTCCTTCCGACTCCCGGTCCCGGGCTCTGCTCACTAGCCCTCGCTGCTCCTCTGGTTCCCGCCTCATCATCATCATCATCAATCGTATTTATTGAGCGCTTACTATGTGCAGAGCACTGTACTAAGCGCTTGGGAAGTACAAATTGGCAACAGAGAGAGACAGTCCCTACCCAACGGTGGGCTCACAGTGTAAAAGGGGGAGACAGAGGACAAAACCAAACATACTAACAAAATAAAATAAATAGAATAGATATCTACAAGTAAAATAAATAGAGTAATAAATATCATCATCATCATCACCAATCGTATTTATTGAGCGCTTACTATGTGCAGAGCACTGTACTAAGCGCTTGGGAAGTACAAATTGGCAACATATAGAGACAGTCCCTACCCAACGGTGGGCTCACAGTCTAAAAGGGGGAGACAGAGAACAAAACCAAACATACTAACAAAATAAAATAAATAGAATAGATATCTACAAGTAAAATAGAGTAATAAATATCATCATCATCATCATCAGTCATATTTATTGAGCGCTTACTGTGTGCAGAGCACTGTACTAAGCGCTTGGGAAGTACAAATTGGCAACACATAGAGACAGTCCCTACCCAACAGTGGGCTCACAGTTTAAAAGGGGGAGACAGAGAACAAAACCAAACATACTAACAAAATAAAATAAATAGAATAGATATGCACAAGTAAAATAGAGTAATAAATATGTACAGACATATATACACACATACAGGTGCTGTGGGGAAGGGAAGGAGGTAAGATGAGGGGGATGGAGAGGGGGACGAGGGGGAGAGGAAGGAAGGGGCTCAGTCTGGGAAGGCCTCCTGGAGGAGGTGAGCTCTCAGCAGGGCCTTGAAGGGAGGAAGAGAGCTAGCTTGGCGGATGGGCAGAGGGAGGGCATTCCATCACCCCATCCCTCGCTCCCCGTTTTGGGCTTTGAGAAGGGAACAGCCGGAGAGGAAAGTTCTGGTCACCCGGTCGGCAGGTCGCCCGCCAGCTGGCCTCACCCTCAGCTCGGGCTGACTCAGCCAGGACAAGCCGGGCTCAAAGGCGAAGAACGGAGAACGAGATCTGGTTAATGTGACACGGGGAGAACTCCTGACTCAACCGTGTCGGTTCCCGGAAGAGCTGGCAAGCGTCCGGAAAACAGTTGAGTCTTTCCAAGCCCCAGCCCGGGCCCCATCCTTGCAATTCCCTGGAGCTTCGGGGCTTCACGGGACATCTCTAGCCCAAGACAACCTCTTGCAAAGGATGACGGGGGTATGGCTTGGCCTGGTGGAGAGAGCACGGGCTTGGGCGGCAGAGGGACTTGGGTTCTAATCCCCGCTGCGACGCTTGTCGGCTCTGTGACCTTAGGCAAGTCGCTTCACTTCTCCGGGCCTCGGTTACCTCATCTGTAAAATGGGGACTACGACTGTGAGCCCCGTATGGGACGGGGACTGTGTCCAACCTGATTACAAGCGCTTAGTACAGTGCTCTGCATACAGTAAGCACTCAATAAATATGATTGATGATGATGATGATTAGCTTGGCTCTACCCCAGCGCTTAGAACAGTGCTTGACACATAGTAAGAGCTTAATACCATTATTATTATTATTAAAGCCCCACACAGAGGGCCTAGGTTCTAATCCAGGCTCTGCCACTTGTCACCGACCTCGGGAAATTCACTGAACTTCTCTGTGCCTCAGTTTCTTCATATGTAAAATGGGGATTCAATACTTGGTCTCCTTTCCCCTTAGACTGTGATCCCCACAGAGGACCTACCTCAGTCCCTACCTCAGTGCCCAGAACAGTGCTTGGCGCATTGTCAGCACTTAACAAAAACAATTATTATTTAGAAACACCGTGGTCTAGAGGCTAGAACATGGGCCTGGGATTCAGGAGGACCTGGGTTCTAATTCCGGTTCTGCTACTTGTCTGCTGGGAGACCTTAGGCAAGTCACTTAACTTCTCTGTGCCTCAGTTACTTCAGCTGTAAAATGTAAGTCTGAGCGCCCCGGCATCGTCAGTGGTATTTATTGAGCACTTACTAGGAGCACAGCACCTAAATGCTCGCGAGAATACAATAAAACAGAGTTGGCAGATGCTATAATACAATGTGGAGCATGGGCTATGTCCAACCTCATTAGCTTGTATCCATCTCAGTGTTTAGTACAGTACCTGGAACATAGTAAGTGCCTAAAGCAGCATGACTTAGTGGATAGAGCACAAGCCTGGAAGTCAGATGGACCTGTGTTCTAATCCCAGCTCTGCCACGTAGTGACCTTGGGTAAGTCACTTCACTTCTCTGTGCCTCAGTGATCTCTTCTGTAAAACGGGGATTAAGACTGCTAGCCCCGAGTGGGACAGGGGCTGTATCCAACCGGATTAGCTTGTATCTACCCTGTGCCTGGCACCTAGTAGGCGCTTAACAAATACAATTAGAAAAATGGAAAAATTCTAAGCGATGTGTGAGGAGGGCCTAAGGGAAATCCGGAGTCCAACACAAGCATGCGGTAAAGTTGGAGAAGCCTCTCAGTCCTCGCTAGGAAGGGGCCAGAACGGCATTTAAGTTAGAGTCAAGGAAGAACTTCCTTAACCGTAAAGTCTGTTGGCGCTGGAATTGGCCCCCGAGGAGGTTGTGGCACCTCCAAGGCTGGAGAACTTGGACGGGTAAGAAAAGTGGGAAGGGGACAGGATGGTCTCCATCCTTTTGGCTTCACAGCTGTGAAGTCTCTAGATGTTGCCAACATTCCCAGGGAGAAGCTTCCTGGCACAGCCAGCTGGCTCAGCTGAACGATCCCTTGCCGGGACCTTGGGCAAGTCACTTCTCTGGACCTCAGTTTCCTCATCTGTATCCCATGAGGGATAGGGACTGTGCCTGATTTGACTGTACTTACCTCAAAATTTAGCCAAGTGCTGGGCATATCAATCAACCAATCGATAGTATTTATCAATCAATCAATCGTATTTATTGAGCGCTTACTGTGTGCAGAGCACTGTACTAAGCGCTTGGGAAGTACAAGTTGGTAACATATGGAGACAGTCCCTACCCAACAGTGGGCTCACAGTCTAAAAGGGGGAGACAGAGAACAAAACCAAATATACTAACAAAATAAAATAAATAGAATAGATATGTACAAGTAAAATAGAGTAATAAATATGTACAGGCATATATATATATTTATTATATGTTTATTGAGGGCTTACTCTGTGGGGAGCACTCGTACTAAGTAATTTGGGGCAGTACGATCGGAGAGTTGGTAGACACACCCTGCACATAAGGAGCTTACAGTCTACGGAGGGGATGGACTGTGAGCCCACTGTTGGGTAGGGACTGTCTCTATATGTTGCCAATTTGTACTTCCCAAGCGCTTAGTACAGTGCTCTGCACATAGTAAGCGCTCAATAAATACGATTGATGATGATGATGGAAGCCATACTGGAGCGGGTCAAGGGGAGAATTGGAGGAGAGGACACGGATGGAGGTGGTGTAGACATCTTGCTCAAGGAGTTTGGAGGGTAACGTAGGAGGGAGAGGAGGCGATGAAGTCGTGGGGTCAAAGGAGGGTTTGTTTTATTTTAGGATGGGGAGACCTAGGCGTATTTGAAAGCCGGGAGCGAAGGAGGCATTGGAAAATGAGCAGTTGAAGATGATGGTGGTCAGCGAGAGGGCAGTTGTTTTGATAAGATAAGAGAGAAACAGCATGACATGGTGGACAGATGGGCTTGGGTGTCAGGAGGTCTTGTGTTCTAATTCCGGCTCTGCCACTTGTCTTCTGTGTGACCCTGGACAAGTCACTTCACTTCCCTGGGCCCCAGTTACTTCATCTGGAAAAGGGGATTGAGGCTGTGAGCCCCATGTGGGGACAGTGACTGTGTCCAGCCCTATTTACCCATCTCCACCCCAGTGCTTAGTACAGTGCCTGGCACATAGTAAGCACTTAAATACCATGATTATCATTAATATTATTATTATTAGCAGTAGTAGGATACTGTGGAGATGATCCAGGGCTACAGGTTGCTGGTGCATATATAGTTTTGCACATGTCTATAATTCTATTTATCTATTTTGATGCTATTGATGCCTGCCTTGTCTAGTTGTTTTGTTGTCTGCCCCCTGCTTCTAGACTGTGAGCCAGTTGCTGGGTAGGGATTGTCTCTATCAGTTGCCAAACTGTACTTTCCAAGCGCTTAGTACAGTGCTCTGCACACAGTAAGCGCTCAATAAACACAACTGAATGAATGGTGCCAGATCAGCAAAAGGATGGGAGTGAGGGAATTCGGCTCAGTTGAGTCGGTCGAATTTATTGAGTGCTAACTCTTTGCTGAGCACTGCACTAAGAGCTTGGGAGAGGGCAATAGAACAGTTTAACAGAAAAAATCCCTGGCCACAGTGAGCTTAGTCTAGAGGGGGAGACAGACATGAATAGAAATAAAATTATGATATGTACAAAAGTGCTGTGGGGCTGTGGTCGGTGGGGGAGATGAACAAGGAGTGAGTCAGGGCAACACAAAAGGGAGCGGGAGAAGGGGGGCTTAGTCAGGGAAGGCCTCTTGGAGGAGAGGGCCTTCAATAAGGCTTTGAAGGTGGGGAGAGTCATTGTCTGGCGGATACTATCATCATCATCATCAACAATCGTATTTATTGAGCGCTTACTGTGTGCAGAGCACTGTACTAAGTGCTTGGGAAGTACAAATTGGCAACATACAGAGACAGTCCCTACCCAACAGTGGGCTCACAGTCTAAAAGGGGGAGACAGAGAACAAAACCAAACATACTAACAAAATAAAATAGATATGTACAAGTAAAATAAATAGAGTAATAAATATGTACAAACATATATACATATATACAGGTGCTGTGGGGAAGGGAAGGAGGTAAGATGGGGGGATGGAGAGGGGGATGAGGGGGAGAGGAAGGAAGGGGCTCAGTCTGGGAAGGCCTCCTGGAGGAGGTGAGCTCTCAGTAGGGCCTTGAAGGGAGGAAGAGAGCTAGCTTGGCAGATGGGCAGAGGGAGGGCATTCCAGGCCCGGGGGATGACGTGGGCTGGGGGTCGATGGTGGGACAGGCGAGAAGGAGGTACGGTGAGGAGATTAGCAGCGGAGGAGCGGAGGGTGCGGGCTGGGCTGGAGAAGGACAGAAGGGAGGTGAGGTAGGAGGGGGCGAGGTGATGGATGGACAGCCTTGAAGCCCAGGGTGAGGAGTTTCTGCCTGATGCGCAGACTGATTGGTAGCCACTGGAGATTATTGAGGAGGGGAGTAACATGCCCCGAGCGTTTCTGGACAAAGATAATCCAGGCAGCAGCAGGAGGGAGGATGTTCCAGGCCAGAGGTAGGATGTGGGCGAGAGGTCGGCAGCGAGATAGACAAGACAGAGGTACAGTGAGAAAGTTAGCATGAGAGGAGTGAAGTGTGTGGCCTGGGATGGAGAAGGAGAGTAGTGTGGAAACCATAAACAGGCCCAGCTTGGTGCTCACTAGAGGTCAGTCTCCACTAAGCAAAATGCATTTCCTGCTTCTCCTGGTAGGGAATCCAAGACCAAAAAAAAAGAAAAATTGAAAGTACGTTCAACTCCGCCAAGCCACTGGGCCTTGCCTGCTTTTTAGAGTTACTGAATCTGTACTAAATCTGGTATTTACCCCACTCTCAGCTCCACAGAACTTAATAATAATGGCATTTGGTAAGCGCTTACTATGTGCCAGGCACTGTACTAAGCACTGGGGTGGATACAATCAAATCAGGTTGGACACAGTCCCTGTCCCACGTGGGGCTCACGGTCTCAATCCCCATTTTACCGATGAGGTAACAGGCCCAGAGAAGTGAAGCGACTTGCCCAAGGTGACACAGCAGACAAGTGGCAGAGCCAGCATTAGAACCCATGACCTTCTGACTCCTGGGGCTGTGCTCAATCCACTACACCGCGCTCTGTACATATTTGTAATTTCTTTTAATGTCTGTCTCCCCCTCTAGATGGATTGTAGGCTCCTTGTGGGCAGGGAACATGTCTACCAACTCAGTTACACTGTACTCTCACAAGCACTTAGTACGGTGCTGGCCCACACTAAGCACTCAATAAATACCACTGTTTCGACTGATTGATTTCTGCTCAACACTGTTTGGACTGACTGATTGCAGCTTTCTGTTTTAAGAGGGTTTTTTAAGCTGGGATGCAGCTTTGTAGAGGCAATGTTTTACTCTGCTCTCAAAACTCTGTTTTTTCCTGAAACTGCCTCCCACCAGATTCACCAGACCTCAGGTCTCCTTATCTTCAAAACCCTCCTTAAAGCCCACCTCCTCCAGGAAGCCCTCCACGATCAATTCCCCAACATGCAAGTCTCAATCAATTCTACAGGCCCTTCTGTAGTTTATACACCTCCTTGGCGTTTTCATTTCTATGTATTTTCAACTGTACATTCATTTTATTCTGGTATTTCATCCTGGCAAGTTGATCCTATTCCTACTGTCCCCACTCTCCGTGAATAGTTTGTATGTCCATCTCCCCTCCAAGTTGTCAACTCCTTGATGGCAAGGAGTGTGTGTTTTGCTTCTGGGATAGTTTCCCAAAAGCTCTGTGCCATCCACTCTGTAGAGAGTCAACAAATACCATTTCTGAACACAGCCCCTGCCCCATGTGGGGCTCACACTCTTACCCCTATTTTACAGATGAGGTAACTGAGGCCAAGAGAAGTGAAGTGACTTGCCCAAGGTCACACAGCAGACACGTGGCAGAGCCGGAACTACAACCCAGGTGCTTCTGATTCCCCGGCCTGGGCTCTATCCGTTAAGTCACGCTTCTCCCGCTGCTGCTATTACTACTTCTGCTACAAGTACTACTATTAATAATAATTTGTTAAGCGCTTATTATGTGCCAAGCACGGTGATAAGCGCTGGGGGCAGATACAAGATTAATCAGGTTGTCCCACGTGGGGTTCACAGTCTTCATCCCCATTTTACAGATGAGGAAACTGAGGTCCAGAAAAGTCCAGTGACTTGCCCAAAGTCACACAGCTGAGAAGCGGCAGAGTCAGGATTAGAACCCACAACATCCGATTCCCAAGCCCGGGCTCTTCCCACTAAGCCACGCTGCTGTGAGCCTGTTATGGGCAGGGACTGTCTGTTGCTGAACTGTACTCCCCAAGCGCTTAGTACAGTGCTCTGCACAGAGTAAGCACTCAATAAATATGATTGTTGCTACCACTACTGCTGCTGTTTCTCCTGCTTCAACTGCTAGTGGTTATTGATGAGATATTCCCCGCAAGACCAAAGGCCTCCCATGGGACAACCTGATCAACTTGTAACCTCCCCAGCGCTTAGAACAGTGCTTTGCACTTAGTAAGAGCTTAATAAATGCCATTATTATTATTATTATCCCCCCTCAGGGCAATAACCTGTCAGTTAATCATATTAAGTGCCTGCTGTGTGCAGAGCCCTGGGCTAAGTTCTTGGAAGAGTAATAATAATAATAATAATAATGGCATTTGTTAAGCGCTTACTATGTGCCATGCATTGTACAGTAAAATATTGGCAGTAGGCCCAATCCCTGCCCACAAGGAGCTTATTGTCGAGACAGACATCACTTATTTTATATTGTCTCCTAGTTTTCTTCTTCCTTTCACTCTCTTTTCTCCTCTGGCTTCTCCCACCTTTTCCCTTGCCTCAGATCAGGAGCACACACTTAGAACCTGGGAAATAATTTGGACCTGTGTCCTCTCAACATCATCATCATCATCATCAATCGTATTTATTGAGCGCTTACTGTGTGCAGAGCACTGTACTAAGCGCTTGGGAAGTACAAGTTGGCAACATATAGAGACGGTCCCTACCCAACAGTGGGCTCACAGTCGAAAAGAACAGCAGCGAACGTGTCTACCAACTTAGTTGCATTGTACTTTACCCACACACTTAGTAATAATAATAATGGTTTATGTTAAGTGCTTACTATGTATTGAAGCAGCCCACTGTTGGGTAGGGACCGTCTCTATATGTTGCCAATTTGTACTTCCCAAGCGCTTAGTACAGTGCTCTGCACACAGTAAGCGCTCAATAAATACGATTGATGATGACTGATGATGATAGAGGACGGCCCTCAGAGTCAGAAGGTCATGGGTTCTAATCCCAGCTCTGCCACTTGTCGGCTGTGTGGCCTTGGGCAAGTCACTTCACTTTGGTGCCTCAGTTACTTCATCTGTACAATGGGGATTGCGACTGTGAGCCTAACTCGGGACAGGGACTGTATCCAACCCGATTTCCAAGCCGGGGAGGAGGAACGGGGAGAGGGAAGCAGGGGGAGAAGAGAGCAGTGAGAAGGGAGTTAGGTGGAGGAGAGGGACACATCTCTGGTCTGGAAGGAAATGATCTTAGGTCTTAAGAAAGTTTAGTCTTCGCCAGGTTCTGCCTCCTAGTCCTGGCCACCTTAATTGTCTGGAAAACTGGGAGTAATAAGGCTTCTCCCTTCCCAGACTGAGGCCCTTCCTTCCTCTCCCCATCCCCTCCACCTTACCTCCTTCCACTACCCACAGCACCTGTATATATGTTTGTACAGATTTATTACTCTATTTTACTTGTACATATTTATTCTATTTATTTTATTTGGTTTATATGTTTTGTTTTGTTGTCTGTCTCCCCCTTCTAGACTGTGAGCCCGCTGTTGGGTAGGGACCGTCTCTATATGTTGCAAGCTTGTACTTCCCAAGCGCTTAGTACAGTGCTCTGCACACAGTAAGCGCTCAATAAATACGATTGAATGAGTGAGGAGGGGGAAAGGCGAAAGGAAGGACGCCGTTATGGGAAGTTCGTGTGTGAAATAGGCCAGCCAATTTCAATAGGGTCTTCTCAGCACCTCTGCTCCCATTAGCCCCCACTCCAGGACTTGGCATTTTGAAAAATCAGCCCGGTGAACGGGGAAGCGAGTGGGATGGTTTTGTTCTCTGTCTCCCCCTTTTAGACTGTGAGCCCACTGTTGGGTAGGGACTGTCTCTATATGTTGCCAATTTGTACTTCCCAAGCGCTTAGTACAGTGCTCTGCACATAGTAAGCGCTCAATAAATACGATTGATGATGATGATGATGGTGGTCAACAAAACAGAGGTCTATTAACTTCTCTCTGCCCCAGTTCCCTCAGCTGCAAAATGGGGATTCAATACCTGTTCTTCCTCCTACTCAGACTGTAAGCCTCAAGTGAGACCGTGTCCGACCTGATTATCTTGCATTTACTCCAGTGCTTAGTACAGTGCTCGGCAGATAGTAAGCATTTAACAAATACCATCATTATATTGTATTATTGTATAAGAAGGAGGAGGAGGAGGAGAAATCAATTGATGATATTTGTTAGAGGCTCACTGTGGGCAGGCCACTGTACTAAGCACATGGGAAAAATGTAGTTATGATTATGATATTAGACTTTTAGACTGAGAGCCCACTGTTGGGTAGGGACTGTCTCTATATGTTGCCAACTTGGACTTCCCAAGCGCTTAGTACAGTGCTCTGCACACAGTAAGCGCTCAATAAATACGATTGATTGGTTGATTGATATTAGTTCCACACTTACTCTGGGCCCAGCACTGGGGTAGGTACGATATGTGCAGAATGGATACATACAGAGCTTAGAACAGTGCTTTGCACATAGTTAAGTGCTTAATAAATGCCATTATTATTATTACTATTATTATTATTATTATACAGCACCCATCTATTCGTGCCTGCAAATTTTCCCATGACCTTAAGACTACAATTAGAAGGCCTAATTAACTTTGATCTACTCCAGCGATTAAGACAGCACCTGATACATAGTAAATAGCTTGGCTCAGTGGATAACTTGCACAGGCTTGAGAGGCAGAAGGATCTGGGTTCTAATCCCAGCTCCACCACTTGTTTGCTGTATGGCCTTGGGCAAGTCCCTGAACTTCTCTGGGCCTCAGTTACCTTATCTGTAAAATGGGGATTAAGGGGGTGAGCCCCACATGGGACGGGGACTGCGTCCAACCTGATTAACTTGTATCTACTCCAGTGCTCAGCACACAGTAAGCACTTAATAAGTATGATGATGATTATTATTGTTAAATACCATGCTAATAATAAATAGCAACCACAAAAGGTAAACCGAATTTTCACACCAACCGGCACAAGTAAGGCCTCACACAGTCTCAACTGGCAAACGTCCCCGGGGGAGGATTCCAATTCAGATTCCCCCTCGAGCTTCCTGGGGCCTGTGAAAGTGTGAAGGAGTACACTCCCCTTGTGAAAGTATGATAAAGAATAATAGTCAGAGAGGGTAAACAAAATTCCATTTCCTTTCCCATTTCTCCGGCCCCACTCAGGAGGGGATGATTGCATAACACCTAGAGGGGGGCCGGCAGGCTGTCCGTCCAAGAATCTTCCGTGTGGTTTTTGTGGGAAACCACGAAGGATAAATACCGGCCACATTCCTTCGGCGGGAGAAATGAGTTTACCACTCCCGGGGCTCCGAAGGGCTGCCCTGCTCCCGAAGCCGAGGTCTCGGCCGGTGAGTTTGGCCAACGATCCGTCGCCGCCGGGAATTGGCGAACCCAGGCGCGGACTGCCGGGGGACCATTCCAAGATGTTGGGGGGGAGGCGAGGCTGTTCTCCGACAGTCTGGAGGCTGACGGGAGGTATGGAGGCCCACTTGAGGCTCTGTAGCAATTTTGGGTGGCCGTCCGGGGAACCGACGGTGAACACTGTGGCCTAGTGGATAAAACATGGGACTGGGAGTCCGAAGGACCTGGGTTCTAATCCCGACTGTCACTTGCCTGCTACGTGACCTCGGGCAAGTCACTTCACCCCTATGTGCCTGGCACTGAACTAAGCACTGGGGTAGATACAAGCTAATTCACTCATTTATTGAGCACTTACTGTGTGCAGAGCACTCTACTGAGCGCTTGGGAATCAGTCTGGACACGGCTTATGTTCCACATGGTCTCAGTCTTTAGCCTCATTTTACAGATGATGAAAGGGAGGCCCAGAGAAATTAAATGACTTGCCCAAGGTCACACAGCAAGTGGCAGAACCAGAATTAGAACCCAGACCTTTCTCACTCCCAGCCTGTTGTTCGGTAGGGATGGTCTCTATCTGTTGCTGAATTGTACTTTCCCTCATCTGTAAAATGGGGATTAAGAGTGTGAGCCCCATATTGATGCCTGTCTCCCCCCTTCTAGACTGTGAGTCCATTGTGGGCAGGGATTGTCTCTACTTGTTGCTGACTTGTACTTTCCAAGTGCTCAGTACAGTGCTCCGGCACACAGTAAGCGCTCAATAAATACGACTGAATGAAAGTGGGCCAAGGAATGTGTCCAACCTGATTAACTTGTATCCAGAGGTTAGAACAGAGCTTAGCACATAATAAGCACTTAACAAGTACCATAATTATTATCATCATCATTTTCCAAGCTTAGTTAGAATGTAGCTTATTTCTCTACTCCCAGAGAAACAGCGTGGCCTAGAGGAAAGAGCCAGGGCTTGGGAGTTAGAAGACCTGGGTTCTAATCCTGGCTTCACCACTCACCTGCCTTATAACCTCTGGCAAGTCACTTCACTTCTCTGTGTTTCAGTTTCTTCACCTGTAAAATGGGGATTCAATATCTGTTCTCCCTCCTACTTTTTTTTTTCTAATGGAATTTGTGAAGCACTTACTACGTGCCAGACACTCTAAGCACTGGGGTAGATACAAGGTAATCATGTAGCAGCATGGCTCAGTGGAAAGAGCACAGGCTTTGGAGTCGGTGGTCACGGGTTCAAATCCCAGCTCCGCCAATTGTCAGCTGTGTGACTTTGGGCAAGTCACTTCACTTCTCTGGGCCTCAGTTACCTCATCTGTAAAATGAGGATGAAGACTGTGAGCCCCTTGTGGGACAACCTGATCCCCTTGTAACTTAGAACAGTGCTTTGCACAGAGTAAGCGCTTAATAAATGCCATTATTATTATTTTATCTAGCAGACAACTTTCAATTATATTCTGACTCATCATCCCTGTCGGCGGCCCGGAGGGGCCATTTGGCTTCCTCCCCAAATTACCCAAGAGCCCAAGAGGCAGTCCAGAGGGTGGAGTCCAGATCGCAGCCCAGACCTACTTAATCATCATCAATCGTATTTATTGAGCGCTTACTGTGTGCAGAGCACTGTACTAAGCGCTTGGGAAGTACAAGTTGGCAACACATAGAGACAGTCCCTACCCAACAGTGGGCTCACAGTCTAATCATGGTGTTTGGGATAACCCAGTGGGCCAGAAGACAATCTGCTTGGCTATCGGAGGTGCTTCCTGAAGGAGAGAGGTCCACTGACCGTGGCACACCAAAGCAGCGGCAGAAGATGGGTCTTAAACCCAGATCCATCTAATCCACAGCGGCTCGACGCTCTTCCCAAACCTCTGCGGCTTCCCACCTCCCTCCGTATCAAGCAAAAAACCCCTCCAAATTGGCTTCAGTCGTTCCCGTCCTGCCTTGCTCCACCGCGGATGGAAAGACACAAGCAGCAGCGTGTGTGTGCTCCACCAGACGCAGAATGTCGGGAAGAACAAGACTATGGCAGTGGCAGTTGTGACTGTTGGACCCCTAACTGTGAGGAGCCCAAAACTCTGCTCCCATCGATTCATTGGTGGTTGTTTGTTTTTTTGTGGGGGTGTATATGTCTGTGTACATTTGTTATTTTACGCCATTTAAGCGCTTGGGAGAGTACAATATAAAAACAGACATTTCTGCCCACAACAATCTCACAGTCTAGAGGAGACGACAGACTTTAACATTCCCCTCCACATATTCTTTTCCAATGCTTAGTACAGTGCTGGGCGCCCAGTAAAAATCAATCAATAGTATTTATTGAGCACTTACTGTATGCAGAGCGCTGTACGAAGCACTTGGGAGAGTACGACACATCCCCTGCCCACAACCAGCTTACAGTCTAGAGGGAGAGAGGCTTAATGAATATTAATTAGTTATATATACTAATATATACTATACTATAATATATATACTAATATATATTAGTACCGTGCTAAGCGCTTAGTACAGTGCTCTGCACACAGTAAGCGCTCAATAAATATGATTGACTGATTATTATTACTACTATGACAACTGCTACTTCAAAGCTCTCCACTCACGTGTTGGTTTTCTTTATCTGCTATTTCCCGGCTCGCTTTCTTCCTTCCTGCCAAGCAAACCTTTTAACTGTACTTCATTCCTGACCCTTCCACCCTTGTCCCCTCATGCTTTTCAACACTTTCAACAGTCCTTGAAGCCCTCAGCAATTCCTGACCATTCAGAAACAGGATCAGAAACAGAAACCCACCATCATGGAAGTCCGTAATAACGATAATTGTGGGTTTTAAGAGCTTTCTCTGCGCCAAGGACTGTAGGGTGAACAGGTATTTCATTCCCATTTTACAGATGAGGAAGTCAAGTGACTTGCCCTAGGTCACAAGGCAGGCCAATAGCATCCAGACTACTGCTCTCCCCATGACCAAAGTCCTTCTAAAATCCCATCTCCTCCCTCCTCCTTAGGCTGTCTCCCTCCCGCTCAGACTGACTCTCCCCCACCTTGGGCTGTCTCCCTCCCAGATTGTCTCCCTCCTCCTTAGACTGTCTTTTTTTAGGGTATTTGCTAAGTGCTTAGTATTTGTCAAACACTGTTTTAAGCACTAGGGTAGATTCAAGTGAATTAGGTGGGACACGGTCTCTGTCCCTCAGTTTAAGTAGGAAGGAGAACAGGAGAATTGGGGCACAGAGAACTTAAGTGATTTACCCATGGACACACAGCAAGCATTTGACAGAGCTGGGATTAGAACCCAAGATCTCTGACTGCCAAACCTGTGTTCCATTAGGTTATGCTGCTTCTCTTCTTCTCCCTCTTCCTTTGACTGTCCCCGTTCTACTTAAACTGCGTCTCTTCTACCTAGATTCTACCTTCTACCTCGATACATATTTATTACTCAATTTATTTATTTTACTTGTACATATCTATTCTATTTATTTTATTTTGTTAGTATGTTTGGTTTTGTTCTGTCTCCCCCTTTTAGACTGTGAGCCCACTGTTGGGTAGGGACTGTCTCTATATGTTGCCAAGTGCTTAGTACAGTGCTCTGCACACAGTAAGCGCTCAATAAATACAATTGATTGATTGATTAGATTGTCTCCACCTCCTCAGACAACGCACCCCGTTTGGGACAGGGACTGTGTCCAACTTAATTTACTTGTATTTACCCCAGCTGTCACGGAGCAGCGTGGCCTAGTGGATAGAGCATAGGACTGGGAATCGGAAGGACCTGGGTTTGAAACCTGACTCTGCCACTTGCCTCCTGTGTGACCTTGGGCAAGTCACTCAACTTCTCTGTGTTTCAGTCACCTCATCTGTGAAATGGGGATTAATACCGAGAGTCCCAGGTGTGTCCAATCCGATTTGCCTGTATCTACCCCAGCCCTTAGTACAGTGCCCGGCACAATGCGCTTAACAAATACCATAATAATTATTATTATTAATCTCCCATGGTGTCTTCACTGTACAGTTGTCACAAAACAGTTTCGAAAAGTGTGGTTCATGTTTGGCTGAATATAAAAGCACAATTTCAGGCATGATAATGAAGAGACTGCTTATGTTTCATGTTCTTTTTGGTATCTGCTCTGTGCTTACTATGTGCCGGGCACTGAACTAAGCACTGGGGTAGATACAAGCTAATTCACTCATTCAGTCGTATTTATTGAGCACTTACTGTGTGCAGAGCACTGTACTAAGCGCTTGGGAATCAGTCTGGACACAGCTTATGTTCCACATGGTCTCAGTCTTTATCCTCATTTTACAGATGATGAAAGGGAGGCCCAGAGAAATTAAATGACTTGCCCAAGGTCACACAGCAAGTGGCAGAACCGGAATTAGAACCCAGATCTAACTCCCAGCCTGTTGTTGGGTAGAGACTGTCTCTATCTGTTGCTGAATTGTACTTTCCAAGTGCTTAGTACAGTGCTCTGCACACAGTAGGCGCTCAATAAATACTATTGAATGAATGAATATTTAGGCCATGCTGCTTCCCTAATTTATATTTAAAACCTGGTTTTTCACTTTCAAGCATTGGAGGGGGGGTGATGATCATACCAGTTCCTTGGTGGAAGGAAAGAAAACTATCACGCTAAACAACTGAACATCAACAGCCCTGCGATTGGTCTCTGAAAACAGAATACAGACATGTTCTCAGCCTTCTCTGATCAAAGGGCGGCCCCGATTTTGACAAGCTCACCACATCACATGATTTACCGACTTCTCTGGTTCTTCTGAAAGCGCCACGTGCTCTGAGATAATCTTCTGCTTTATTGGGCCGGCAAGAAGGAAAATAACTCATCTAACCTGATTATCCGTCTCTGATGTCACTGTCCTGAAATCCACCATCCATGTAATTGGAACCTCATGTCAAACCAGGCTTTACTTATTGAGACCTTGGTGAGGACTGCTGTGAAGTGGCCAGATTTTACAACTTTCTATTCTGTAAAGCAAGAGATGAGGAGCTGGCTTTTTCTTTTAGCTTGGTGTTCCCGTTTCTCTTCCAGTAACTACCGCAGCGGCAAATGACTTTTAATGATGCCTGCACAGACATGAAAACCGGTGATAAGCCGCTGGAGATGGATATGATAAAGTCTGACAATCCTATCAGATCCAAGGGATACGGAAGGGATCTGGGAGACAGGAGGACCTGACTTCACCACTTGTCTGCTGTGTGACCTTGGGCAAGTCGCTTCACTTCTCTGTGCCTCAGTTTCCTCATCTGTAAAAAACAGGGATTAAGAAAGTGGGCCTCATATGGAACTGACTTGCATCTACTCCAGAGCTCAGTACAGTTCCTGGCACATAGTGAGGGATTAAACAGATACCATGGGAAAAAAAATTAAAAACGATGCCAGTTATTTTCTGCTTCGCACAGACTGTAAGCTCATTGTGAGCAGGGAATGTGTCTGTTTATCATTGCATTGTACTCTCCCAGGCACGAAGTACATCAGCACACAGTAAGCACTCAAAAAATATGATCGAATGAATCGCTTTGCTGTTTTGTTGAGGAACACATTTTTTCCCCCCACCATATAGACATCCAATCTAGTGAACGGAAACAAAATAAAACACCAACAATGGTACACAGTTTTCACAGGTTGTATGAAAATATTTGACACCCTCAGTAGAGTGAAGCAGCCAAGCCTAGTGGAAAGAATATGGGCCTCAGAGTCTATATAGTAATAATGATTTTGGTATTTAGTAAGTACTTACTATGTGCCAAGCAGTGAAGCGAGCGCTGAGACAGATACCTGATAATCAGGTCAGACACAGCCCTGATGTGGCATTCACTGTCTATCAATCAATCAGTCGTATTTATTGAGCACTTACTGTGTGCAGAGCACTGTACTAAGCGCTTGGGAAGTACAAGTTGGCAACATATAGAAGGGAGAACTCTTACAGAACAGGGAGACAGACATGAATACAAATAAATAAATTACGGATGCTGTGGGGTTGAGGGTCAGGTGAATATCAAATGCTTAAAGGGTACAGATCCAATGGCACAGAGAGGGAGTAGGGGAAATGACACTTTAGTTGGAGAAGGCCTGTGATTTTAGCAAGGCTTTGAAGATGTGAGAACGATGGTCTGTCGGATGACCCGGGTGGCAGTTCCAGGCCAGAGGGAGGATATGGGCGAGGGGTTGGTGGGGAGATTGACAAAATCATGGTACAGGGAGTAATTTGGCACTGGAGGAGTGAAGTGTGCAGTCTTGAGGAGTGAGGAAACTTGGCCTGAACTTTTTGTAGAAAAATGATCCGGGCAGCAGAGTGAAGTAATCACTCCTTTTAGACTCCCCCTTTTAGACTGTGAGCCCACTGTTGGGTAGGGACTGTCTCTATATGTTGCCAATTTGTACTTCCCAAGCGCTTAGTACAGTGCTCTGCACACAGTAAGCGCTCAATAAATACGATTGATGATGATGATGATGATGAAGTATGGACTGGAGTGGGAAGAGCCAGAAGGCTGGAAGGTCAGCGAGGAGGCAGACACAATAGTCGGGGTGGGATAGGATGGGCGCTTGGATTAACACGGTAGCAGTTTGGATGAAGGGAAAAAAGACACATTTTTGCGATGTTGTGAAGGTTGAACTGATGGAATTTAGTGATTGAACATGTGGGTTGAATGAGAGCGAGGGGAGTCAAGGATAATGCCCAGATTATGGACTTGTGAGCCTGGAAGAATGGTGATGCTGTCTACAGTGATGGGAAAGTCCGGGGGTGGACCGGGTTTGGGTGGGGAGATGAGGACTTCTGTTTAGGACATGTTAAGTTTGAGGTGATGGCAGGACATAGAGAAGCAGCGTGGCTCACTGGAAAGAGCATGGGCTTTGGAGTCAGAGGTCATGGGTTCGAATCCCAGCTCCACCACATGTCTGCTGTGTGACCTTGGGCAAGTCCCTTAACTTCTCTGAGCCTCAGTTCCCTCCTCTGTAAAATGGGGATTAAGACTGTGAACCCCACAAGGGACAACCTGATCCCCTTGTATCCCCTCCAGCGCTTAGAACAGTGCTTTGCACGTAGTAAGCGCTTAACAAATGCCATCATTATTATTATTCATTCACTCAATCATACATCCAAGAAGAGATGTCTTGAACACAAGAGGAAATGTGAGACTGCAGTGAGCGAGAGAGATCAGGGCTGGAGATTTAGGTTTGGGAATCATCCACATGGAGGAGGTTGTTGAAGCCGTAAGAGCGAAAAGACGGAAAATAGGAGGGGGCTCAGAACAGTACCTTGAGGGGCCCCCACGATTGGGGATGGGAGGCAGAGGAGGAGCCTGCGAAAGAGACGGGAGGAGAATCAGGAGAGCTGAGATCGGATAATCATCATCATCATCATCAATCGTATTTATTGAGCTCTTACTGTGTGCAGAGCACTGTACTAAGCGCTTGGGAAGTACAAATTGGCAATATATAGAGACAGTCCCTGCCCAACAGTGGGCTCACAGTCTAAAAGGGGGAGACAGAGAACAAAACCAAACATACTAACAAAATAAAATAGAGTAGATATGTACAAGTAAAATAAATAAATACAGTAATAAATATGTTTCCAGAAGACAGGGGTGGTCGACAGTGTCGAAAGCAGCCGAGAGGCGGAGGAGGATTAGGATGGAGTAGAGGCCACTGGATTCGGCAACAAGGAGATCATCGGTGACCTCTGAGAGGGTCATTTCTGAGAAGTGAAGAGGACGGAAACTCCATCGAAGCAGGACAGAAGCCCCGAAGGAGGGGGTCAGGGGCCAAGGAGACAAGCTGCAGCCACCCTAGGCATAGGCCAGGGAGATCGAACCATGTTGGAGAGAGAAAGGGATCGGAAGGAAGACTGGAGCAAGGAGAAGAGTCAAAGTACAGAGTCACAAGAAGGGGCCGAGGAGAGGCTTCAGAGATCCAGCTGAGGTGGCAAAGTTGTGGTGTACTTTCCTAAAGAGTTTTCTGCACCCACGCGTCTGACTCCCAAATCCCCTCAACACCATCTCAGAGACAAAGGACCACTAACTACACTCCCGTGGGGGTGAGCCAGTTGGAGGTCGACAAAAGAGGAGGCACCTTCTTGCCAGACGTGCTCTCCGAGAGACAGGGCCATGACTTGCCAATGAAGGCGAGCTCGACGCCTCGCCAATAAGCCCATAAAGCTCCCTGCTTGGGAAATAGGCATATTGGAAAGAATGAGGGCGTGCAGACTGGAAGACACGTGACATTCTGTCTGAAAGATGGGTTTCTTGTTGAGGTTTGGGGGTTATTTTTGGAAGCCAACAACGTGAACCTTGCTCTAACTTGCAAATTCCTTGGCTATCAAGGCGTGCCTCATAAAGAAGGTATGTGCTGAAACAGTGGAGGTGTTTGGAAAGGGTCCCTGGCTTTTTCCAGAAATCCCTCTGATGAACCAGAAATATTAACTGCTGCCCTAAAAATGACCATGTGACAAGAATTTATAATCCTGGCTCCACATGCTGGGTGATTTTTGGCTGCCACTCTGCCTCAGTTTCTACCTTCCATGGAACGGAGAAAACAAAGTTGGCTCATTTTCCAGACAACGGGGAAGCAATCTGATTAAAAGGAATGGTGCAGACACTCAAACAGCAGTAGAAATGGCCCAAACTTACCCAACCCTACAGCAAAAGGCCAAGGGGAAAAAAGCCTCCTGTAATAGGAAGGTGCGTGGGCGATTTTTCAAACAATAGTGGTGGTTTATCTTGGACAGGGACGCTAACAGCAAATTGGTTCTTTTGTACAGTGATGAAGCATCGGTGACTCTGGAGACTACGCTGAGAGTCTCAGACAAACACACCCAAAATAGGGATTCCTCTTTTCACGTGATGGGTGAGCAAAATATAATTTGGACTGCTGAAAATTTCATCTAGTGGTCTCGCACTGAAATGAGGATTTGCCTCTGCAGTCAGACCTCTCCCCAAAACCCCAGCTCACGTGCCTTCAATCTACTCACGAGCCTTGTTCTTGTTTCTCATCACCGCGATAATAATGGTGGTTTTTATTAAGTGCTTACTACGTGGAAAACCTTGGGGTAGATACAAAATAACCTGATCAGACACAGTCCTTGTCCCACATGGGACTCCCAAGTGCTTAACCCCCTCTTTACAGATGAGGAAACTGAGGCACAGAGCAGTTAAAGTGACTTACCCAAGGTTACACAACAGACAAGTGGCAGAGCCAGGATTAGAACCCCAAGTCCTCTTACTCCCAAGCCCATGGTTTCTCCACTAAGCCCCATTACTCTTCTCTCACCATCGACCTTTCGCTCAAGACTTCCCTTCTTGTTGTTGGGTCGGGGCCGTCTCTATATGTTGCTGATTTGTACTTCAAGCGCTTAGTCCAGTGCTCTGCACATGGTAAGCGCTCAATAAATACAATGGAATGAATGAACTCCCTCTCCCCTCACATCTGACAGACCACAGCTCTCTCCATCTTCAAGGCCCTGCTGAAATCACACCTCCTCCAGGACGCGTTCCCTGCTTCCAATTTCCTGAGCTACCGCCACTTAACGCATTTCTGCATCACCTAAGTCGAATGCTTATCCCTTCTCAGCACAGAACACTTTATCCCTTTCTTTCTACCCTATTGCTTTGGCCTTCCTCTAAATTATTTTTGTGTTTGTCTCCCCACTAGATCGTAAGCTTCTCAAAGGGCAAGGAGTCAGTCTGTTGGCTCTAATGTACTCTCCCAAGAGCTTAGTACATAGTAAATTTCAGGACACCCTTTCAGGGCCAGATCAATTCAGGGGTTCAAGGGGCTAACTGGGGGGTCGCCACCCAGAGATGTGAGAATGGAGCCTCTGTCTCTTTGGAAGGCAATTGTGTGCCCCTTGACCCTGCTGATATAGCCACTACTTGGGACGGTTTTAAGGTGGTATAATAACAATAATTGTTCATTATTATTACTGTTATTATTATGGTATTTATTAAGCACTTACTATATGCCAGGCACTGTACTAAGCTCTGGGATGGTTACAATCAAATCGGGATGGACACAGTCCCTGTTCCACATGAGGCTCACAGTCTTAATCCCCATTTTACAGATGAGGTAACTGAGGCCCAGAGAAGTGAGGTGACTTGCCCAACGTCACACAGCAGAGAAGTAGCGGAGCTGGGATTAGAACCCGTGACCTTCTAACTCCCAGGCCTGGGCTCTATCCACGACACCATGCTGCTTCTCAGAAATATACATAACTGAGGGTAGGAATGAAATTAAAGTGCTTAAGGGTGGTGCTGGCATAACTTGGGACCTACAAATTCATCAGGAAAGTCTTAATGAATCAATCAGCAAATGCCTCATTTACTTCATCTGTAAAATGGGGGTTAAGACTGTGAGCCCCTTGTGGGACAGGGACTGTGTCCAACCTGATTCACTTGTATCTACTCCAGCGCATAGAACAGTGCTTGGCACATAGTAAGCACTTAAATACCATCATTATTATTGTGTACATAGCTATAAATTACCTATTATAAATTATTCCTTTATATTCCTGTCTCCCTCTCAGATTGTCAGATCATTTGGGGGCACGGAATGTGTGGTTAGGCAGATCATTTTGGGCAGCAGTGGCCGGGGCGGAGACTCGAGTTTACTGAGCGGAAGGTGGCAATGGTCAACCACTTCAGGATTTTTACCAAAAAAACTCCACGGACCCACTACCAGAATGATTGCAAATGGAGAGCAGGGCGTTTTGGGAGAGATGTGTCCGTGGTGTCCCTTTGGGCTGGAAATGACTCGACGGCATTAAGACAAGATAGCGCTTTGCATACAGTAAGCACTCAATAAATATGACTGAACGAATGAATGGAGCATATTTGGATGGACCAAATTATTTCCTGATTGCCAGGGTTATAAAACACTAGCCTGTCTACATGTATAAACACCTGTCTACATGTTTTGCTTTGTTGCCTGTCTTCCCCTTCTAGAGTGTGAGCCCATTGTTGGGTAGGGACCGTCTCTATATGTTGCCGACTTGTACTTCCCAAGCGCTTAGTACAGTGCTCTGAACACAGTAAGCGCTCAATAAGCTCACGGGAAGCAGTGTGGCTCAGTGGAAAGAGCCTGGGCTTTGGAGTCAGAGGTCAAGGGTTCAAATCCCAGCTCTGCCAATTGTCAGCTGTGGGACTTCGGGCAAGTCACTTCACTTCTCTGGGCCTCAGTTCCCTCATCTGTAAAATGGGGATTAAGACTGTGAGCCCCACGTGGGACAACCTGATCACCTTGTAACCTCTCCAGCACTTAGAACAGTGCTTTGCACATAGTAAGCGCTTGTCACTTCACTTCTCTGGGCCTCAGTTCCCTCATCTGTAAAATGGGGATTAAGACTGTGAGCCCCCTGTGGGACAACCTAATCACCTTGTAACCTCTCCAGCGCTTAGAACGAGTGCTTTGCACATAGTAAGCGCTTAATAAATGCCATTTAAAAAAATACAATTGAATGAATGAATGAATGAATAGCCAATTCTGGGCAATTGGACTCTGAGGAATATGACTTCATATACAGCCAATTAGGCAGCCATTTTCTGAGAGAACATTATAGAATCCCAACTCGGAATTGGAATGAGGGTATTTTAGAGTAGTTAAATTATTGCTTCGCTGGCAAATAACTGCAACCTGGATGGGGGAGTTGAGAAGAGATATTATCTCTTTAGGCTTCTAATGACTTCCCGTCTCAGGCAGTGATAATGGCTGTCTACTACCATGAGACAAGCTTTGGTTCCTGGGTGTCTTCCTCTAAAAACCCCATTAAGCCCTTTTCATGACTAAGTATAAAGGTCTGCCTCTAAACTACAGCTCTTTCTGCCAGTACAATTATTACAAAGTCTTTTCTCTGCACTTCGGGGAAGCAGGTTGAGAGCCTTAAAATTCCTTCAGATTCTGGTTGTTTTGGAGGACCCAGAAATCAATAATAATAATAATAATAATAATAATGGCATTTGTTAAGTGTTTGCTATGTGCCAAGCATTAAACTAAACACTGGAGTAGATGCAAGATAATCAGGTCCCATAGGGGACTCACACTGTAAGTAGTATCAGCGTGGCATAGCGCATACAGCATAAGCCTGGGACCCAGCGCTGCCACTTGTCTGCTGTGTGACATCGAGCAAGTCACTTCACTTCTCTGTGCCTCGATTACCTCATCTGGAAAATGGGGATTAAGACTGTGAGTCCCACATGGGACAGGGACTGTATCCAACCTTGTATCTACTCTAGGGCTTGGCAGATAGTATTCGCTTAAATATCATTCATTCATTCGTATTTATTGAGCGCTTACTGTGTGCAGAGCACTGTACGAAGCGCTTGGGAAGTGCAAGTTGGCAACATATAGAGATGGTCCCTACCCAACAATGGGCTGGCTCAGTGGAAACAGCCCAGGCTTGGGAGTCAGAAGTCTTGGGTTCTAATCCCAGATCCGCCACTTGTTAGCTGTGTGACTCTGGGCAAGTCACTTAACTGCTCTGTGCCTCAGTTACCTCATCTGTAAAATGGGGATTAAGACTGTGAGCTCCATTTGGGACAACCTGATTACCTTGTATCCTCCCCAGCGCCTAGAACAGTGCTTCGCACATAATAAGCACTTAACAAATGCCATTATTATTATTAGGAGAAAGAAATGTGATGGAAATCCCCATTTTGCACATAGTAAGCGCTTAACAAATGCCATTATTATTATTATTATTAGGGGAAAGAAATGGGATGGAAATCACCATTTTGCAGAAGAGGGAACTGAGGCCCAGAGATGCTAAGTGATTTGCCCAAGGTCGCCCAGCAGACCCATTGTAGAGCTGGGATTAGAACCCAGTCCTCTGACCCCTGGGCCCGGGCTCTTTCTGCTAGGCCATCCTGCTTCTCAAGAATGAGTGACTTGCTGGAATCTGTTTCACCTACATCCTACAGCATCTTCTCTTAGGAATCACGGAACTGAGTCACGGTGCTTTGCTCTCACCTCTACAACCGTTGATTCCTTGTTCACTTCCTCCCACCTGTTCACTCCATCATCTTTATTAAGCGTTCACTGTGAGCAAAGCCCTGTTCCTTTCTGGAACTGCCTCTCCCTTCACATCCACCGTCCGATCTTCAAAGCCTGCCTCTAATGACCTCTTCCAGGAAGCCCTCCCGGACTAATCTCTCATCTTCCCATCCTGCTTTCCCTCCCTCCTGAGTCCCCTTTGCACTCGAGGCCGTACCCACTGAACCCCGAAGTGTTCACCTCAACCCTTTCCCCCACCAGAACTCATGGTACACATCTTTATAAGTGGCTGCTTGGCCTTACCTGTAATTTGTCAGTAGCATCTCACCTACTAATTTGTAAGCTCCTCGAGGGCAGGAACTGTGACTACCAACTCTATTGTACTCTCCCAAGCTCTTAGAACAGTGCTCTGTGCACAGTAAGTGTTCAATCAATACCACCGATTGACTGGGGCCAGGGACCCGAAGCTGTTTAACTTCACTCTTCAGTCTTGGGCATTCAGGCAGTGCGAAATATCTTCCGGAAGGCACACTTGAGTGACAGTTTAAGAGTTACCTAGTTCTTGAAGAATCTCTGTGTTCCCCCTCCTCCAACTGACCTCCACTGGCACGTGATTAATTATTAGCTAGGACATTTGAGTCCAGCCCAAACTCAGGAAATAATTCCTTGCCGATCTACTGGACTTAAATCCGCCAACTGTTTGATGAGCAATGCCAGCTTAGTTCACCTTCTTCTGCTTCCCACTTCCACAGAGTCAGTCCCTGGAAGCAGTGTGGCCTTCCAGACTGTGAGCCCGCTGTCTTCTAGACTGTCTCTATATAATAATAATAATAATAATGGCCTTTGTTAAGTGCTTACTATGTCCAGCGCACTTGTACTTCCCAAGCACTTAGTACAGTGCTCTGCACACAGTAAGTGCTCAATAAATACAATTGAATGAATGAATGAATAAGGGAAAGGGCTGGGAGTCGGAGGACTTGGGTTCTAATCCCAGCCCTCCCGCTGTGTGACCCAGAGCAAGCCCCTTAACTTCTCTGTGTCTCAGTGTCCTCATCTATAAAATGGGGATTCAATACCTCTGCCTTTGACTGTGAACCCCATCTGGGAAAAGGACCCTGTCTAACCTGATTATCCTGTATCTACCCCAGTGCTTAGTTAAGGGCTGGAAGCGTAGTAATCTCGTAAATACCACGCTTATTAATTATTATTATTATTCATGCTCCTGAGAGCTTAAGGCTTATTACGTGCTGGGGAGCTGAAAACTGATTTCTCTCCCTTTGCCTGTTGTTCTGCTCTGAGCTTCTTGCTCGACAGCAGCCGGGGGGAAGGGGAGGGGGTGTCAGTTGGCAGAAATGCCTGGGTTATCACTTGTGGTGGACCCCGAAAGGAATCCTAATCTCATTCAGATGCTCTCGGCACCCCATGTCCCGAAGCAGCCCTTGCTTGGAGTTTGTGCGGTTAGGCAGGAGAGCTTTCTCTCTGTCCGCAGTCCCAGGGTTGAGCTCAAATGCAGCTCTGAATAGACCCCAGCTCTTCAGAAAGAAACAGTCCCGTTTTTAAGGTTTGATAAACTTCTAGACTGTGAACCCATTGTTGGGTAGGGACTGTCTCTATATGTTGCCAGCTTGTACTTCCCAAGCGCTTGGTACAGTGCTCTGCACACAGTAAGAGCTCAATAAATACGACTGAATGAATATGGTTGAAGAGCAGAACCCTGGCCAGGTGGCTTGCAAATCCGAAGAGGCTACAGGTTCAGTTCACATCTGGGGTATGTACCTTGAATGCAGTTGGATTATGGGGTACATTTTGTTAGTATGTTTGGTTTTGTTCTCTGTCTCCCCCATTTAGACTGTGAGCCCACTTTTTGGTAGGGACTGTCTCTATATGTTGCCAACTTGTACTTCCCAAGCGCTTAGTACAGTGCTCTGTACACAGTAAGCGCTCAATAAATATGATTGATTGATTTTCCTTTAAACTCACATGTTCGAAATTAGGATCCATTCCAATGCCTCTGGAAAAGAATATTATGACATTTCCTCACATAAAATGGAGATTAAATCCTACACCCTCCTATTAGGAGTAATGATGGTATTTGTTAAGCGCCTACTTTGTGCCAAGCACTGTTCTAAGCGCTGGGGTAGATACAAGGCAATCAGGTTGTCTCACAGTCTTAATCCCCATTTTACAGATGAGCTAACTGAGGCACAGAGAAGTTAAGTGGCTTGCCCAAGGTCACACAGCAGACAAGTTAGGGACAAGGATATAGCTAGGCTGTAAGCTCCCTCTAGATTGTAAACTGTACAAATTCATACAAATGAATGCGTGAAAGTATCTAACCAGATTTTCTTGTTTCAACCCCAGTGCTTAGTATCAATCGTATTTATTGAGCGCTTACTATGTGCAGAGCACTGTACTAAGCGCTTGAATAGTATGGTGTTGGCACATAGTAAGCACCTTATTATGGTATTTGTTTAGCCCTTACTATGTGTCAGGAACTGTATTAAGCGCTGGGATAGATAAAAGCTAATTGGGTTGGACACAGTCTATGCCCCACACGGAGCTCACGGTCTTAATTCCCATTTTACAGATGAGGACCAGAGAAGTGAAGTAACTTGGCCAAGTTTGCCCAGCAGACAAATGGCCAAGCTGGGATTAGAACCCAGGTCCTTCTAACTTCCAGGCCTGGGCTCTAACACTTTTGGGCTAAAGGGAGAAGAGAAGAAATGAAGAGAAGTAGCATGGCCTAGTGGATAGGTGATATTTCCCTCATCTGCGAAATGGGGATTCAATGAGTGTTCTCCCTCCTACTTGTGAGCCCCCCCACGCAAGTGGGACATGGACTGTGTCCAACCCGATGATCTTGTATCTTGTCCACAGCTTAGTAGAGTGCCTGGCACATAGTAAGCGCTCGACAAATACCATTTAAAAAAGAAAAGAACAAAACCCAAAACTGGTTTAATGCAGAAGGCACAGCGTCTCTCTCTCTCTCTCCCCCTCAGTTTCTGTCTCAGATAACATTTCAAGCCTTAACGCCACTCAGGTTGGAAATTCCTATCCTATTTTTCCAATCCTCAGATGGTCTGCATGTGCTAAGATCATAAGGAAGCAGTAAAGTAGCAAAGAGAGTGTGGCATGTCAGGCTGACACACTGAGTGAGGCTAATTGCCGAGGGCTAACAAATGATTGAAGATATTTCCTGGAATCGAGCAAGAGACAGAGAGAATTTTCATCCTGCTTTGGACTCGTTCCTGAAAAAGGGCCGCTGAGTTTATAATCTCAGTGCTGAAAGCTCTTGACTGTAAACTACTTTTTTTTAATGGTATTAAGTGACTACTATGTGCTAGGTACTAGTCCTCCAGCACTTACAACAGTGCTTGGCACATAGTAAGCGCTTAAATACCATAATTATTATTATTATACTAAGCACTGGGGAAGATAATAATAATAATAATGGCATTTATTAAGCACTTACTATGTGCAAAGCACTGTTCTAAGCACTGGGGAAGTTACAAGGCAATCAGGTTGTCCCACAAGGGGCAGTCTTCATCCCCATTTTACAGATGAGGTAACTGAGGCCCAGAGAAGTTAAGTGAAGATACAAGCTTCTGACTCCCGGGCCCATGCTCTAGCCCCTAAGCCACACTGCTTTTCTATTTATTAAACATTTATTAAGCTCTGGGGTGGATGCAAGCAAATTGGGTTGGACACAGTCCCTATCCCCATTTTACAGATGAGCTGAGGCACAGGGAATAATAATAATAATAATAATGCCATTTATTAAGCACTTACTATGTGCAAAGCACTGTTCTAAGCACTGGGGAGGTTACAAGGTGATCAGGTTGTCCCATGGGAGGTTCACAGTCTTAATCCCCATTTTACAGACGAGGTAACTGAGGCCCAGAGAAGTTAAGTGACTTGCCCAAAGTCACACAGCTGACAATTGGTGGAGTCGGAATTTGAACCCATGACCTCTAACTCCAAAGCCCGGGCTTTTTCCACTGAGCCACGCTGCTTCAGTGAAGTGACTTGCCCAAGGTCACACAACAGATCCATAGTGGAGCTGTGACTAGAACCCAGAACCTCTAACTCCCAGGCCTGTGCTCTTTCCACTGGGCCACAGTGCTTCAACTCAAGTATGAGAGAGAACAGGGGCAGACGCCTCATTTTATAGACTATTGTGACAATTAGATTCCTCCAAAATTTGGGACCCTGCAAGTTTGGGAAAACGCTTATGTCTGACCTTTGAGGAGGGGTGTATTGCCTTTGACTAGGCGAGAATTATGTTCCAATGTAGCTGCTTTCAAGTGCCTTCTGGAAAATGCTCATTTTCCTCCCCACTATAGAAAAAACTACATTTTCCAGTTGTTCTTCCAGGAGTGTGCATTTTCTGCACAGTTCTAGCAAGCGCCGGGCCAAGAAGGGGCCTTTCAAAACCTTAAGTGATCCTGACGTGATGAATAATTCCTTCAGTGGCCTGGAGCAGGCGTTTATCCATGAAGCAGCGTGGCCTAATGGATAGAGCACGGGCCTGGGTTCTAATCCCAACTCAGCCACTCAACCGCTGTGTGACCTTGAGCGAGTCACTTCACTTCTCTGGGCCTCAGTTGCCTCATCTGTAAAATGGGGATACGAGTGTGAGCCCCAAGTGGGGCAAGGACTGTGTCCAACCCGATTAACTTGTATCTTTCCTAGCGCTTAGAACAGTGGCACATGGTAAATACTTAACAAGTACCATTATTATTAATTTTTTTTGGCTTGAACACATTAAATTTCGATAAAGACGAATTAGGATCACCCTCTAATTTTGTTAGCTGGCTAATAAATTGTGAGCACCATTACAACACAGGTGGATCCTGGGGAATATTTTCCAGCTGCAAACAGACATGACCTAGGTACCGGTTTCTCCTAGAATAATAATAACAATAATGTTGGTATTTGTTAAGCGCTTACTATGTGCAAAGCACTGTTCTATCGAGCCACCACTCAGGCCCATTGCTAAAGGGGCCTAATAAGTAGCTTTACAAAAATTCACCTGGACAAGGAGCTGCTCCCACTGGCAACCCACGGCTTGCGGAGAAATTATCCAATGGAATCAGGAAATCTGTTTGGGATGCAGTTAAAATGGAAAGAATGTTTAATGTGTTCTCACACAGAGGCTGAAATGGAGAATTAATTCAGCTTCGTAAGCCCCTTCCAAAAGAAGTACTAGAAGTGAATTCGTTTATCTTCCATTCTGAAGACAGTATAAACTCAGAGAGGCAGGAGGGCAAAATAGTAATTTTTGATAACAGTGGTATTTATTAAGCACTCACTATGTGTTAAGCACTGTCCTAAGCCCTGAGGGAGATACAAGCTAATCAGATTGGACACAGTCCTTGTCCCACATGGGGCTCACAGTCTAAGGAGGAGGGAGAAAGGTATTTAAATTCCCGTTTTCCATATGAGGAAACAGGTACAGAGACGCTAAGTGACTCACCCAAGGTAACACAGCAGTCAAATGCCATAGACAGAGTGAGAACCCAGGTTGTTTGACTACCGGGCCTGGGTTCTTACCACTAGACTTTCTTAAACGCACACTCTAATTCACAATTTTGTCCCTCAGAACCCCAGGTCCTTGCTCTTACCCGCCTTTCCAGGGAGAGGAGAACCGGGTTCACTGTGATTATACTCAGAGTAATGGTGCATCTATTACCTACCCAACAAACTCATGAATAGTCAAGTGAAAGAACACGTTGCTTAAAAATTAAGATTTTTGTATCCACCCATGCCCTTTGACTCCTTGAAATAATAATTCTGGTAGTTAAGTGCTTCCTATGCACCAGGCACTTTATTAAGCATCCCTCCTACCTCACTTAGCTATTCTACTACAACCCAGCTCACAGATGTTTATTGTTCTATTGGACAAAGCTCTTGGGCGAGTACAGTGCCCAGCCCAAGGTAAGCGCTCAATAAGTACGATTGACTGACTAAACTAATTCTCTTTTTCCACCAGCACTCCAGGGCAAGTGCATTCTGAGTTATGACTTCTTTCTCTGAGATGCCAGCCCTCCGTTTCCTGCTTCCAAGACTCAGAGGCCTGAGGTCCGAGTGAGGTAGTAATAATAATAATGGCATTTGTTAAGCACTATGTGCCAGGCACTGTACTAAGCACTGGGGTGGATACAAGCAAATCAGGTGGAACACAATCCCTGTCCCACGTGAGGCTCCCAGTCCCAATCCCCATTTTACAGATGAGGGAACTGAGGCCCGGGGAAGTGAAGTGACTTGTCCAAGGTCAAACAACAGGTCCGTGGCGAAGCCGGGGTTAGAATCCACACCTTCTGACTCCCAGATACACGCTCTACCCGCTATGCCATGCTTGGAGCAGCATAAAAAAATACCAGGTCCATCCATGATAGGGAGAAAAAGCTAACAGACGGGATTCGGAGTTTCCACCTTCGCAAACCAAAGATGAAAAATCGTGGTTACATGGAAAACGATGCTCACTGTTACCAGATCGCCAGGAAAGTGAACGCCCAAAGGGTTTGCTCGACCTGGCTTTGCACCGTGTTTTTCAACACCTTCTGTTTGATAGAGGAAGTCACGGGTCGCGATAAAACTATAACTACAGGCTGGTTACTTCAGATAAGCAGATCGGGACAAAAATGTTTACTTATACCCAACGGTTCACTTCCTTCATTTGGCCTGAATGCCTGGTTTTATTTGGGAAAGGTTAGGGAGTGGGGATTTGGCTGTCCGACAGCATTTCAGTTTTAACAGTAAAAAACCATTGTGAAGAAGGAAAGCCAGCTTCTTCCTGGAATGAGGAATTCACAGGGTCGTCATCTCCCTGTACACCCGACACTACTTGTGGGCAAGGATCACATCCACAAACTCCGTCCTATTGTACTCCCCCAAGCACAAAGTCAGCGTTCAATAAATACCATTCATTGATCGATCTGTCCAAGGGGGATTATAATAATTGTGCTACTTAAGTTCTTACTGTGCACCAGGCACTGTACTAAGCCCTGGGGTGGATACAAGCAAATAGGGATGGACACAGTCCCTGTCCCACGTGGGGCTCATGGTCTTGATCCCCATTTTACAGATGAGGTAACTGAGGCTCAGAGAAGTGAAGTGACTTGCCCAAGGTCACAGCAGCAAGTGGCAGAGCCGCGATTAGAACTCATAGCCTTCTCATTTCCAGGCCGGTCTCGATCCACTAGGCCATGCTACTGCTAGCTGTGATGCGCTGACAAGCTCGTTATGGGCTCTATATGTTGCCAACTTGTACTTCCCAAGCGCTTAGTACAGCGCTCTGCACACAGTAAGCGCTCAATAAATACGATTGAATGAATGAATGGGCAGGGAATATGTCCATTTGCTATTGTATTGTACTCTCCTATGCGCTTATTACAGTGCTTTGCATACAGTAAGAGCTCATTAAATACGATTGAATGAAAATGAGGGTGATAATAATAATTATGGCATTTGTTAAGCGATTACTACGTGCCAGGCACTGTACTAAGCGCTGGGTTGATGCAGACCTGGTGTAAACTAAGGTGAAGCCTACCTGACAGTGTTGAACAACCAGGGAACACCGCATTGACACACCAGTAACATCTCGGGGTTGGGGAACTCGTTTTAACCCTATTTTGGATCATTTCTGCTCTGCTTTCTTCATTCTTCAAGAGGCCGGGCCTGGGAGTCCGATGACCCAAGTTTTAATCCCAGATCCGCCACTTTTCTGCTGTGTGACCTTGGGCAAGTCGCTTACCTTCTCTGTGCCTTGGTTACCTCATTTATAAAATGGAGATTAAGGCTGTGGGCCCCATATAGGAGAGGGACTGTGATTAATCTAATGAGAAGCAGTGAGGCTCAGTGGAAAGAGCACGGGCTTGGGGGTTAAAGGTCATAGCTTCTAACCCCAGCTCCACCGCTTGTCAGCTGTGTGACTTTGGGCAAGTCACTTAACTTCTCTGTGTCTCAGTGACCTCATCTGTAAAATGGGGATTAAGATTGCCCCACGAGGGACAACCTGATCACCTTGTATCCTCCCCAGCTCTTAGAACAGTGTTTTGCACATAGTAAGTGCTTAACAAATACCAAAATTATTAAAATTATTAAATTATTAATCTGTTTATCTTGAATCTGCCCCAGTGCTTAGTACAGTTCTGGGCATATAGCAGTGTGAGAATCACCGTGGCTTAGTGGAAAGAGCACAGGCTTGGGAGTCAGAGGTCGTGGGTTCTAATCCCGGCTCCACCACTTGTCAGCTCTGGGACTTTGGGTAGTCACTTCACTTCTCTATGCCTCGGTGACCTCATCTGTAAAATGGGGATTAAGACTGTGAGCCCCACGCGGGACAACCTGATTACCTTGAATCTACTCCAAGCACTTAGAACTGCGCATGGCATGTAGTAAGTGCTTAACATATACCATCATCATTATTATGATATAGTACGTGCTTAACAAACAACAGAAAAAAATCCACACACTTTAATTAGGACAATTATTCCTCTCCATTGGGTTTGAAAGCTGGGTGCCAAAATCTGCAGGGCACCTTTCCCTGTAAGACTTGCAACTGGCTAGGTGAGTTTCAAGTGGAATTATTCATTAAAGATCTCTGGGCAACTGTTGGCAAGTCATGGTACTGGGAACTTGGTCTTGGGCTGAACAGAGCATGAAAATCATCATCATCATCAATCGTATTTATTGAGCGCTTACTGTGTGCAGAGCACTGTACTAAGCGCTTGGGAAGTACAAGTTGGCAACACATAGAGACAGTCCCTACCCAACAGTGGGCTCACAGTCTAAAAGGGGGAGACAGAGAACAAAACCAAACATACTAACAAAATAAAATAAATAGAATAGATATGTACAAGTAAATTAAATAAATAGATAAATAGAGTAATAAATATGTACAAGCATATATACATATACACGGTGCTGTGGGGAAGGGAAGGAGGTAAGATGGGGGGATGGAGAGGGGGACGAGGGGGAGAGGAAGGAAGGGGCTCAGTCTGGGAAGGCCTACTGGAAGAGGTGAGCTCTCAGTAGGGCCTTGAAGGGAGGAAGAGAGCCAAAAAAGTATCAACTGTCTTTTGAAACTACATTAGTGTTCCCTTTTTTCATCCCCCAATTACTCCAAGGTGTAGATGTAGTTATTAAGAACGATAATTGTGCAATTTGTTAAGGGCTTACTATGTGCCAAGCACTGTTCTAAGCACTGGGGTCAATATAAGATAATCGGGTCAAACCATTCCCTGTCCCACACAGGGCTTACAATCTAAATAGGAGGGAGAACAGTTAGGTGAATCCCCATTTTGCAGATGTGGTAATTGAGGCACAGAGAAGAGAGGTGACTTGCCCAAGATCACACAGAAGACAAGTGGTGGAACTGGAATTAGAACCCAGGGCCTCTGACTCTCAGGCCTGTCATCTATCCCCTAGGCCTCTCAGCTTCTCAACAAAATCCATAGAATCAATCATATTTATTGAGCGCTTACTGTGTGCAGAGCACTGTACTAAGCACTTGGGAGGTATAAGCTGGCAACATATAGAGACAGTCCCTACCCAACAGTGGGCTCACAGTCTAGAAGGGGGAGACAGAGAACAAAACCAAACATACTAACAAAATAAAATAAAAGAATAGATAGGTACAAGTAAAATAAATAGAGTAATAAATATGTACAAACATATATACACGTATACAGGTGCTGTGGGGAAGGGAAGGAGGTAAGATGCGGGGGATGGAGAAGGGGACGAGGGGGAGAGGAGTTTCAGAACCCATTCGCCCTTGGACTCTTTCCAAAAGGGCCACCTTGGCCCTTCAAGTCACGCAAAAGCAGTGTGGTTTAGTGGATAGGGCCAGGGCTGGGAGTCAGAAAGACCTGGGTTCTAGTCCCTGCTCTGCCACTTATCTGCTGAGTGACCTTGGGCAAGTCACTTCACTTCTCTGGGCTTCCGTGACCTCATCTCTCAAATGGGGATGAAGACTGCGAGCCCCATGTGGGACAGGGACTGATTAGGTTGTATCCGGCCACAAACCAGCGCGGACCATCATCGCCAGACACAGAGACCCGCCCCAGGACACAGAGATCTCTCTGCCAAGAGACTACAAACCAACCTCGACCATCGCTCGGGGCAGAGATCTTCCCGACGACACAGAACTCTCTCCTCTGAGAGGCCACAAACCGGCACGGAGACAATCCAACAGCGAAAAGAGCCCGGGCTTGGGAGTCGGAGGATGTGGGTTCTAATCCTGACTCCACCACTTGTCCAATGTGTGACCTTGGGCACGACATTTCATTGCTCTGGGCCTCAGTTTCCTCATCTGTCAAATGATATGAAGAATGTGAGGCCCACGTGGGTCAGCCTGATTACCTCGCATTCACCCCAGCGCCTAGAACAGTGCTTGGCACCTAATAAGCGCTCAACAAATACGATCATCATTATTATTATCTGAGACAGACACCTGCCCGAGGACCCACAGATCTCTCCCCGAACGGCCACAAACCAGCCCAGAGACAAGCCAACATCAGCCTGGGCAGAGACCTACCCGAGGACACAGAGATCTCTCATCCGAGAGACAACAAGCCAGCGCAGAGACCATCTATCACCACCCAGGCCCGAAGACCCAGAGACCTCAACCCCGAAGGGACGCAAACCCGCGCGGAGACCATGGACCAGGACAGAGATCTCCCTGAGGACACAGAGATCTCACCGCCAAGAGACCCCAAACCGGGGCGAACCATCCAACATCATCCAGGACAGAGACCTCCCCGAGGACACCGAGATCTCTCCCCGAAAGACTACAAAATGGCCCAGACCATCGCCCACCATCCGGGACAGAGACCTGTCCTAGGACAACAGAAATATCTCTCCCTGAGAGGCCTCAGCCAAACCAGGCCATCAGCCCCAGGGCCTACCTTCTGTCCTTCCAGTTCCCTTGGCCAGGCCAGGACGCTCACATCTTCTGCCCGACGACAAGCGTTGTTTCATTCCTTCTCCTTTCCCCTCTGGTTGCTTCCAGGCCTTTTATTCCGCCACATTCCTCCTCTCCCTGTTTCCCAGCCTTTCGTTCGTTCCCCTTCCCCCTCTCCCTACTTCCCAGCCTTTCATTCCTTCCCCTTCTCCCTGTTTTCTGGCTTTTCATTCCTTCCCCTTCTCCCTATTTTCTGGCTTTTCATTCCTTCATCTTCTCCCTGCTTCCCAGCCTTTCATTCCTTCCCCTTCCACTATTTCCCAGCCTGAATCCCCCATGGAGAACTCAGAACAGGTGTGGCCGTTTAACACCCAGGTGATGGCTGATCTGGATTTCTCCATTATGTGTCTGCCTTCATCCACCCACCACTCACCTCTTCACCCTCAAGCACCCAAGACCCTGCACACAATTCAGCAATTGACTCAGAAAACCACCAGATTAAACAATTGCTGTTGAAAACTCACCTAAAACCCTTAAATTTCCCTAACCTCACTATGACCCCTCAATCCCCTTCCTCCAGGGCCGCCCATGGCGGAGAGGGCCCATTCCCAAAACATCCCCTGCTCCCTCTCCATCCCACCCCCTCTCTCATCCCCTGTATTCTGTGCCTCAGTTCCCTTATCTGTAAAATGGGGATTAGGACTGTGAGCCCCACGTGGGACAGGGACTGTGTCCAACCCGATTTGCTTGCATCCACCCCAGCGCTTGGCAAACAGTAAGCGCTTAACAAGTACCACAATTAGTATTATTATTACTTATGTTTCACTTCCCTGATCTCACACTTGCGGGTAAACCTTCTTCAAGGATATAATCTACACCCGTTCCCCCATTTTACAAATCTGGTCACCTCCTTCCTTGATTCAAATCGATCAATGGAGAAGCAGCGTGGCTTAGTGGAAAGAGCACGGGTTTTGGAGTCAGAGGTCACGGGTTCTTACCCGGCTCCGCCCATTCATTCATTCATGCATGCATGCATTCATTCATTCAATCGTATTTATTCATTCATTCATTCCATCGTATTTACTGAGGGCTTACTGTGTGCAGAGCACTGTACTAAGCGCTTGGGAAGTACAAGTTGGCAACATATAGGGACGGTCCCTACCCAACAACGGGCTCACATTCTAGAAGTCAGCTGTGTGACTTTGGGCAAGTCACTTGACTTCTCTGTGCCTGTTACCTCATCTGGAAAATGGGGATGAAGACTGTGAGCCCCCCGTGGGGCAACCTGATCACCCTGAAACCTCCCCAGCGCTTAGAACAGTGCTTTGCACATAGTAAGCGCTTAATAAATGCCATTATTATTATTATACACTCACCGTGTGTAGAGCACTGTACTGAGCTCTTGGGAGAGCACAAAGCAACGGAGTTGGTGGACAGGTCCTCTGCTCACTAGAAGCTTCCAATCTAGAGGGGGAGACAGGCATTAATATAAATAAATTACCATATTACTCTCCCAAACACTTAGTCTAGTGCCCTGCACTCAATAAATATATATTATCAATGATCATAATTCTAATACCATAATCATAAGCATAACAATTATAATACCATATTATCAATGGAATTTTTTGAGCACTTACTGCATGCAGAGCACTGGACTAAGTGTTTGGGAGAGTTCAATGCCACAGAGTTGGTAGATGTAGTCCCTGCCCACAATACTATAATAAGGGTATTATTATAGTATTCTCACCATTTTGTTTCACACCCACAAAAAACCACTTCCAAGGACACCGACGATCTCTTCCAAACTGATCAGTTTTGTGCAAGTAAATCATGTTTATTTTTTAAAGACTTGTCCACTTGCCCACGTTCAATGACATTGGCTCAATGAAAAGAGCAAGGGCTTAAGAGTCAGAGGTCATGGGTTCTAATCCCTGCTCCGCCACAAATTTGCTGTGTGACCTTGGGCAAGTCACTTAACTTCTCTGAGCCTCAGTTATCTCATTTGTAAAATGGGGATTAAGACTGTGAGCCCCACGTGGGACAACCTGATCACCTTGCATCCCCCCAGGGCTTAGAACAGTGCTTTGCACATAGTAAGCGCTTAACAAATGCCATTACTGTTATTATTATTATTATGTAAATATGTGCTGTGGGGCTGAGGGAGGGGTGAATAAAGGATGCAAATCCAAGTCAAGGCAGACTCAGAAGGGAGTGGGAGGAGAGGAAATGGGGAGTTAGTCCAGAAGCCCTCTTGGAGGAGATGTGCTTTTAATTAGGCTTAAAATGTGTATGATAGCAGAAAAGTGTCAAGCTTCCTCCCATAGAAGGACATTAGGTGAGTTGTTGTAATCATAAGCCTAGGAATTCTCTTGGAAGAGAGTGGGAGTGTTGGTGCGCTTATCACACAGACAATTCTCTTATCCTTCCCCATATTGGAGAATTCCAACCCCTACTGGTTTTTTTAATGCTATTTAAAAATAATAATGATGGCATTTATTAAGCGCTTACTATGTGCAAAGCACTGTTCTAAGCGCTGGGGAGGTTACAAGGTAATCAGACTGAGCCCCCTTTTTCCTCTCCTCCTCCCCATCCCCTCGCCCTACCTCCTTCCCCTCCCCACAGCACCTGTATATATGTTTGTACAGATTTATTACTCTATTTATTTTACTTGTACATATTTACTATTCTATTTTGTTAATGATGTGTATCTAGCTTTATTTTTATTTATTCTGGTGACTTGGCACCTGTCCACATGTTTTGTTGTCTGTCTCCCCTTCTAGACTGTGAGGGACTGTGTGAGTACCCAACTTGTACTTCCCAAGCTCTTAGTACAGTGCTCTGCACAGAGTAAGCACTCAATAAATACGATTGAATGAATGAATGAATGAATGAATGAATGAATCAGATTGTCCCACGTGGGGCTCACAGCCTTAAACCCCACTTTCCGGATGAGGCAACTGAGGCACAGAGAAGTCAAGTGACTTGCCCAACATCACACAGCTGACGAGTGGCAGAGTCAGGATTAGAACCCATGACCACTGACTCCCAAGCCTGTGCTCTTTCCACTGAGCCACGCTGCTTCTCAAGTCTGTAAGCTGCTTGTGGGCAGGGAATGCGTCCATTTTATTGTTAAAACTCCAAGCGCTTAGTACAGTGCTCAGCACACAGTAAGTGCTCAATAAATACGATTGATGATGATGATGATGATGTGCACTCAATGGATATGATTGACTGACATTTATTTATATTAATGACTGTCTCCCCCTCTTGACCATAAATTCACTGTGGCAGGGAATGTGTCTGTTTATTGTTATGTTGTACTCTCCTGGTGTTTAGTACAGTGCTCCGCACACAGCAAACGCTCAATTCATACAACTGACTATGATTTGTGGAACTTCGGAAACTTCCCCACAGTCCATGGAAGTGCTTTGTCTGTACTTACAACAATCACCGGCTTTACTCCAGAATTTCCCATCCTTTTCCCTGGCCTGACCTGATGCCTCATTTGTCTTCTGTCTCCTCCCACGGAAGGAGCTTACTCACACTGCCCTGATTGTTGTGACTTACCCACAATTTGGGGAAAGCAGTGTGGCCTAATGTTTGGAGCCCGGGCCTGGGAATCAGAAGGACCCAGGTTCACCACTTGTCTGCTTTGTGACCTTGGGTAAGTCACTTCACTTCTCTGGGCCCCAGATACCTCCACTGTAAAATGGGGATTAAGTCTGTGAGCCCCATGTGGGACAACCTGATTACTTTGTATCTACCCCAGTGCTTAGAACCGTGCCTGGCACCTATAAGTGTTTAACAAACACCACAAAACACAAACAAACAAGCAAAAAAGCCTTCCAAGTCCTTGCCCTGTGGGAGAAAAGCAGACTTTCTTATTTTCATCCACCCTAACGTGTTAAAGGCTTACTATGTCTCTAGCACTGTTCTAAGCGCTGGGGTGGATGCAAATTAATCAGGTCGGACACATCCCTGCCCCACATGGGGCTCACGGACTAAATAGGAGGGAAAACAGGTTTTTAAGCCCCATTATGCAGTTGAGGAAACTGAGGCTCGGAGAAGTTAAATGATTTGCCCAAGGCCGCAGAGAAGACAAGCGGTGGAACCAGGATTCCAGTCCTGCTCTTTCCAGTAGGCTATGCTGCTTCCCAACTTCATGGTTTGGCTGTGTTTCTCATTAAAATCATAAAATCTACATGATGGAACTCTGTTCTTTCAGAGAAGAGGTGCTGAATGTGCCAAATATCTCAGGGTTATAGGAAAAAAAAATATTTCTGAAAGGTTCTTGCCCAGCACCCATGAACCAGTTAAGCCCTGTGGACATCCTCCCACTTTGGGGCCTGGAGTCAAGGCTGTGGGGCTGGGGGAGGGAGAGCTTATTTTGGGGTCTGGCAGAGTTGGACAATGACTTTATTATTGCAGTCAACATTTTATGCACTTTGAGATATTGTGAAACAATTGAAAAGACACTTTGCAAAGTGTCCTTTATAATTCAGCTGGCTCCCTGCCTGGCTCAGAGGTCACAAGGTCATCCTCATTTATGATTTCTGGCCACTTTCTGTGGGGAGATCTGGGATGGGGGTTGGAGTGTGGGTGTTTCATATATTCAGCGGGAAGTTTGGATTCTGCTGCACGATTAGGGGCTATATCTGAACTCCACTTTGGGGTTCAGGGGCTCTCGGGGGTCACCATCGGTCTGGAACAGCTTCCCATAGTTGCCCAGCCTACATTTCCGACAGTGAAAATCAATCAATCATCAATCAATGGGATTTATTGAGTACTTACTGTGTGCAGAGCACTTTAAGTGCTTGAGGAAGTACAATACAAGGGAGTTGGTAGACCTGTTTCCTACCCACAGTGAGTTTATAATCTACATAGGAAGGTGATAGTGGGAGAGGGCCACAACTGGGTGATATTCCTATTCTTTAATTTTAACTTATTTTCACTGTATGTGTATTTTATTCTTTGTTCTGTGTCTGTCTTCCCCAGCTAAGATTGGGACCAGGGCTGAAATGATTTCCTCCTAACTGCCCTAGTGTTTAGTAGACAGTAAATGCTTAATGACTATTACATAAGCAGCGTGGCTTAGGTGATAGAGCACGGGCCTGGGAGTCCGGAGGTTCTGGGTTCTAGTCCTGACTCCACCACATGTCTGCTGTGTGACTTTGGGCGAGTCACTTCACTTCTCTGTGCCTCCGTTCCCTCATCTGTAAAATGGGGATTAAGACTGTGAGCCCCACGTGGGACAGGGACTGTGTCCAACTCGATTTGCTTGTGTCCACCCCAGGGTTTAGTACAGTGCCTGGCACATAGTAAGTGCTTAACAAATGCCTTCATCATTATTATTGTTACTAAATTTAGGCATGAAATTTCCACTGAAGCAAGACAGTTAAACCACATTGAACACAATCTCCAATTAACATTGTCAACTTAAGTGGCATCTTAACACACACACACAGACACACACTCATACTCTTAAATGTGAGCCATTTAATCAATTAATATTTATTGAGACAAGTACTATGTCAGTAGATGATCCCTGCCAAAAGAAGTTTACAGTCTAGCTGGGGAGATTGACATGGAAACAAATTAGAAGTAGTAGACTTAGACTGTGTGCCCCATGTGTCTAACCAAATCAACTTGTATCTACCCCAGTGCTTAGAACAGTGCTTGGCACATAGTAAGAGTTTACCAAACACCATAAGAAAAAAGAAAGTAGGGAAAGCAACAGAGTATAAAGAACCTGTACATCTGAAAAGCAGCTTGGAGTTATGGGAAGAGCTCGGGCCTGAGAGTCAGAAGGCCATGGGTTCTAATCCTGGCTCCGCCACGTGTCTGCTCTGTGACCTTGGGCAAGTCGCTTTGTTTCTCTGTACCTCAGTTACCTCATCTGTAAAATGGGAATTGAGATTGTGAGCCCCATGTGGGACAGGGACAATGTTCAAAGTGATTAACTTAGAGAAGCAGAAGAAGCAGCGTGGCTCAGTGGAAAGAGCCCAGGCTTTGGAGTCAGAGGTCATGGGTTCAAATCCTGGCTCCACCAATTGTCAGCTGTGTGACTTTGGGCAAGTCACTTCACTTCTCTGTGCCTCAGTTACCTCATCTGGAAAATGGGGATGAAGACTATGAGCCCCACATGGGACAACCTGATCACCTTGTAACCTCTCCAGCGTTTAGAACAGTGCTTTGCACATAGTAAGCGCTTAATAAATGCTATTATTATTATTATTAAATTCTGTCTACCCCAGCACTTAGAACAGTGCTTTTTACATAGTAAGCACTTAACAAGTATCATTATTATTATTATTATTATTAATATTATGACATAAGTGCTATGGGCATAGGGATGTGTATCAGGGTGCTTGGGGAGAGGTGAGTATCAAAGTGCTTAGGTGGTACAGACCTTTCGCAAGGCCAATTTCCCTTACAACTTAACGTGCACTCATCATTCCTCTAAAATAATATAATAATAATTGGGGCATTTGTTAAATGCTTACTGTGTACCAAGCACTGTTCTAAGAGTTGGGGGAGATATAAGATAATCAGGTTGGACATAGTCCCTGTCCCATGTGGGGCTCACAGCCTTAGCCCCCACTTTGCAGTTGAGGTAACTGAGGCACAAAGAAGTGAAGTGGCTTGCCTAAGGCCACACAGCAGACAAGTGGCAGAGCTGGGATTAGAACTCACATCCTCTGACTCTCCGGCCCGTGCTCTTTTCCACTAGGTCACACTCCTTATTAAATGCCAACCTACTCGTTGTAGACCTTGAACTCATCTATTTCACAGCCAACTTCTCACCCACCTCCTCCCTCTGGCCTGGAACTCTTTCCCCCTTCATATATGTTTGTACATATTTATTACTCTATTTATTTATTTATTTATTTTACTTGTACATATCTATTCTATTTATTTTGTTAGTATGGTTTTGTTCTCTGTCTCCCCCTTTTAGACTGTGAGCCCATTGTTGGGTAGGGACTGTCTCTATATGTTGCCAACTTGTATTTCCCAAGCGCTTAGTACAGTGCTCTGCACACAGTAAGTGCTCAATAAATACGACTGATTGATTGATTGATTGACAGACCCCCCATTCTCCCGATCTTCAAAGCCTTCTTAAAATCTTACCTTAGCAAGGTCAATTCTACATCTCCTTTTCCAAAGGGCCGGAGGCCATCCTTTGCAGATAAGTGAGCTTCGTGCCAATGGCTGGATATTTTGGCTGCGGCCTCCTGGCAGAGCATCGCTTAGCTGGCTAGGTATATTGCGGGTTATTTTGGCTTTCTCCCTCCCGATCCTACAGGCCCCAAGCCAGAGGCAAAATGCCAGCCCCATGGACAACTGTGTAAGCTCCTACCAAGAATCCTCACTTCCCCTGAGATCAGCCCACAAGCCAAATAGGAATAACAACTGGCTTTATTTTTCTTCCATAATGCACCTCTTTACGTGCTGCAGAGCCTGGGGAATGAGGAGAATGAGGAATCGGCTCCTATATTCTTTTTCTGCTGCCTCAATTTCAAAATGCCAGCAACGCTCCTAAACTCTGAGCGGTGACGACTGAGAGGGATGCAGTGAACAGACAGAACACCACGGATGAGGGGGCTTCCGCTCGTAAGCGGCGGGGGCCAGATTTTTGTGTGTTGCACCGTGTCCTCTTCAAGGATTCCTGGATGCTCCCGATTTAATTTGGCTGCTATTTGTCCTTGAATTGCGATACAACTTTGCAGAATGAGCCATGCTCTCTGCAGCTGAGAGATCTCCTGTTTTCTGTTGAGAGCTTATTTGAGATTTCCCTTTCCTGCTAATTAAATGTTGGCATTTGATGTAGGTAAGGCTAATCAAAGAGGGAAACTCTCCCTCTCCCTGGGGGAGGAGACACCCCTTAAAGGCGAGACGGCAAGCACATTTCCGATCGCTCTAAAAACTCATCACCTAGTTTTCAGCCTGCAGATGCCACCTCGCTGCGGTTTTTAAACAGTTTCTCCTTTAGATTCCACTCACTGGCCTCTTCCCTCCCCAACAGCAACAGAAACAACCCTTCGGTTTCAATCATCCAGGTAATTGCCTCAATTTTACGCTTCGCTTTGCCAGCAGGCCTCTCTGTGCTGTGGTTTCGACCTTGAAACGATCTTCGAAGGTTCCCAGAATTTAACGATGATTTGTTAAGTGTTTACTACGTGTCAAGCACTGGGGTAGATACAAGCTAATCAGTTTGGACACAGTCCCTGTCCCACATGGGGCTCACAGTCTTAATCCCCATTTTACAGATGAAGTAAGGGAAGCCCAGAGAAATTAAGTGACTTTTCCAAGGTCACACAGCAGACAAGTGGTGGAACAGGGATTAGAACCCAGGCCCGTGCTCTACCCGTTAGGCTATACTGCTTCCCAGAATTTACTGCATCAGCGCCCCGACCCTCGTAATATGACATGGCTCATCCCCGCTAGCTCGGAAGAATTCAAATAGACCCAACAAAAACCCTGCCCTAGCTGAAGCCATTTTTCTTCCGCAGATTGCCCAAATCACTCTTTTCGGTTGCTTATCCCAGGAAAGCGTGAGATTTGATTACCTTATCATTTCAGCTTATTCAGCTTCAACTGTCCCTGCCTGTGAAATTCTCCAGGCTTGCTCAAAACAGTCTCCGAGCTCAACTTGATGACGTCTCACTGTAAATGAATAGCATTAGGTGACTAGCATTTCCCAAAGGAGCAGTTCCTTTCATTCTCAATAAATCCACCTCTCTTCAGGTCCTCAATTGCCCTGCTGCTCTGCTTAATCGGGTGGGGAAAACAATGCGTCAGTCATCTTAGAATTTTCGAACCCCTTCAGACAAGATTATGAATCTGAAATAATAATAACAATAATGGGATTTGTTAAGTGCTTACTATATGCCAGACATTTGATATTCGCCCCATCCATAATCGCACAGCACTTGTGTATCTTTAAATTATATTTTATAAATTATTTATTCATATTAATGTCTGTCTCTTCCTCTAGGCTATAAGTTCGTTATGAACAGCAAACATATCTTGTTATTCAGCTGTACTCTCCCAAGCACTTAGTACAGTGCTCTGCACATAGTAGGTGCTTGATAATCCTCAAGACTGTTCCTTGTGGGCAGGGAACGCATCTACCAACTCTGATGTAAGGTACTTTCCCAAGCGCCCCGTACAGTGTTCTGCGCACAGTAAGCACTCCATAAATCCGATCGACTGACTCAGTCAATCAATCAACTGTATTTATACAGTTATACCACTTATTGGTATTTATACCAATAATAATGTATTTGTTAAGTGTTTATTATGTGCCAGGCTAAATGCCGGGGGTGGATACAAGCAAATCAGGTTGGACACAGTCCCTGTCCCACCTGGGGCTCAGAGTCTCCATCCCCGTTTTACAGATGAGGTAACTGAGGCCCAGAGAAGTGAAGTGACTTGCCCGAGGTCACACAGCAGAGAAGCGGCAGCACCGGGATTAGAACCTTCTGTCTCCTAGACCCGTGCTCTAACCACTACGCCATGCTGCCTCTCTACAACATGGCTTTAGAGAAGCAGCGTGGCTCAGTGCAAAAGAGCATGGGCTTTGGAGTCAGAGGTCATGGGTTCAAATCCCGGCTCCGCCAATTGTCAGCTGTGTGACTTTGGGCAAGTCACTTCACTTCTCTGGGCCCCAGTTACCTCATCTGTAAAATGGGGACTAATTCCGTGAGCCCCCTTTGGGACAACCTGATCACCTTGTAACTTCCCCAGTGCTTAGAACAGTACTTTGCACATAGTAAGCGCTTAACAAATACCATTATTATTATTATTATTATTATTTAGACCTGTTCCCTGCCTTCAGTGAGTTTACAGTCTAAGGGGCCTGAAGGGTGTCCTCTTGCCTTGTGGGTGTTTTGGAGTCCTTGGGCCTGGTCAGAGGAGGGTTTAAGGAGCAGAACTACCAGCTACTTATTTTATTTTGTTGGTATGTTTGGTTCTGTTCTCTGTCTCCCCCTTTTAGACTGTGAGCCCACTGTTGGGTAGGGACTGTCTCTATGTGATGCCAATTTGTACTTCCCAAGCGCTTAGTACAGTGCTCTGCACATAGTAAGCGCTCAATAAATACGATTGATTGATTGATTGATTGATTGTAGTTTCTCTTCAGATGGAGCTCAACAAGCATCATTTCCAGGAACCGGTGCCAAAATGAGGAATTACTAGAGTGGCAGATAGTTCCACCTTCTAACCAACACCCATCCTCCCTCCCATCTGAGCCCAGGGTGCAAGCAGTGTGGCCCAGTGGAAACATCACAGGCGTGGGAGTCAGAGGACTTGGGTTCTAATCCTGACTCTACCGCATGCCTGCAGCATGACCTTGGATGAGTCACTTCATGTCTTTCCTCATCTGTAGAATGGGGATTCGATGCCTGGTCTTTCTTCTACTTTGGCTGTGAACCCCGTGTGGGACGGGGACTGTGCCTGACTGGATTACCTTGTATCTACCCAGTGCTTGGAGCAGTGCTTGGCATGAGGTAATCGCAACGTTCTCGCTCTGCCAGATGTGGAAAAAAGAGGGAGCTTCTAAGTCACTCTCACATACATAGGTACAGATCACCATGAAGAGAAAATGTGATTTCCAGAGAGCAGGAGGAGGGTGAGCTTTGACCAGGAGACTGGCAGTTCATATCCTTCATCTTTCCTAGTGTTCACTAAGCGTGCCAAAATAACATGTACAGTAAAGTCAAAGGATCCTGCCCATTCAGTGCTCCTTGAATAATGATAATAATGATGGCATTAAGCGCTTACTATGCTCAAAGCACTGTTCAAAGTGCTGGGGAGCTTACAAGGTGATCAGGTTGTCCCACGGGGGGCTCACAGTCAACCTCCATTTTACAGATGAGGTAACTGAGGCACAGAGAAGTTAAATGACTTGCCCAAAGTCACACAGTTGACAATTGGTGGAGTCGGAATTTGAACCCATGACCACTGACTCCAAAGCCTGTGCTCTTTCCACTGAGCCATGCTGCTTCTCTAATTGAATTGAAGGTACTCCAGTTGCTCCTGCAGCTGTCAGGACTTTATTTTTAATGATATTAAGCGCTTACTATGTACCAGACTCTGGGGTAGATCCGAGCTAATCAGGTTGGACACAGATCGCGTCCCGCATGAGGCTCACGGTCTTTATCCCCATTTTACAGATGAGGTACCTGAGGCACTGAGAAGTGAAGTGACTGACCCAAGGTCACACAGCAGACAAGGGGTGGAGGCAGGATTAGAACCCAGGTCCTCTGACACCCGGAGCTGTATTTTGTCCACTAGGCCGCGCTATTTCATTCTGTTTCAGTTATTGGTGTTCTCTAAAAGTCAGGGGAGTTTCTGGCAATTGATTCTACATTTATGTGTGTCTTATCTTTTACCTCAGGACTCATGCCTTCTTCTTCCTTTGAAATTTTCATGGTGTGTAGTCCAGTGCACTGCTCTCCGCCATCACTCAATAAAGGCTGTTGATAGACAAGAGGGGTTTATTAAATTAGGAATTCTCCTTTGAATGGAAAGCCTGGGGCTACTTTGACATCCTGAGCGCTCAAAGACAAGGAATTCTAGCTTTGATAGGGCCAGTAAGGTGGAGAAGTCAATGTGGGACAGGCTTCTGTAAAAGGTGGGAAGAAACAGATCTCTGAAAGTGATTTGCCTAAATGATACCGTGACAAAGCCAGAAATAGAAACGAGTCAGCCATTTTTCAGTCTTGTTTCTGCTGCGCACGCCTTTTATGCTTCCTTAACAGGACGATAATAAGCCCAACATCTCAGTTTCTGGGTAATTTATGCGACTAAATCCACTGCTAATGTCATAACCCCCAGGTTAGGAACATACTAATGTCATAACCCCCAGGTTAGGAACATATTGTTTGGTCTTGCCTTGTGCAGTCTGTTTGAGTAACCTTATACGGAGCAAGAGAGAAAAGGAGTTGGTCTCTAAAAACCAGCAGAAACAATATTTCTTTCTTTTCATCTGAAATGCCTGTGGGATCATCTCAAGGTCCAGGTTGTCAAAATTACGAAAATTATTACCAAGGGAATTAATTCCACCTCAGCCACAGAACCAAAAGTGAACTGAATTTGGTTTGACCTTGGTTTATCTTTACTATTGTGCTTGGGCGTTGTCCTGTGAAACCACTTACTAAGAGATTTAAGAAGGAATAAGGAGGAGAAAAGAATGAAGAAGAAAGACAAGTCCCAGACGAGACGCACAGAACTCAGCCTCTGAATCTGGATATATTTTTCTTCAATTTTCTTCAATTTCTTCAATTCTTCAATGTCTCAAGGTTCACAAGAGAGAAGCAGTGAGGCCTTGGTGGATAGAGCACAGGCCTCGGAGTTAGAAGGACCTGTGTTCTAATTCTGGCTCCACCGTTTGCTGTGTGAGTTTGGGCAAGTCATTTCACTTCTCTTTGCCTCAGTAATCCATCTGTAAAATGGGGATTAAGACCTTGAGCTCCCGGTGGGACAGGGACTGTGTCCAACCTGATTACCTTTTATCTACCCCAGTGCTTAGAACGGTGCGTGGCACATAGTAAGCGCTTAACAAATACCATTAAAAAAGTAATAATACGACTCTGGCAACCCCTAAGTAAGGGAAGTTGCCAACTTGTATGTATATTTATATGTATATTTTTATTTATTATATTATATTTATTTTATATTTTATCTATTATATATTTTATTTAATATATTATATTATATTTTTCATTTACATGTTGCCAACTTGTACTTCCCAAGCGCTTAGTACAGTGCTCTGCACACAGTAAGCACTCAATAAATACGATTGATTGATTGATTGATTGATTGATTGAAAGTCCCTTTCCCACAGACTGAAAGCAACTCTATCCCACGTGGACAGAGAAGCAGCATGGCTCAGTGGAAAGAGCACGGGCTTTGGAGTCAGGGGTCACGGGTTCAAATCCCGGCTCCGCCAACTGTCAGCTGTGTGACTTTGGGCAAGTCACTTCACTTCTCTGTGCCTCAGTTACCTCCTCCGTAAAATGGGGATTAAGACTGTGAGCCCCCCGAGGGACAACCAGATCACCTTGTAACCTCCCAGCGCTTAGAACAGTGCTTTGCACATAGTAAGTGCTTAATAAATGCCATTATTATTATTGTGACTGTGGTAATAATAATAGCAACAGTAGTGATAATAAATGATAAAGAGAGCCGCTTCAGGGCTCTGGCCAAGAGGCGGGTTGGGTGGGGGGGGTCCCGTGCTGTGTCCCGACCTTGTGGAGGTCTCCTCCGGCCTTCCCTTGGCCAACCTCTTCTGGAGGTCCGGCGCCAATGGCGGGGCCGAGGAGGGTGAGCAGGCTGCGGGTGGCTCGGTAGGCCGCACTCGGGTACCGCCTGCACCCTTTGCCGCCTTGCGCCTCTGACGGCAGCTGCCCGCCTCAGACAAGGCCGGAGGCCCGACCGTCCGCATGGACATCTGCCCGTCGGTCCGTCCAGCCTCCCCTCAGTCCATCCAGCCTCTCCTCAATTGTCCACCTTCCCTCAGCCGTTCTCTTCTCCTCAGTCTGTCCCTTCTCCCCTCAGCCCAGCCGCCCCCCTCCCGTCAGCCCATCCATCCTCCCCTCAGTCCGTCCCCCTCCCCTCAGTCCGTCCATCCTCTCCTCAGTCCGTTCCTCCGTCCTCAGTCCGACTATCGTCCCCTCAGTCTGTCCCCCTCCCCTCAGCCGTCCCCCTTCTCCTCAGTCCGTCCCCCTTCTCCTCATCCCGTCCATCCTCCCCTCAGCCCATCCTCAGTCTGTCCATCCTCCCCTCAGCCCATCCTCAGTCTGTCCATCGTCTCCTCAGTCCGTCCCCCTTCTCCTCAGCCCGTCCATCCTTACCTCAGCCCATCCTCAGTCCGTCCATCGTCTCCTCAGTCCGTCCCCCTTCTCCTCAGCCCGTCCAACCTCCCCTCAGTCCGTCCCCCTTCTCCTCAGCCCGTCCATCCTCCCCTCAGTTCGTCCCCCACCCTCAATCCGTCCCCCTTCTCCTCAGTCCGTTCCCCCGTCCTCAGTCCATCCATCGTCTCCTCAGTCTGTCCCCCTCCCCTCAGTCCATCCCCCCGTCCGTCCATCCTCCCCTCAGTCCGTCCCCCACCCTCAGCCCGTCCATCCTCCCCTCGGTCCGTCCTCCCTCCCCTCAGCCCGTCCCCCGTCTCCTCAGTCCGTCCATGGTCTCCTCAGTCTGTCTCCCTCCCCTCAGTCCGTCCATCCTCCCCACAGTTCGTCCTCAGTCCGTCCATCGTCTCCTCAGCCCGTCCCCCCGTCCTCAGTCCGTCCACGGTCTCCTCAGTCTGTCCCCCTCCCCTCAGTCCGTGTCCCTTCTCCTCAGTCCGTCCATCCTCCCTTCAGTTCGTCCTCAGCCCGTCCCTCCTCCCCTCAGCCCGTCCATCCTCCCCTCGGTCCGTCCTCCCTCCCCTCAGCCCGTCCACCCTCCCCTCAGTCCGTCCTTTCTCCCCTCAGTCCGTCCATCCTCCCCTCAGCCCGTCCTCAGTCCGTCCACCCTCCCCTCAGCCCGTCCCTCCTCCCCTCAGTCCGTCCTTTCTCCCCTCAGTCCGTCGCTCCTCCCCTCGGCCCGTCCTCAGCCCGTCCCTCCTCCCGTCAGCCCGTCCCTCCTCCCCTCAGTCCGTCCACCCTCCCCTCAGCCCGTCCTCCCTCCCCTCAGCCCGTACCTCCTCCCCTCAGCCCGTCCCTCCTCCCCTCAGGCAAGTCCACCCCTCCTCCCCTCAGCCCGTCCCCCCTCTCCTCAGCCCGTCCTCCTCCCCTCAGTCCGCCCACCTCCCCTCAGCCCGTCCTCCCTCCCCTCAGCCCGTCCCTCCTCCCCTCAGCCCGTCCTCCTCCCCTCAGTCCGCCCACCTCCCCTCAGCCCGTCCTCCTCCCCTCAGTCCGCCCACCTCCCCTCAGCCCGTCCACCCTCCCCTCAGCCCGTCCGTCCTCCCTTCAGTCCGTCCACCCTCCCCTCAGCCCGTCCTCCATCCCCTCAGCCCGTCCCTCCTCCCCTCAGTCCGTCCCCCCTCCCCTCAGCCCGTCCACCCTCCCCTCAGCCCGTCCACCCTCCCCTCAGCCGCCCGTCCATCCTCCCCTCAGCCGCCCGTCCCCCCTCCCCTCAGCCCGTCCCTCCTCCCCTCAGTCCTTCCGTCCTCCCCTCAGCCCGTCCTCCTCCCCTCAGTCCGTCCTCCCTCCCCTCAGTCCCTTCTCCCCTCAGCCCGTCTTCAGCCCGTCCACCCTCCCCTCAGTCCGTCCGTCCTCCCCTCAGCCCGTCCATCCTCCCCTCAGCCGCCCGTCCTCCCCTCAATCAATCAATCAATCAATCGTATTAATTGAGCGCTTACTGTGTGCAGAGCACTGTACTAAGCGCTTGGGAAGTGCAAGTTGGCAACATAGAGAGACAGCCCCTACCCAACAGTGGGCTCCCAGTCTACTCCTCCCCTCAGTCCGTCCCCCCTCCCCTCATTCCGTCCTCCCTGCCCTCAGTCCTTCCCCCTCCCCTCAGCCCGTCCCTCCTCCCCTCAGGCCAGTCCACCCCTCCTCCCCTCAGCCCGTCCCTCCTCCCCTCAGCCCGTCCATCCTCCCCTCAGTCCGTCCCCCCGTCCTCAGCCCGTCCATCCTCCCCTCAGCCCGTCCATCCTCCCCTCAGTCCATCCTCCCCTCCGTCCCTCCTCCCCCCAGCCCGTCCCTCCTCCCCTCCCTCGGTCCCTCCCTCCCTCCCTCCGACAGTTAAGTCCCTCCTTCCCTCCCTCCCCCCCTCCCTCGTTGCACCCTCCCGTCCCCGTCCCTCCTCCTCCTCCTCCTCCTGCGGCGGCGGCCGCCGCACACGGTCCCTCCTCCCTGCGGGCAGCCGGGCGGTCCTCCCCGCAGTCGGTCCCCCCGCGGTCGGCGGGCCGGTCGGTGGGCCGGCGGGTGGGCCGGCGGGCCGGTGGGTGGGCCGGCGGGTGGGCCGGTCGGCGGGCCGGCGGGTCGGTGGGTCCCCCGGGCGGGCCGGGCGGGCGGCCGGCAGGCGCGATGCCCCGGCCGGGCCCCGCCGCCCCGGGCACGGTCCTGCTGCTCCTCGTCCTGCTGCTCACCGACTCCTCGCAAGGTCAGTGTCCGGCCGGGAGGGACCTGGGGGAGACAGGTGGAGGGGCCGGGGGAGGCCTGGGGGAGAGATGGAGGGGCTGGGAGAGACATAATGGAGAGATGGAGGGGCTGGGAGAGAGATGGAGGGGCAGGGAGAGACATAGGGGAGAAGTGGAGGGGCCGGGAGAGACCTGGGGGAGAGATGGAGGGGCAGGGAGAGACCTGGGGGAGAGATGGAGGGGCTGGGAGAGAGATGGAGGGGCAGGGAGAGACCTGGGGGAGAGGTGGAGGGGCCGGGGGAGACCTGGGGGAGAGATGGAGGGGCGGGGAGAGACATAAGGGAGAGATGGAGGGGCTGGGAGAGAGCTGGAGGGGCAGGGAGAGACATAGGGGAGAAGTGGAGGGGCTAGGAGAGAGATGGAGGGGCCGGGAGAGACCTGGGGGAGAGATGGAGGGGCAGGGAGAGACATAAGGGAGAGATGGAGGGGCAGGGAGAGACATAGGGGAGAAGTGGAGGGGCTGGGAGAGAGATGGAGGGGCCGGGAGAGACCTGGGGGAGAGGTGGAGGGGCAGGGGGAGACATACGGGAGAGATGGAGGCGCCGGGGGAGGCATGGGGGAGAGATGGAGGGGCTGGAAGAGACCTGGGGGAGAGATAGGTAGGGGCCAGAAGATAAAGAAGTGGGAGAGATGGAGGAGCCGGGAGAGAGCAGGAGAGATGGAGGGGCGGGAGAGACATGGGGGGGAGACAGGTAAAGGCCAGAAGATAAAGATGCAGCAGAGATGGAGGAGCCGGGAGAGAGAAGGAGGAGAGATGGAGAGACAAGGGGGAGAGATGGAGGGGCTGGGAGAGTGAGGTAGGGACCAGAAGATAAAGATGCGGCAGAGATGGAGGAGCGGGGGGGGGGGGAGGAGAGAGGGGGCCAGAGATCCAGGAGAGAGAAGGGGGGGAGAAGAGAGGGGGCCAGAGACCCAGGAGATGGAGACTTGGAAGGGACAGGGCTTAGAGAAGGAGGGGCCGGGAGAGACGCGGAGGAGCTGGGAGAGAGATGGAGGGGCTGGGAGAGGCATGGGGGAGAGATGGAGGGGTTGGGAGAGAGGTGGAGGGGCCGGTAGATAGAGATGGGAGAGAAATGGGGCGGAGGGGCCGGGAGAGACATGAAAGAGCCAGGAGAGAGATGGAGGGGCTCGGAGATAGAGATGGAGTCGGGTGAGGGGAAAGATGGCAGGGCCAGGAGAGGGAGAGATAGAGGGCAAGGAGGGTGAGAGAGGAGAGATGATGGGAGGAGGGGGCCCAACTATCCTGGATGGGGTTGGGGTGGACCCCCTAATTTATGGATTGTGTTTTCTACCTTCCCCTCATCCCCCCATCCCCACAACCGCCACCTGCGCCCCCACATCCCTTCCCCCCCAACTCCCGGCCCGGACGCTGGGGTCCCGCGGGCAACGGGGACAGCTGTCCTGCTGCGGGCGCGGGAGGCGGCTCAGTTCCTGCGGTCCAGGCAGCGTCGGGCCTACCAGATCTTCGAGGAGACCAAGCAAGGCCACCTGGAGCGAGAGTGCATCGAAGAGCTCTGCGTCAAGGAGGAGGCCCGGGAGGTCTTTGAGAACGACCCGGAGACGGTGAGGAGAAAGAGGGGGACGGGGACGGGGCAGCCCTCTGGGGACTGACCATTGGAGGTGCCTGCCTCTCCTCTGCTTTCCCCCGCAGCAGCTGGATCTGGGCCTTCAGCTGTCTGGGCAGCTGGGAAATTCATTCATTCATTCAATCGTATTTATTGAGCGCTTAAGAGTGTGCAGAGCACTGTCTTAAGCCCTCGGGAAAGTACAATAGAGGAATAAAGAGAGACAATCCCTGACCACAAGGAGCTCACAGTCTAGAGTTGTTTGGAGGGGAAAACATCAGATCAATCCTAAGAACCTCGCAAACTTACCTGGACTTCGGCTAACCGGGCACTGCGGAGCCAAGTCCCAGATTTTGAGCGATATCATTTATCTATCTATCCAAATAGATCTATCTATATAGTCAGCCAGTTGATTCATTTGAGAGTGTTTCCTGTGGTCGGTATCCAGCTGACCGTTTTCATAGGCCTTTATCAAGCGATCTACTGAGCTCACCTCCTCCAGGAGGCCTTCCCAGACTGAGCCCCTTCCTTCCTCTCCCCCTCGTCCCCCTCTCCATCCCCCCATCTTACCTCCTTCCCTTCCCCACAGCACCTGTATATATGTATATATGCTTGTACATATTTATTACTCTATTTATTCTGCCAAATCTCAATGTGGGGTATTTAAAATCTCCAGTTTACATGGTCACAGTATGTGAATTCTCCTTCCCCTCTCCCCGACCTCTACTGTGTCCTCTCCGCCCCTCTCACCCTGCCTCTTCCTGAGCTGTTTTGAGCAGCATCCATACCCTCCTTACCCTTCCCCATAAGGTTCCCTGAATAGGAAGAGGTCTGTTATTACCATGGTTATCAAAAGGGTATCAGACTTTTACCTTTAAAAAAAAACCCCAAAACCGTCCTCTCCCCATATACAGAAAAGCAGGAAATCTTTTTTAAGGTGCATAAATAGATCTTCCCTTTGAACAGTTGGGGATTCTCTCTCTTGCAGTACTTAGGCAGTAGCTTTAAAGAAACACCCCAGCTGGGCTTCCCTCTCCTGCACTTTCCCCCCACTACTTTTCTACTTTTTTTTTTGTTAGGGGAATGGGTTAAATCTGCGGCACCTCTAACGCAGGATGATCTGGTGTTAGTCTGAGGAAGCGGAGGGTGTTTTCTGGATGGAGGTGGGGATTGAGAGGCGTCTTTGCTTAATGCGGTTGGTTCACCGAAGATTATCGTAGGCTTGCGGAATGATTGTCTCGTTTGCTCGGAAACATCCAGACGAAACTTAGCAGAGAGGGGATTGCGGCTCTGTTCTCTTTCAGCTTGGGCGCTGCAGTCCACAGCGAAACAGCTCCTGGCAAAATACATCTTGGGGAATGGAGAGGGAGGGAGGAAGGGAGAGGGCGAATTAGAACAAGTCTTGACATGTATCTAGTAGCCTCTGTGTGCTCTGGCTGGATTATTAGTTACCAAATAAATGATAGTAGAGAGTAGTAGTAATAGTCAAACCTTGGATTGATATAGCCCCTTTTTTCCAAACAGCTTCAAGGACTCTGACTTGATCATCTCGTTTATTCTCTGAGAATTTTAAGAATGGGAACAAAATTAAACATTAAAAAAATTCCAATTAATTTCAGATGCTCTTTTATATTTCCCACCAAAACTAGCACCTATGATTGCTCCCATCATATTCCGTATTACTAGTCTGACTCTTTCCCTTTCACATCCAACGGTGCTTGCCAGCATAAGATTAACTGTGGAGACATTTAATAATAATTAATAAAAATTATGGTACTCATTAAGTGCTTACTAGGTGCCAAGCACTGTTCTAAGCAGCGGGGTAGATACAAGCTAATCAGGTTGAGCACAGTCCCTGTCCCCCAAGGGGCTCACAGTCTAAGTAGGAGAGGGTAGGATTTAATCCCCATTTTGCAGATAGGGTAATGGAGGCACAGAGAAGTTAAGTGACTTGCCCAAGGTCACACAACACAGCAGGTACTTGGAGGAGTCTCTCAGGCCCGTGGTCTTTCTGTACTATGCCACACTGCTTCTCCAATATTTCTATTTGATCCCTGTTTCTGCATTTCTAATACTCCATTTTCCAGGAGGCAGCCCAGTCTAGAGGAAAGAGCAGGGGCCTGGGAATCAGTGGTTAGAACAGCGCTTGGCACACAGTGAGCGCTTAACAAATACCATAATCATTACTATTATCAGTCAATCGATCAATGATATTTATTACTCTATTTTACTTGTACATATTTACTACTCTATTTTATTAATGATGTGGATATAGCTATAATTCTATTTATTCTGACAGTTTTGACAGACGGTGAGCCTGCTTTTGGGTAGGGGCCATCTCTATATGTTGCCTACTTCATCATCATCAATCGTATTTATTGAGCGCTTACTATGTGCAGAGCACTGTACTAAGCGCTTGGGAAGTACAAATTGGCAACATATAGAGACAGTCCCTACCCAACAGTGGGCTCACAGTCTAAAAGGGGGAGACAGAGAACAAAACCAAACATACTAACAAAATAAAATAAATAGAATAGATATGTACAAGTAAAATAAATAAATAAATAAATAGAGTAATAAATATGTACAAACATATATACATATATACAGGTGCTGTGGGGAAGGGAAGGAGGTAAGATGGGGGGGATGGAGAGGGGGACGAGGGGGAGAGGACTTGTTGTCTACTTGTTGCCCAAGCGCTTAGTACAGTGCTCTGCACATAGTAAGCGCTCAGTAAATACGATTGAATGAATGAATTGAGCATTTACTTTATGAAGAGTACGGCACTAAGCGCTTGGAAGAGTACAATACAATAGACTTGTTGGACAAGATCCCCGCCCTCAAGATGCTCAGGGTTAAGTGGAGGAATTTACCGTCTAGTTTTCGTCACCAGTTCTGCCACGGTGTGACCTTGGATATGTCACTTCACCTCTCTGTATTTCAGTTTCCTCAGCTGTGAAATGGGGATTGTAATGTCCAGCTCTACCTATAGCTCAGAGGTATTTTGAGGAGAAAATCATACTAGTAATATTTCACATTTATTCTTCCAAAATTCGACCACTTTTTTTTGGCGCCAAAACACCCGAAATCCTCCGGAACATCTGTTCTTGGAGGAGATGACAGTACGCGTTACGTGCTCAATGAATGTCGACAGGTGACAAGAAATGGATGATCACACACCCTGCCTGGGAAAATATAAATATAAAATTGTTGCCAATTTGTACTTCCCAAGCGCTTAGTACAGTGCTCTGCACATAGTAAGTGCTCAATAAATACGATTGATGATGATGATGATAAATGTCTGGGAGAAGTTTTTTCAAAGACTTATTCTGTCTCAACCTCCCCACAGATATCATCCAGTTCCCTCCCCGAGCCGCTGGACGGACATTAATAAGGCTCTTTCTTTCCCAGTTCACATCACCCGGGCTTGAAACGCAAGTTTCGAGACCCTCTTTGCAGGAAATAGAAGCAGCTTGGCTTAGTGGCTAGAGCCCAGTCTTGGGAGTCAGAAGGGCCGGGGTTCTAATCCTGGCTCCGTTGCTTCTTTGCTGTGTGACCTTGGGCAAGACATTTAATTTCTCTGGACCTCAGTTATCTCATCTGTAAAATGGAGATTGAGAGTGTGAGCCCCATGTGGGACAGGGACTGTGCCCAACTTGCTTAACTTGTAATTACCCCAGCACTTAGAACAGTGCTTGGTGCATAGTAAGTACTTAACAAGTACTAGTATTATTATTATTATCAGGAAATAAAAGCATTGATCAGGACCATCTTATTTTTAAAATCTACATTGTTACACAATGATGACTACGTTTTTGCAAAAGCTACAAAATTCTTCCTGGTCCGCAAAGCCTCTCATCCCTGACTTTCTTCATTGTCCCTTCGGTTGTTTAGAAGGATGCGGCCTCTCTGACATTTAGGGGACCTGAGTTCTAATTCCGGCTCTACCATTTGCCTGCTATGAGACCTTGGGCAAGTCTATGCGGTTGGATCTGCACCCTCTAAGCACTTGTGAGTCACTCCACTCTCAGCCCACAGCACTAATGTGCAGCACTTTATTATTTATTATTAAGTGCCGTCTAGTCGTTTCCGATTCATAGCGACTCCGTGGATATACTTCCTCCAGAACATCCTGTCCTCTGCCATAATCCGCAACCTTTCTAACGGTTCTTCAGTTATGGGCTCTATCCATCTCGCCACGGGTCTGCCCCTTCCGCATTTTCCCTGGACTTTTCCTAGCATTAGTGTCTTCTCCAGAGAATCAGCCCTCCTGATTATGCCTCCAAAATACGCTAATCTAAGTCGAGTCATTTGGCTTTCCAAAGACCACTTTGGTTTAATTTGCTCCAAAATCCATTTGTTTGTTCGGCAGTCTGTGATATTTGCAAAAGCCTTCACCAACGCCACATTTCAAAAGAATTGATGTTCTTTCTATCCTGTTTTTTCCACCGTCCAGCTTTCAGATCCACACACTGTCACTGGGAACACCATAGAGTTGACGATTTGTATTTTTGTGGCAGTTGTTACATCAGCACATTTCGTGACTTTTTCCAAGCTCTTCATAGCAAGTCTTCCTAACATTAATCTTTGGTGTATTTCTTGGCTACTAGTTCCTTTACTATTGATTATCGATCCCGAAGAGAAAAATGGTCAGCGCTTTATCGACCGTAAAATGGGGATTCCATGCCTTCTACTGTGTCCAACCTTTTTAACTTGTGTCTACCCCAGCATTTAGAACAGTGCTTGACACACGATAAGCACTTAAGAAAATTAATAATAGCAATAATCAAGAGGGATAACGGGTATTAAGTGGATTCTCGATATTAATTCTTGAATATTCAGCAATTTATGTCCACCGAAACACCTCAAGGGTAGGGATTATATCTTTTCCTTCCTCTGTATGTTCCTCAAGTGCCTAGAGCTATTGCCGTGATAATAATAGTAATGATAATAATACTGATGGTATTTGACTTGCCCAAGGTCACACAGCAGACAAGTGGCGGAGCAGGGATTGGAACCCATGACCTTCTGACTCCCAGGCGTGTGTTCTATTCACTACACCATGAGTGTGAGCCCCGTGTGCGACAGGGACTGTGTTCAACCTGATTAACTCATATCTCATATCAAGTGCACATAGTAAGCGCTTAACATAGTAGTATTCTACTCTCCCAAGCGCTTAGTAGAGTGCTCTGCGCACAGCAAGCCCTCAATAAATATGATAGATGATGGATTCCCCTGGAACTGCTCTACATCTTTACCTCTCCTATCTCAGGTGGAAGGACTCTTCAGGTTCCAGGAAACCGGATTCAAATACGCTCTCCCGTAATCCCGTAATGTGATTTCTGCCCCGTGGAGAATTGCCTCTCTGTTTCGACTCTTCTGAAATACTCTCTAGATTAAAAAAAAAATTTTTTTTTGAGCCAGGAGTGTGGTTGCACAATATCCAGGCCGCTGTTAGGAAAAGCATTCTGGATGCATGGCTTCTCCTAGCTAGCCCCACCACCATTCTACCTCACGTTTCTCTTCCCCTGGCCGGACCCCAGATGTATCCATTATAACCTTGCCTTATTCCTCTAACCGTTCAACCACATCTGCTCGGCAACTTTTTTTTTTACTTCTGAAGGAGGTTTTCCTTGCTGCCAAATCAGCCTGACAGTTCTCATTTCTGTTTTTTCCAAGTCTTCCTTCCAAAATATGTCACACGGTCCTCCTTCAGCTTAAATCATTCTTCTTCATCACTGGTATCTGAATTACTGTAAAAACGGTTCCGTCATCCACAGTGGTTTTATTATCAAAATCCTTACAACTGAATTCCTGTGGCATTTGCCGACACTTTTTTATCGTTTTAGGGTTTTACGAATCGTATTTTGACATGACTAACAATCCTGTTTTTATGGTCCAGCCTCTTCCCCTTCGTGGTTCTTTGTAGCCCTTCTCTAAGCTGACCATTTTTCTTTTCCTTTTGAGTCTTAGGAGTCTTTCACCACCTTTAAGCAATCTCACGACTGCAGTACCAGGAAAATAATTCCCCTTCCGGGCTTGTGGAGCAGGGTCGTTATCGGCCTACAGCCTTGATAGCTTTCCAAACCATCAGGCCTGACCCCTCTCTTGGAAGATTTCTGGCCACTGTACTAAGCTCTGGGGGAGACACCAGCTAATCGGGTTGGACACAGTCTATGCCCTGCATGGGGCTCACAGAAATACTAGATATAGTCCCTACCTACAAGGGGCTCAAATACTAAGAGGGGAAGCAATGTTCTCAGAAGAGAAGCCCTGGGGTTGATATGATAATCAGATCCCTCCTGGGCCTTGCAGTCTAATTAGGAGGGAGATCAGGTATTGAAAGCCCATTCACTGACACTGTCCTCTCCTGGTTCTCCTCATCTCTCCGGCCATTCATTCTCCGCTTCCTTCTCCTCCTCTGCCTCCCACCCCCTAACTGTGGGGGTCCCTCAAGGTTCAGTTCTGGTTCCCCTTCTATTTTCCATCTACACCAACTCCCTTGGAGAACTCATTCGCTCCCATGGCTTAAAATACCACTTCTCTGCAGATGACACCCAAATCTCCATCTCCAGCCCTGATCTCTCTCCCTCTCTCCGGGCTCGCATCTCCTCCTGCCTTCAAGACATCTCTATTTGGATGTCCTCCCATCACCTCAAACTTAACGTGTCCAAAACAGAGCTCCTTATCTTCCCACCCAAACCTTGTCCTCCCTCTGACTTTCCCATCACTGTAGACGGCACCACCGTCCTTCATGAACCCAGGTCCTCTGATACCCAAGCCCATGCTCTTTCCAACAGACCAAGCTATTTTTTAGTTCCAGAGAAATATCAGTGAGAAGCAATCAAACTTATTCATCGCAGAGGAAGTTTTTCCCTTTGGATGAGTGGGGGGGTGAGGGGGGGGGAAGCATCTTTCTTCCACTTCTCAGATTGCTGGCTCTTCATCTTTTTCATCCATTGCTCTCTCCATTCAGGCCCTGCAGGCAACCATGCAAATGGAAATTATTCTTTTGACCCACAGGAGATATAGTCTTCCCCAGTCCTGGGTGACTTCCGTGTTACAATATTATTATGCTAAGTTCTGGAGGCCACAGGCAATAGGGCTTCTTTTCTCTTTATAATGAAGCGAGGGGTCACCTTCTAATTGAGGGAAAGGGAATCACTGTTGAAATTCTGACTCTGATTGGAAACCAAGATTGTCCTGCCCTTTGCTTGCCAAGGATGTTCAGAACATGGTGGTAGGGGTTGGGACAGCTCTCCTAAAGGCTTTTTTGGTTAATTTTTAAATTTTTAATTCTTTAAAATTTTAATTAAAAATTTTAATTTTTAAAAAAACAGTGGCGTTTATTGAACACTTACTGTGCACAGAGCACTACACTGAGCTCTTGGGAGAGTACAACGGAGTTGGTAGCTATGTTCTCTGCCTGCAGTGAATTTTCAGTCTAGGGGGGGAGACGTTAATATAAATAAATCATTCATTCAATTCATTTGATCGTATTTATTGAGCGCTTACTGTACTAAGCACTTGGGAGAGCACAACAGGAAACAGACGCATTTCCAATTAAGTATGGATGTGTGCATTAGTGCTTGATATTTGCCAAGCAGTGACAGTTCCTGACCCACATTGGGCTCCTGGAGAAACTGAGGCACAGAAAAGTTAAGTGACTCACCCAGGTCATGCAGCAGATAAGTGGTGGAGCCGGGATTTGAACTCAGGTCCTTCCGACTCCCAGGCCCATACTCTCGCCACTAGGCCAGAGAAAAGATTGCATGGACTGTCTTTTCATTCATTCATTCATTCAGTCGTATTTATTGAGCGCTTACTGTGTGCAGAGCACTGTACTAAGAGCTTGGAAAATACAATTCAGCCACAGATAGAGACAATCCCTACGCAACAACGGGCTCACAGTCTAGACTTTTAAAGAAACAGTGTGGCCTAGTGAAACAATCACAGGCCTGGGTGCTAGAGACCCCAGGTTTGAATTTTGGCTCCACTATTTGTTGCATAACTTTGGGCAGATCACTTAACTTCTCTGTGCCTCAGGTATCTCATCTGTGAAATGGGGATAAAGACTGTGAGCCCCCTGTGGGACAGGGACTGTGTCCAACCTGATAGTAATTACAGTATTTATTAAGCGCTTATTTATTTATTTATCTATCTATCTATCTATCTATCTATTTATTCATTTATTTAGCACTTATTTATTTATTTATTTGTTGAGCATTCATCCATTTATTTATTTATTTAGCATTTATTTATTTATTTGCTGAGCATTTATTTATTTATTTATTTATTTGTTTGTTTGTTTGTTTATTTATTTATTTATTAAGCGCTGTTTTAAGAGCTGGGGTATAGACAAGGTAACCAGGTTGTCCCATGGGGGCTCACAGTCTTAATCCCCATTTCACAGATGAGATACCTGAGGCACAGAGAAGTTAAGTGACTTGCCCAAGGCCACACAACAGACGAGTAGCGGAGCTGGGATTAGAACCCACAACCTCTGACTCCCAAGTCCGGGCTATTGCCACTAAGCCACGCTGCTTCTCAAGGCTGCTTCTCAAGACTGTGAGCCCCGTGGTGGGCAGGGACTGCCTCCAACCTGATTAGCTCTTATCTACCCCAGGGCTTAGTACAGTGCCGACACCTAGTAAGCGCTTAACAAATGCCATAAAAAAAATCTTACAGCTACCGCCCCTATTTCTAAATCCGTCTCTTTTTCTCCATCTTTTCGGTGGTCTCTTTGCTTCAAGAAAGCAGTTCTCTTGATTTGTGTGTGCCTTGCTAGCCTGCCTAGTACTAGCACAGTGCTCTGCACACAGTAAGCACTCAATAAATACAATTGATTGATTGATTGCCTGTCTCTCAGCAGGCTTCCACGATGTTATGTTGTTCGAAGCTGTGCCTCTCTGTGTTTCTAAAAGCCTCTGTCCCTCTCTCCCTCCTTCCTTGTCTCTCTACAAAGCCCTGATTTCCCTTCACTCTAGGGCAGCTGTTGGAATATTCCACCACCATCCATTCTCAGTGTGTCCTGCCAGCAAAGCCATGTTGGGTTGAGAATCGCTGTTGCATTCCAAACTTCACTGTGGATATTTCATTCATTCGATCGTAGTTATTGAACGCTTACCGTGTGCAGGGCACTGTACTAAGAGCTTGGGAGCATCCAATATAGCATTAAAAGGACACATTCTCAGCCCACAGTGAGCTGAAAGTCTAGAGGATAGGTAGTTGATGATAATAATGATAATAATAATGGTATTAGTTAAGCGCTTACCATCGTGCCAAGCACTGTTCCAAGCACTGGGGTAGATCCAAGGTAATCAGGTTGTCCCACGTGGGGTTTACAGTCTTAATCCCCATTTTACAGATGAGGTAACTGAGGTTCAGGGAAGCAAAGCGACTCACCCAGGGTCACACAGTGGACAAGTGGCGGCATAGGGATTAGGACCAACATCCCTTGACTCCCAGCCTGTGCTCTATCCACTAAGCAACTCTCCTTTTCTTTATCATTATGAACAGCCGCTGAACTGGAAGCCTGGCAGATTGCCAGCATAATTCTTATCTCCGAGAACAGAGGTGACCCTGGAGTTCATTCATTCATTCGATCATTATTTATTGAGCACTCAACTGTGGGCAGAGCACTGTACTAAGCGCTTGGGAGAGTACAATGGAACAATAAGGAGACTCAGTCCCGGGGCCAATCACTTCACACCTGGCAATCTAGTTTAGGATGAGTGAGAGCTTAGAAAGCAAACCTGTTTGGCAGAAAGCAGTGTGGTTTCTGTAAGGGGAAATTAGCTGTTCCCCACTAATCTCTTCTTTGAAGGGATTAGCAAAGCCTAGGGACAGAGGAGAAGTGGAAGAGATTTTCCAAAAGCCCTCAAAAAGCTCACGGCCGAGTGGCCTTGAGCCAGTCACTAAACTTCTCTGTGCCTCAATTTCCTTCATCTGTAAAATGGAGTTAAAATGCATGCTGTGTTTTGCTTTTAAAGACAGTGGTTAAGGGCTTACTACATGCCAGACACTGTACTAAGCACTGGGGTAGAAACAAGGTTGGATACAGTCCTGGTCCCACATGGGCCTCACAGTCTTAATTCCTGTTTTACAGATGAGGTAATTGAGGGCCAGAGAAATGAAATAACTCGGCTAAGGTCACACAGCAGACAAGTGGCAGAGTTGGGATTCGAACCCAGGTCCCTCTGATTCCCAGGCCTGGACTCTATCCATTTGGGCACACTACTTCTCTAGGCCACATTTTCTTCCTCCCCCTTAGAGTGGGGGCCCTATTTGGGTCAGGGACTTTGTCCTGCTGCTTATGGTACATAAGGGTCCCTTAAGGCTTCTTTTAGACTGTGAGCCCACTTTTGGGTAGGGACTGTCTCAATATGTTGCCAACTTGTACTTCCCAAGCGCTTAGTACAGTGCTCTGCACACAGTAAGTGCTCAATAAATACGATTGATGATGATTAAGGCTCAATTTGGCATCCCCTTCCATTCTCCATCTACACCTGCTCCTTTGGAGAATATATTCATTCCCACAACTTCAACTATTATCTCTCTGAGGATGATTTTGACACCTGTCTACATGTTTTGTTGTCCGTCTCTCCCTTCTAGACTGTGAGCCCACTGTTGGGTAGGGACCGTCTCTATATGTTGCCGACTTGTACTTCCCAAGTGCTTAGTACAGTGCTCTGCACACAGTAAGCGCTCAATAAATACGATTGAATGAATGAATGAATATATTATATCATATATATTATGTAGTCTTCAAGTCATCCTGACTTGCTCTCTTTTTTCATCCCTCCCTCCCAGCCCCACAGCACTTATGTCCATATCTGTCGTTTACTTATTTCTATTAATGTCTGTCTCTCCCTCTAGATTATAAGCTCATTGTGGGCAGGGAATATGTCTGTTTATTGTTCTATTGTACTCTCCCAAACGCTTAGTACAGTGCTCTGCACACAATAAGCGCTCTAGAAATACGATTGAATGAATTATTATGAATAAATGTCTTTAGAAGCAGTTTAATAGGATTAGGGGATATGATCTGTCATGGATAGAAAACTGGCTACAGATAGGAAGTATAGGATGGGGATAAATGGTCACTTGTTCAGCACTTAGTACAGTGCCCCTGCACTTACTGCAGTGCCGTGCACATAGTAAGCGCTTAACAAATACCCCTATTATTATTATCAAGATGGAGAAGTAGAGAAGCAGTGTGGCTCAGTGGAAAGAGCCCGGGCTTTGGAGTCAGAGGTCATGGGTTCAAATCCCGGCTCCTCCACTTGTCAGCCGTGTGACTTTGGGCAAGTCACTTAACTTCTCTGGGCCTCAGTTACCTCATCTGTAAAATGGGGATTAAGACTGTGAGCCCCGCGTGGGACAACCTGTTCACCTTGTAACCTCCCCGGCGCTTAGAACAGTGCTTTGCACATAGTAAGCGCTTAATAAATGCTATAAAAAAGAGAGAGAGAAAAGAGTGCCCTTTTCCAGGAACTGGGACTAAGATTAATTTTGTTTGACATCTTCCTAAAGCAGCTGGAAGAGAGCACGTGCAGCGAAATCCCCAAGTTTACAGTTGATGCTCAGCCGTTCTGGGTTGTGAAATCTCACGAAGATGAGGATAAACTCCAGACAGACCTCATAAAGCTGAGGGGATGGGCTGAAAAACGGCCAGTAAACTTCACCGTGAGCAGATGCAAGGCCATAAACCAAGGAGAAGTCAGTCTAAGTACTAACCTTCTAGACTGCGAGCCCGTTGTTGGGTAGGGACTGTCCCTATTTGTTGCCAAATTGTACTTTCCAAGTGCTTAGTACAGTGCTCTGCGCACAGTAAGTCCTCAATAAATACGACTGAGTGAATGAACTACATTTTGAGGGGCCCTGTCGGGGAAGTGATCTCAGAGCTGTTTGTGGCTGTTCTTTCCAAACATAAATCCAGGATAAGGTAGCGGCTAGAAAGCGTGGTCTCCTATGGATCGACGCCTTACCACGGCAGGATAGAAGCTTAGAGCTATACCATTGAGAGATAGTCTCTCGTCAGGGTCACCCAATGATGGAAAGGTCTATGCTGAAGCATCAGAGTGATTCATCTGAGTTGGACAGCAGTGGTGTGGGAAAGAGTCCAAGTGATCAAAGTGTTGATCAAAGACAGTGGCAGAGACTTAAGTTTTAATAATAATAATAATAGACTTTTAGACTGTGAGCCCACTGTTGGGTAGGGACTGTCTGTATATGTTGCCAACTTGTACTTCCCAAGCGCTTAGTACAGTGCTCTGCACACAGTAAGCGCTCAATAAATATGATTGATGATGATGATGATGATAATAATAATAATAATAACAATGATGGTAGTTGTTAAGCGCTTACTATGTGCCAAGCACTGTTCTACTGCACAGAAGATACAAGTTCATCAGGTTATACACAGACCCTGTCCCAAATGATGAGATAAGTGCTTGGACTAATAATAATAATGATGGTATTTGTTAAGCACTTACTCTGTGCCAAGCACTGTCTAAGCACTGGGGTAGGTAAAAGGTAATCAGGTTGTCCCACGTGGGGTTCACAGTCTTAATCCCCATTTTACAGAAGAGCTAACTGAGGCCCAGAGAAGCAAAGTCTCCAAATTTCTGAAGGGTATGTGGACAGGGTCAACTTGAACTTTATTCATTTATTCATTTATATTAATGTCTGTCTCCCCCTCTAGACTGCAAGCTTGTAGGCAGGGAATGTGTCTGCCAACTCTGTTATGATTTACTCTCCCGAGACGTACTCTGAAAGCTATTAAGATGTAATCTGTCAAGACCTTAGCACAGTGCTTTGCACACAATAAGCACTCCACAAACCTGGTGGGTTGACTGATTGTTATTCGTTAAAATCCAAGATACCTAGGATGAGAGGACACTCATTGTAGTTCAGAGGTTCAAAACAAGAGAGGAAACCCGTCTCTCACCAGATGGCAAACATATGGAAATCATCACTACAGGAAGCCGCTACAAAAAAGCAGTTTCAAAAGAGATTTAGATAAACTCCCGGAGAAATGATCTATGAGGGGTAATGAAGGGACAACTGAGGACAAACAGGGAGAAGTTAAAGGTGCTGGATGTATCATTTATCATCCTTAGATTGGCTGGTAAGAAGGGCAGCCGTGACATGACTGCTCCAAGCAGCTTATTGGCAACTGTCGAGACGGATTTCTGAGTTGGAGATCAATCTGATCCAGTGTTCTTAATCTTTTTAAAACATTTTTTGTAAAGATCTTCCAGACCTTATTTTTTTGGCTGGCTTTGGAATGCATTTTCCATAAAAATTAAACAGTTAAACATCCCCAAACACTCAAGACGTTTCGTAACGTGTGTTTTCACTCTGCATTTTGGATAGAATGATGTTAGGGAATGTTCTTCCAAAAGCACACATGTATCTGGATAGAGTTGCAGTGTTGGAAGGAAAGCGGGGTATCGGTCAAAGCTCTATCACGTAAGTTCTCCTTAGCATGGTGGTCGCCAAAAATTTAACCCCCATGTTATAGGCCAACGGAGGATATTGTCTTTCCGTTTCAATCGATTTCTGGTCCATCCTCCAATGGTTTTATCCCTAAATCTGCAACTTCCTTCGATTCAAGGGTATTTTTCTTCAATCGCTGTATGAGCCAGCGACAATAGACCAGAAAGTAGAAAATGGAGTGAAGGATGTCAGCATGTCACTTGGGAGATTGCCGAAAAGAGTGCGGTGGCAGTGTGATATCAAGTTCCCGACCAAAGTGAAAATCTTCCGAGCTTTGGTGTTAATAATGATGGTATTGGTTAAGCATTTACTATGTGCCAAGCACTGGGGTAGCTCCAGCTCGGGCCCGGCCCCTGTCCCTCATGGGGCTTGCTGTTTAAGAGCTGGGAGAACAGACATTAAACCCCCATTTTACAGATGAGGTAACTGAGGCCCAGAGAAGGTGAGTGACTTGCCCAAGATCACACAACAGGCAAGAGGCCAAGCCAGGATTAGAGCCCAGGTCCTTCTGAATCCCTGGCCCGTGCTCTAGCCACTAAGCCACGCTGCTTCTCCAGAGCTACGTTCACTGAAACACAGCGGAGCGGGGAGGAACGTGGGAGGGGATTGAACAGCAACCCAGAGAGTGTCTGTGTGGTGAGCTGAAACTGGGAAACCAAAAGTGAAGAAGGCAGAGGAAATGTTTTAAGAATACCATCAAATAAAATCTCAGTCAATGCCACATCCCAGCTGCAAGGTGGGAGCGAATTTGCACATCTAGACCATCGGGGTTACCCGCAAATCACAAAAGGAGCAGAAGCCTCTTAAGGGCTTTCAGACTAAGAGACAGAAGTGAAAAATGTGGCACGGGTTGCCAGCGAAAAGCACAGCAAGCGGAGGACGGGCCAGATTTTGTGCATGAACACTGTGAGGTCAGGACTGATAGTCCATCCCACAGTCACCTCTGTGTGTGAGCACCATCTGATCTGGCCTGAGCGTCCATCCCAAGGTAACATTTCCAGCCCCCGTGGTGAATTTCAGCCTCAGGGTCATCTTCGAGTACAAAAGACCACCCTACAAAGATTTCAGTTTGCGGGATTTACAGTTTACTTAAGTTGTAAGCTCCTAGAACCCAGGCTCGAAACGGTATTTCCAGGATATGATCTGAGAGTTCCACTTGAACGTTTTTATCTTTTGGGTTTCATTTTTAATCTGTTGTAACATCTGTCGGGGCAGCGTTGTAACATCTGTTGGCGTTGAGCAATAACTTCATCTAGTTCCGTGTGGTTGTAACTCTAGGCCTTATAATCTTTTACGCTTCCTACTAATGTGCTTGTCCTTACATCTTCCCTTACATCTTCTTTCTTGTCCCTTCTAAATTGATGGATTACTCTGCTGCTTTGGGGTTCCTGTATTTCTCTGACTGAAATGAACTAGTGAGAAAAATTATTCCATCTTTGAAAGCAGGAGCACGGTTTTTTCAAATGTTTGTCCTCTACCTATTCGATGACTCCTACCACAGTTTGGGAGGCGATTTTTTATACTTTTTAATGAGAGCTTACTATGTGCCAGACAGTGTACTAAGTGCTGGGGTAGATACAAGCTAATCACACATGTCCCACATGGGGCTCACAGCTTTAATCCACATTGTACAGATGAGGTAATTGAGGCACAGAGAAGTGAAGTGACTTGCCCAAAGTCCCACAGCAGACAAGTGGTGGGGGAGGGATTAGAACCCAGATCCTTCTGACTCCCACTGTATTTAGCTATGCATTGTACTTTCCACTACAATGTATGGCACTTTGTAGCTACTTAATAAATATCATTACTACAACTATTAGGAATGAAAAACACCCTTTGGTTTGAGAGAATGAGGGATCTAAACAAATGGGTCCGGGTCTGTATTTTCCAACCAATGAATAAATAATATTAATAATAATAATGGTATTTGTTAAACACTTGTATCGTCTTATCTTATGCCGTCAAATCGTTTCCAAACATATCTCTTCCAGAGCGCCCTGTTCTCCATCTGCAATCACTCTGGTCGATAAGAGTTTTCTTGGTAAAAATTCGTAAGTGGTTTACCATTGCCTCCTTCTGCACAATAAACTTGAATCTCTGGCCGCGGTGAGTCTAGACCTGTAGAAAATTGCCTGCCACTCGCTAGCCACTGGCCAAGCTAGGAACAAAATGGGAAGGCCTCTGCTTGACTCTCCCTCCCGTAGCCTAGACTAGTAGAGTACTGGAAACCCTCCAGGTGCGACCCTGAGAGTGGAGTTAAGCATTTACTATAGTAGTAGTAATTGTGGCATTTGTTAAGAGCTTATTATGTGCCAGGCACTGTACTAAGCACTAGGTTGGATACAAGCAAATGTGGTTGAACACAGTCCCTGTCCTGCATGGGACTCACAGTCTTAATCCCTGCTTTACATACGAGGTAACTGAGGCAAAGAGAAGTGAAGTGACTTGCCCAAGGCCTCTGTTTGTTGCCAAATTGTACTGTCCAAGCACCTAGTACAGTGCTCTGCACACAGTAAACACTCAATAAATATGATTGAATGAATGAAAAACCAGGCCTGAGAAGACAATCAAACAGGGTTAAAAAAAAAACGGCTATCTGATTGCAAATGGAGTTGAGTTGACTCATATCGATTTCATTAAGAGAGAACAAGTTTCCAACACACCTGGGATGTTGACTGAGCGTGAGGTTGCTTCCACGGGGGATAGCTTCGTTGGCTTTTTATTTTTTTTTTTCCTTGAGTGTTGGTTTGGCTTAAGCAAGCACAGTCAGTGATTTCCAGATTCCTTAAACAAAGATTCTTTAGTTACTCTTCAGGTCCCAGTCCAGAACATTCATAGCAGAAAGATAGCCTATTTCTCCAAAACTCACATCAAAACTCAATTCTGAGGCCTATGGTTTTTGCATTGTTGATAGTCTGTTCTGTGAGGTGTGAACCTGCTCGAATTTTACCGGTTTTGAGGAAGAAAAAACATCAATAGGTATTTTTTTCTGCTTTATGTAGAATGCAATTAAGGTGATTAAATCACCTGGCCACCCCCATCCTCCTCCTCCGACCTCATCTCACCTTCAATTACAACCCAGCCCATACATTTTGCTCTTCTGATGCCAAACTTCTCACTACACCTCAGTCTCATCAATCTCGCCAACAACCGTTTGCCCACATCCTGCCTCTGACCTAGAATGCCCTCCCTCCTCCTCATAATAATAATAATAATGGCATTTATTAAGCACTTACTATGTGCAAAGCACTGTTCTAAGCGCTGGGGAGGTTACAAGATGATCAGGTTGTCCCACGGGGGGCTCACAGTCTTAATCCCCATTTTACGGATGAGGTAACTGAGGCCCAGAGAAGCAAAGCGACTTGCCTAAGGTCACCCAGCAGACAAGTAGTGGAGCCGGGATTAGAACCCATGACCTTCTGATTCTCAGGCCCGGGCTCTAGCCACTATGCCGTGATCCTTCTCTGTTTCCCCATTCAGAGCCTGATTGAAGGCACATCTCCTCCAAGAAGCCTTCCCAGACTAAGCCTCCTGTCCTCTTCTCCCAATCCCTTCTGCGTCGCCCTGACTCACTCCTTTTATTCATCCCCCTTCTCAGCACCAGAAGCTCTTGGCCTTGAAAAGGACAGTACCCCCTGAGTGGGAAGGGTTACCAGAACGGCAAATTTTCCACACTGCTTGTCCTTGAAAGCATGGTGAAGTTTCAAATTGATTAGAGCAAGTGAATGTAGCAATTTAGCTGGGCCTTGAGAAAGTGTAATGTTTAATCCACATTACTCGGGGCATAAAGGGTCTCTTGTATTCGGTATTTCGTGTATTAATGTTTGTTTCCCCCTCTAGATTGTAAGCTTGTTATAGGCAGGGAATGTGTCCGCTAATTCTGCTGTGTTGTATTCTCCCAAGCGCTTAGGACAGTGCTCTGTGCATAGTAAGCGCTCAATAAATACCACGGATTGATTGATTGATTGATTTAGCACTAGTTGAAGCTACAGGGCTCCTCCAGGGTGTGTATCAGCCTGGCTTTTTGGGGTCTCCGCACAGATAGACCCCAGGCCTGGGAATCAGAAGGACCTGGGTTCTAATCCCAGCACCGCCACATGGCTGCTGTGTGACCTTGGGCCAGTCGCTTCAGCTCTCTGAGCCTCAGTTACCTCATCTACAAAGTGGGGATTAAGACTGTGAGTCCCTCATGGGATAACCTTGTATCTACCCCAGTGCTTAGAGCAGTGCTTGGCACATAGCGCTTAACAAGTACTATCATTATTATTATTATTATTATATCCCTGGGCCTTCCATGCTTTCATTTCTGTGACCGGTGACAACGCCCTCCATTCTCTTAGAACAGGAACCAAAACAAATGCCCTTCATTGTTAACTTAGAAATTACGGTATGCCCTCTTTTAGGAGGCTCGGAAGGAAGACAATCACCTGTTTATTTGGCCAATGCATATAACGGCATCATCCACCTATAATGTGGTGATATTTCTGTTAGAATGCAGCTGGCCAGAGGGTAGGGAATGTACCATGATGAAAAACATTTCAGATCCGATATTTATGGATTTATGGTCATTTCAGTAGTTTGCTAGCCGAAGGTAGCGGGGATAGGCTTAGTGGAAAGAGCCCGGGCTTGGGAGTCACAGGTCGAGAGTTCTAATCCCAGCTCCATCACTTGTCAGCTGTGTGACTTTGGGCAAGCCACTTCACTTCTCTGCGCCTCAGTTCCTCATCTGTAAAATGGGGCTGAGGGCTGTGAGTCCCACGTGGGACAACCTGATTACCTTGTATCTATCCCAGCTCTTAGAACAGGGCTGGGCACATAGTAAGCGCTTAACAAATACCATCATCATCATCACCACCATCATATAGAGCTTGTTTCGTTTCCGGACAGCTGGACAGAAGAATGCATCAATATAGTATAAGATATAGTTATTACAAATTATTAGGGAAGCAGTGTGGCTTGGTGGATAGGGCATGGCATATAAGTTAGTATAAGATATAGGTATTACAAATTATTAGAGAAGCAGTGTGGCCTACTGGATAGAGCAGCAGATTGCTCTAAGCTTTTAAGTGCTTAGTACAGTGCTCTGCACACAGTAAGCGTTCAATAAATACGATTGATGATTGCCTCAGTTACCTCATCTGTAAAATGAGGTAACTGAAAGTTTGCTGTGAGCTGGAAATGTGTCTGCGTATTGTTGTGTCGTTCTCTCCCAAACGCTTAGTACGGTGTTCTGAACACAGTAAGCGCCGGATAAATACGACTGAAGGAATGAATGATTAAAATGGGGATTAAAACTGTGAGCCCCACATGGAAAATGGACTGTGTCCAACCTGATTACTTTGTATCTGCCCTAGTGCTTAGAACAGTGCCTGGCACATAGGAAGCACTTCAGAAATACCATTAAAAAAAAAAAGTAACCAGGCAGATGTGTTGCCAGTTGAATCTAGAAACAGGCCTAGTGATACGCAACTCTAAGCATCTGTCCTTTGATGCCTCATTGGGTTGGAGCTCGATGCTAGCTTCGACCCACACAGGCTCGGAACAGACATTTCCCCCTGAAATCTCTTCAGAAAACACGCCTCATTTTTGGAATTGAAAATTCCCCAGCCACTTCCCCTCCTGAGCCTTAGTCAAAGGAACAGGGGAATCTTTTCCCAGTTTGCCCCCACCCCGAACCAAATGTGAAAAGATTGGTGCTGAGCCTGTCTGAGCACGCCAAGTTCTAGGGAGGAGGACACACCTCAGAACCAAACAAGAAAGGAATCACTCGCTCCTTGTAGGGGGACTATGGAAAGGTCGGGGACTAGAGTTGGGGGTGAGGTGGGAACCATCCTCTAATTTTGAACCCATTGTGGGCAGGGATTGTCTCTATTTGCTGCTGAATTGTACTTTCCAAGCTCTTAGTCCAGTGCTGTACACAAAGTAGTGCTCAATAAATACGATTGAATGAATGACTGAACTCCGTCAATATATTTATCAATATATTTATCCCCACTGTTGGCAGAGCTAAACTGAGAAGGAACACAAATTAAACAGGACCTCCGAAAGTGCTAATTTTGTGGATGAAGCTTGCGTTTTTGTTTACATAGGAAATATTCCCGAAATGCTTCGAAACCCATTCTTTTGATCCCCCCGGTCTGTTGGCTCCAAGAAAAACCTGGCAAGAAACACCAAGAATTTACCTCTTTGGTTTCCTGGAGTACATACTGTATACCTCCCAAGAATACACAGTATACCCCACTGGCTCATAAGAGCCAGATATTGTGTTCACTTTTCCTGCCAGCCCAGTCGATTGAGCTAACTTTGATTTCCCACATCCCGAACAATCGCCCTCTGAAAGTCTGGCAACGGATCATTCAGACGTCTCTCTGGCTTCTAAAAATCAGAGACTCAGTTGGAGGGATGCCAGGAGAATATTCGCAGGGCCCCCGATTGATAAAACTTCCATCAGCCTTTGGTGATAAAATATTCATGTTTCTGTAATGATTTGAAGGCCCATTTGAAGCAGGGATTGAAACCGAGGACAATTTGACCAGGAAGAGGGCAGAAAGTCAGCGCGTTTGGAGAAGCAGCGTTACTTGGTGGATAGAGCACGGGCTTGGGAGCCATAAGGTCATGGGTTCTAATCCTGGCTCTGCCACATGACTGCTGTGTGACCTTGGGCAAGTCATTTTGCTTCTCTGGGCCTCATTTATCTCATCTGTACAATGGGGATTAAGAGTGGGAGCCCAATATAGGACAAGGACTGTGTCCAACCTGATTAACTTGTATCCAATCCAGCGTTTAGAGCAGTGCTGGGCACATACTAGGCGCTGAATAAGTACCATAATTTAGCCGAGTAAGATTTTTCTCTGCTGGACAGGCCGAAGTGGACGGGCAGACAAGCCAAATGACCTACACATCCTTTCAGGTTTAGCCACCTGCGAAGTGGTGTGACCTAGTATATAGAGAACGAACCTGGGAGTCAGAGGACCTGGGTTCTAATCCCGGATTGGCCACTCATCTGCTCTAAACTCTAGACTGTAACCTCATTGTGGGCAGCGATTGTAACTGTTATATTGCTCATTCATTCAATCGTATTTATTGAGCACTTACTGTGTGCAGAGCACTCTACTAAGCATGGCTTAGTACTATGCCATGCTTAGTCTACTAAGCTTAGTATTTGTCTGCTTAGTCTGCTTAGTCTACTAAACAGCATGGCTCATTGGAAAGAGCACACGGGCTTGGGAGTCAGAGGTCATGGGTTCAAATCCTGGCCTGGCCAATTGTCAGCTGTGTGACTCTGGGCGAGTCACTTCACTTCTCTGGGCATCAGTTACCTCATCTGTAAAATGGGGATTAAGACTGTGAGTCCCGCGTGGTGCAACCTGATCACCTTGTACCCTCCCCGGCACTTAGAACAGTGCTTTGCACATAGTAAGCGCTTAACAAATGCCATCATTATTATTATTACTTAAAAAGTACAATTCAGCAACAAAGAGAGACAAACCCTGCCCACAATGGGCCCACAGTCTAGAAAGGGGGAGACAGACATCAAAACAAGTAGACAGGCACCAATAGCATCAATATAAATAAATAGCATTATAGATATATACACATCATTAATTTAAATACGTGGAATTATAAATATGTACATATATACACAAGTGTTGTGGGGTGGGGAGGTGGGTAGAGCAAGGGGAGGAGGAGAAGAGGAAAAGGGGTGCTTAGTCTGGGAAGGCCTCCTGGAGGAGGTGAGCCTTCAGTAGGGCTTCGAAGGGGGAGAGTGTAATTGATTGAAGTCTAATTGATTGACGTCTAAGTGATTGACATCTAATTTCTCTTTGCACTCCAGATCCAGAAGGAGAGTGGAAAAGGGGCAATCTGAAATTATCTTTCTTTTTAATTATTATTCATATTATCCTTCTCATTATTATTTATTTACTCACCTCCCAGGCCCACAGCACTTATGTGTATATCCGTAATTTATTTATTTAATCAATGTCAATGGCACGGAATGTGTCTGTTGTATTCTCCCAAAGCTCTTAGTACAGTGCTCTGCACACAGTAAGCACTCAATCACTATGATTGATTGATCGATAGATTGGGTTGAGTCTGACAAAGGGCTTAGTCCGATTTGGGTTCCATACCACTACTGTAACGGCTTAGAAAACCAAGATTTCAGGGAGAGTTGGAAGACCCTTTACACAATTCACTCTGGGCTACCAACTGTTTTGTAACTCTCTTCTCTGGGAGTGTGGTCTTTTCCTAGGCCTTCGGTTTTGCCTTTCCTCCACTTTTTGTGATGTTCATGGTATCTGGAGGCTTCTAGAAAACAAACTTACACCCAGAAAGAAAGCAGGCAGCCAGCCCGATAGATTTCACCAGCTCTGGCTCTTCTGTTTCCTTTCAGTTTGGTTTCCTTGAGCTCCTCAAGGAGAAAGCCCATGACCTCCGCTCTCCCATGTGCCCAGTTCTGTGAGTTTTGGCTACATTCATTCGTTCGATCATATTTATTGAGCGCTTACTGTGGGCAGAGCTTGCTACTAAGCGCTTGGGACAGTACAGTATGACAATAAACAGACATTGTCCCAGCCCAAAATGAGGTTTCGGTCTAGAGGGCCACATCTTAATCCAGAGAGGTTAAATGCCGAAAGGAGACAGACAGGGAACGTGGCTCTGGGAATTCTTGGTGGGAGGCAAAGCAGCTGAATTGGTGGATGGGAAGAAATGTTTGCCGGTTTCAAATTATTTCACTCCCTTCTGCAAGCCTCGCTTAGTTGCTTACAGTCTGCTCGGCCGGAAGCTCGCTGTGGACAGGGAGCGTGTCTGTTATATCGTTACGCTGTACTCTCCCAAGTGCTTAGTACAGTGCTCTGCACACAGTCTTGTCTTGTGCTGTCGAGTCATTTCCGACCCTGAGCTATTCCATGGACACATCTCTCCCAGAACGCCCCTCTGTCCATCTACCATAGTCCTGGCAGTTCATCCATAGATTTTTCCTGGTAAAAATCCTGAAGTGGTTTACCATTGCTGCCTTCCACTCAGTAAACCCTGCACATGGTAAGCTCCCGATAAATATGATTGTCTGACCGACAGACCATATATAACGAATACAGGATCCACAAATTTACTACTTGGCTCTAAATGTGCTGCCTATTTTCTCTCTCCAAGATTTCTGTTTATGAACTTACCACCGAGAACCTTAGCTCTGTTGTTGCTGAAACCTGCTCGACAAAATCACACTGTCTCTTGCTGCCAAAAATAGATCATCAAATGGGAGAGTGAGTGGTCTAAAGCTATTCAGGTCAAGGACATTGGGACAGATACTTTGGATATTGGCTACGGTCCAGAGTTTCAGCATTGTGGAGGGTATAGGGCAGCTTAATAATAATAATTATAATAATTAAGGTATTTGTTAAGCGCTTACTATGTGCCAAGCATTGGGGTGGATACAAGCAAATTGGGTTGGTCACAGTCCCTGTCTTACGTGGGGCTCAAACCCCATTTTACAGATGAGGCCCAGAGAAGTGAGTGACTTGCCCAAGGTCACACAGCAGATAAGTGGCAGAGGCGGGATTAGAACCCAGGTCCTTCTGACTCCCAGGCACGGGCTCTAACCACTAAGCCACACTGGTTCTAGATGTTTTGTAGCCATTTTCCCTAAAGGAGCATTATTATTATTATCATTAGGATCTGGTAGAAGTTCAGTAAAGCTGTCCCTCCATAAATAGAGCTGGGCACCCCAGAATTTCTGAGGGTCTGGACTTAGGCCGGGATGGTGTCTGTTTTATTGTCGTACTGGACTTTCCCAAATGCTTAGTAGCGAGCTCTGCCCACAGAAAGCGCTCAATAAATATGATCGAACGAATGAATGAATGTAGCCAAAATAGAGCAGATACATGTTCATCCAGTGAGCGAGAGGACCGTGAGACTGTAAGCTCCCTGACTGTAAGCCCATTGTGGGCAGGGAATGTGTCTGTTTATTGTTGTATTGCACTCTCACTAGTGCTTAGTATGGTAAGCGCTCAATAAATACGATGGAAATACCATTGAATCGAATGAATGACTGCTACTAACTCCAATCCCCTCCTCCTCAGCATAAATTGCGGCACTTAAATCTTTACTCATAAATTCAATCCTTTATCCCTGGAGTCCTCACAACCCCTCTGATCCTTTATCTCTCTTACTCCACAATGCCCTGCTCCTCCGACGACCCCCATCTCAATAATGATCCCTCTCCATGAGTCATTATTTAGGGATGAACGCAAGAAGTTTTCCGTGTTCCTGGAGGGTCCCGTATCCGGTCCGTTCCCAGACAGAGAGTTCACGTCTCTGTGACCCCAGAAGATGGGAGGTTCTTTCCACGGATAGTCTGCAAACCGCTACATCTGCCTGCTTCTCAAGTGGTTCTCTTCAGAGGCAGCGTAGATTTCTCTGTCCCGTTTTTCCCTCCAGAGAAAACTATGGATCACCCCGGCTAAGGTCCTCTGAGGGCCCTCGTAATCACAAGAAACGGCAGAGAGGGGGAACGAGCGACGAAATGATTCTGTACTTTTCCCTCTGGTTTTTATCCCCAGATTCCTCTTACTTCCTCTACCCCTTGCCATGGCCGACGTCTTTACTTCTTGGATAGTGGGTAAGTGGCTTCGTATAAAGACACTGCCACTTCATGGTTCGGCTGTTGAGGAATTCTCCCGGATGGGGACTGGTATCAATTTTTCTTTCTCATCCCCCTGGATCAAACACATTACGTCCATGACAGCGTGTCACCATCCTCTCAGGAAAAATGGTCGTTCGAGTTCTGAACTCTGCTGTGGATATAGGTCGCTATTTGCTAACTAAATACTGATTTCACTGTTAAGGAAGCTTCCCGCTGCCCCAATAAAACCATGCCCTTTTTTCTTTCTTCCACAGGACTATTTTTATCCGAGATACCTGGGTGAGTTTAATTACAACTTTCTCTAATTGGCACTTTTTTTAAAAAATGGTATTTGTTAAGTGCTTACTACGTGCCAAGCACGGTACTAACCGCCGGGGCTTCACATGGGGCTCATAGTCTAAGTAGGAGGGAGAACAGGTATCGAATCCCCATTTTGCAGATGAGGGAACTGAGGCACAGAGAAGCCAAGTGACTTGTAAGAGGTCACTGTTATGTGGCAAGTTCCACAGATAGCAGGAGTTGAGTTAAAAAGACTGTTTTAAGGCTGTCTCTTCACCAGTCCAGAAAGGAAAACGACAGTGGGGTCATTAGGTGGAGAAATTGGGTCAAATTCTAAAGACCACACCAAATTAATCAGGCCCCACAGAATCTGCCTTTGCCCTAGTGAACCATTTGGCTACTTCTGGGAATGAATAAATCAGTCAGTCATATTTATTGAGCACTTACTGTGTGCAGAGCACCGTACTAAGTGTTAATTAAAGCATGACCTCTGTCTTTTCAGAAAAAATTCTACATGGCTGCAGATTATTCGATCCCCCATATGGTTCTGTTTGCGCTACGTCCCTTGCAATAGCAACGTAGCCTGGGAGTCAAAGGACCTGGGTTCTGATCTCGGCTCTGCCTCTTGTCTGCTGGGTGACCTTGGGCAGATCACTTAACTGCCCTGGGCCTCAATTTCTTCATCTATAAAATGGGGATTCAGTACCTGTTTTCCCTCCCACTAAGCACTTAAAAAATATTGTCTCCCAGCGCTTAGCAACGTGATCTGCCCACACTGAGCACAAAATAAATACTCTTTCTACTTTTCCTTGATTTGGGTAGCCAATTGTATTTCTGTTGGTGACCTGTCCAATATTATAGCAGAGCTCACATTTTCAGTTTATAGTATACTGTCATCCATTCATTCATTCGATCGTATTTATTGAGCTCTTACTGTGTTTAGAGCCCTGTACTAAGCGCTAGGGAGAGTACAATATGACAATAAACGGGCAGATTTCCTGCCCACAACGAGTTTCCAGTCTACACTTTTCAAGAAGGGTGACCTCTGGGGAGGGTTTTCTGTGACTGTACTGAACATCCAGATGGTGATTATCTTTGCAATTTGATATCACCCTCCCATTTGAAACAACTCCCTCTTGGATAATCTTTCTGGAAATCAGACATGTCTCTTCAGCATTGACTGGAGTGTGTTTTCCAATACCTAGCTGTAGATTGTAGACTATATGTACAATTTGGTCATCTCTCATTTTCTTGTTTTATTAGAGCTAAAATATTTGTACAACTATAAACCTACCTTCCTGGTCATTGTTTAAAGCCTCATGGGGTTAGCAGGTGGTATTCATGTATTAATTCATTCATTCTTTCATTCAGTTGTATTTATTGGGTGCTTTCTGTGTGCTAAGCACTGAACTAAGCACTTGTGAGAGTATGATATAACAATAAACAGACACATTCCCTGCACCCAGGGAGCTTACGTATACGATCTGGTCATCTCTCATTGTCTTGCTTTATTAGAGCTAAAATATTTGTACAAATATAAACCTACCTTCTCAATCATTATTTGAAATCTTACCAGAATGGAGAGGTAAACTGGCCCTATTCCTTGGCAAATGGCAAATAATGAAAATGTCCCTTTCTCTCCTGCAGAATGCATTCAGAAATATGGGTCTCCTTATACCAAAAGTCCAGATTTCATTACATGCGTTCACAGTAAGTTTCTCTTCCACCTTTCTTAATCTTTGTGCTTCAATTATGCTTGATTCTGATTTTATTCTAGTTTTGGGAAGGAGTCTCTCCCACACTTATTTTCTCTTGTTGCCCCCCGGGGACATGAGAAATGTTTGATTTGCAAATGTATACCTTTAAGCAGAACTGTTGCCGTTTGAGTTTTTCCAAGTTGTAGGAAGACTGTCAGCTCATTGTGGGTGGGGAATGTGTCTACCAAATGTGCAGTATTGTAGTCAATCATATTGATTGAGCATTCACCGTGTGCAGAGCACTGTACTAAGCACTTGGGATAGTATGATAGAATAATAAATGGATATATTCCCTGCCCACAGTGAGCTTACAGTCTAGAGGGGGAGACAGACATTAATATAAATAAGTAAATGATAGATATGTTCATAAGTGCTGTGGGATTGGGAGGGTGGGATAAAAGGAGCAAGTCAGGGCGATGCTGAAGGAAGTAGGAGAAGAGGAAAGGAGGACTTAATCTGGAAAAACCTCTTGGAGGTAAAGCTCTTGGATGCAGTAAGTGCTTGTCCTCTTCCAAGTGCTTACTACAGTGCTCAGCACACAGTAAGTGCTCAATAAAATGATTGATTGATTGATTTGGGACCATTCCTAACATTGTTAGATATGCATACGTCGCAGGTCACAATCAGTCTGCAGGCCCTTTCCTTTCCCTTCTCTGTAATTTATTCTATGTCCTTCTCACCCTGCAGACTGTAAGTTCCTTGTGGGCAGATATCACGTCTACGAACTGTCGTATTGTAATAATAATAATTGAAGGAGTCAAAAGGTCATGGGTTCCAATCCCGACTCCGCCACTTGTCTGCTAGGTGGCCGTGGGCAAGTCACTTCACTTCTCTGGGCCTCAGTTACCTCATGTGTCAAATGGGGATTGAGACTGTGAGTCCCACATGGATCAATCAATCAATCAATCAGTCATATTTATTGAGCGCTTACTGTGTGCAGAGCACTGTACTAAGCGCTTGGGAAGTACAAGTTGGCAACATATAGAGACAGTCCCTACCCAACAGTGGGCTCACAGTCTAAAAGGGGGGAGACAGATCAGGGACCGTGTCCAATCCAATTTGCTTGTATCCACCCTAGCGCTTAGTAGCTTAGTACAGTACCTGGCATAAAGTAAGTTATTAACAAATATGATAATAATAATAATAATAATAATCTCCCTCATGCTCCCTCTAATCACGCCCTTCTCAGCTGTAGGGCTGAGGGAGGATTGAGTGAAGGGAACAAATCCAAGTACATATGAGGCTCACCGTCTTAATCTCCATTTGACAGATGAGAGAACAGTTCCCTCCTCTATAAAATGGGGATTACAGTTGTGAATCCCATGTGGGACATGGACTGTGTCCAACCATGTTTCTACCCCAGCGCTTAGTGCAGTGCCTGGCACATGGTAAGCTCTTGACCAATACCATAAAAAAAAGCACTGATCCATTGTTTTTTGGTGTTTTTTTTTAGTGAGTGCACGTCAGTATTTTCTGCCCTTCCCAACTCTGGGCTAACTGAGAGGGAAACTCCTCAGATCCTAGGTAGTCAGGGTTTGCTATTTAGTAGTGGGGAGAATTCATTAAATTTCTCTGACTCTCGAGAAAAAAAGTCCTCTCTTCCCATTCCCACCGGGTGGAAACAGGGGCAGAGGACTTGAAAAGCATCCTCGTGGCTCCTCTAAAGAGGGTCGGGGGATGAATGTGATCTGGGCTGTCAGCAAATGTTTCACATTCCATTCCGCAGCAGCACACGAGTTCCTTCCTCCCCTTCCTGCAATGCAACATTATGTTGCAGCCAAGATCAATTGTTTTTATCTTCCGAACGGCTCAGTCCCGAAGGCTCATTTTTGAGCCGAAGGCCAGCCAGACATCTTTAGGACCACCCCAGCCCGGCCAGAAAGGTGGACAGAGGAGAGGATGGGCTGGCCGTTAGCAGCGCTGGATTAATTCAGGGGCACGTCGGGGGCTCTGGGTTGAGGAGGGGGACAGAAACGCCCCACAGAAAGGCCCTCCAACTTCACGATCTGCTGATGCCTTTGCAACCCCCACCAAAAGTCACCTTCGAGTGTGTCTGGATAGAGCACATTTCCACCCCTTATCACTTGTCTCCCCCACGGCTTTGGCCTAATGTCAGAGGTCATCCCAGCAGGCAGTTGGCAGATGGCACCACACATGCTCAATCGGTCAATCGATCCAATTTACTGCCACTCAGCCAGTCAATTGCATTTATCGAGCGCTTACTGTGTGCAGAGCACTGGACTGACCTCTTGGGAGAGTACAATAAAACAATACAAGAGGCACGCTCCCTGGGATTCTACTATAAATAAATTACAGCTAAGTACATAAGTACTGAGCACTTACTGTGTGCAGAGCACTGTACTAAGCGCTTATGAGCTTAGAGTCTAGAAGGGGAAGTGGAGAAGGAAAACTGGAATGTTAATAGTTTTGTCATTGGACATATGTATATACATATTGTCATATGTATATATGTTTGTACATATTTATTACTCTATTTATTTATTTATTTATTTATTTTACTTGTACATATCCTATTTATTTTATTTTGTTAGTATGTTTGGTTTTGTTCTCTGTCTCCCCCTTTTAGATTGTGAGCCCACTGTTGGGTAGGGACTGTCTCTATATGTTGCCAATTTGTACTTCCCAAGCGCTTAGTACAGTGCTCTGCACATAGTAAGTGCTCAATAAATACGATTGATGATGATGATTGGACCAAATTGGTGTTACATTCATTCATTCATTTATTCAATCATATTTATTAAGCACTTACTGTGTGCACAGCAATTAATTACTCCCGTATGTATTACTAGTTTTTAACTGCTGTATCCAGTCGCTACTGGCTTTAAGAGAATCACATTCCGGGGGAAGCTATACAGATGATTTGTATTCAGTAGCTCTAATAAGACCGTGTTTGCTCCATATTTTCAAAAATGTTCAGCTGGCTTTACTTTTGTAAAGTTTACAGATGTTGAGGGGAGAAGGAGGAGTAAGTCTAGAAATATGTTTCTTCTCATTAAGGCACAGAACAATTCCCCAAATTGACTCAGTGGCAGATGGACGAAAAAGAATGAGAATAACTAGTCCAAGTGAATCTTCAATTTTTTTGCCCTTTTGCCCTGGTTAGAAGAGCTTCATCTGCTGAGCCCAACATTCAGAGACTTTGGCAATCCTCCTGCAGAGAGTTCCGAAAGGAGGAAGACCAAATTCCCCCCTGGTTTTTGCTCTTCCAGATGTAGTTTTTCCCAATAGAAAACCTTAGGTCCACCATCCACAACACTAGGTGATCAAGAGGGAGGAAATATTCACAGGGGCCTTTCCCCGAATTACATTTCTCCTTCCCAGAGACACGTTGGCCAGTCAGTCATATTTATCGAGTGCTTACTGTGTGCAGGAGCGCTGTACTAAGCGGTTGAGAGAGTACAATATAACAATAAACAGACACATTCCTGGCCAAGTCACTACGATTGAGGAAATACGTGGCTTAGTGGAAAGAGCCCGGGCTTGGGAGTTAGAGGACATGGGTTCTGCCACATGTCAGCTTTGTGACTTTGGGCAAGTCACTTCGCTGCTCTGTGCCTCAGTTGCCTCATCCGTAGAATGGGGATTGAGACTGTGAGGCCCACGTGGGACAACCTGATTACCCTGTGTCTACCCCAGCGCTTAGAACAGCACATAGTAAGCACCTAAAAAATAGAGTTTCCAGGACTCTACCAGTCTCGGCTACGGGAGGGAGAGTCAAGCAGAGGCCTACCCATTCCATTCCTAGCTTGGCCAGTGGCTAGCGAGTGACAGGCAGTCTGCTACAAGTCAAAACTCACCTTCTTCTGGGCAGCAGCAGCACGGGACAGAGTTGAGGGCGGAGACTCGAGTTTACTGCGCAGAAGCAGGTGATGGTAAACCACTTCTGGATTTTTACCAAGAAAACTCTACAGATCCACTACCATAACGATCGCAGATGGAGAGCAGGCCGTTCTGGGACAGATGTGTCCGTGGTGTCGCTATGGGTCGGAAACGACTCGACGGCATAAGACAAGACAAGAATCTAGACCAGGGGGGTCTGGGTAGCCTCTAAGGACTTTAGAACCGATTCCATCTCCAAAATTGGCATGCCTAGAGTATCACACAAGAGTCAGGTGGTGTCCATGGCCAGTGGGGCTATTCCATAGCCCAGGAGCGTGTCCCGAGAAAAGCCAGGTGGCCTAGTGGAGAAACCAGAGGCCTGGGAGTCAGAGGACCTGGGTTCTAATCCTGGCTCCTCCTGCTGTTGTGTGACCTTGAGGAAGTCACTTAATTTCTGTGCCTCAGTTCCCTCATCTGCAAAATGGTTACTCAATGCCTGTTTCTCCCTCCTAGACTGCGAACCCCTTACGGGACCTGATTCTCTACCCCAGTGCTTAGTCCAGTGCTTGGTACATAGTAAGTGCTTAACAAATATAATGACTGTCTATAATGACAGTCTAAATGTAATTTAGGCTGTGAGCCCACTGTTGGGTAGGGACTGTCTCTATATGTTGCCAACTTGTACTTCCCAAGCGCTTAGTACAGTGCTCTGCACACAGTAAGCGCTCAATAAATACGACTGATTGATTGACTGATTGATTGATAATGATGATGATGATGAAAGAGCATTTGAGTACTGTCAGGAAAGACACCGGAATGCCCTCGGGATTCCAAATGCAGTCCAATGGAAAAGAAACCAGAGGAGGAAATGGGGAGAATGCTAATTCCAATCTTCTCACTGTACCTCGATCTCGTCTGTCGGACCACCAACCCCTCAACCATGTCCTGCCTCCTGCCTGGAACGCCCTCCTTCTTCATTTCCGACAGACAATGACTCTCCCCACCTTCAAAGCCTTATTGAAGGCCCATCTCCTCCAAGAGGCCTTCCCTGACTAAGCCCTCCCTGTCCTCTTCAACCACTCTTTTCCATGTCACCCTGATGGGCTTGCATAGGGGTTGCAGTTGGCCAGCCTAAATGATGTCGGGAGGAGGGCGGGGTGGTATGCAGGGTGAATTTGCAGTTTTCTCCCAGCTCGGAATGGAGCTGGTGTTGGGCTGGGGTGAGGTGGTCTTCATGCCTGTTTGGCAGAGATTTATCCATTCCTGATTTAAGGAGAGGGCAGCCCAGGAAGAAATAGCCATTCCCCTGAGTTCAGAGCCCGCCCCAAACCCCTCCAGGGGACTGGATCAAGGACAATGGATCGGTCTCCGAACAATGAGCCCATTCTTCCTCACATTAAATCACGTTGCTAAAAAAAAAAAAAATTGCAGAATTCAAGTACTGTGGTCCAAAACGCCTTCCATGTCTCCTATTAAGGAGGTGAGGAGGGGTGGAGAAGGAGATTTTTTTCCTCTGCCTCCTTCCTTCCATAAGCAGTTAAAGATACTTGTTGCCACAGTGGTTCCTTGGCATCTGTCTGTAATAATAGTTCTTTCTCTAGCCCTGGATGGTATAAGCTTCTCAAACCTTCGCATGACATAACTGTCATATTTGGAAGCGATTTCCTGCGTCTGACATTATTTCTATTGGGTTCTCTCTTGGCTTAATAAATAGAAACTGAGTTCAGCTGTGTGTGTGTGTGTGTGTGTGTGTGTGTGTGTGTGTGTGTGTGTATCTGTTGAGAACTTGGTTTTCCTTTTTTCTTTAAGCCGTCTTTCTGGGAATGGAAAGGAATAACTATTTTGTACCATAAGGGATTTCAGGCAACAGGCTGATATTTTGTGAACGCTTCACCGAGTCCTTATTATGCACGCCTCAGCTTGCCTCCTCTTGTCCCAGTGGTTTTCAGGGCACTTAAAAGATGTGACTTTCTCATTGCTCCGAACCAAACTTGAAATTCCAGTCCTCATGGACTGACGAGTCTCGATATGAATCAGATTCATTTCTTTCTCCTAAGCGAATCAGACAAATAACAACATTTGGGGTTATTGCTCTTACTCAGCATTCAGACTGGAAGGTGATCATTGGGACTGGAGAACGATGGAGTTATTTGCAGCCGGTCTTGAATCACCTCAGGGATGGGGAAAGTATAGACTTGGCTTCGTGTGGAAGTAGAATTAACATCCAGTGGCCTCACTGCATCCATTACTAGAAGTAGCAAGGCCTAATGTATAGAGTCCGGGCCTGGGAATCAGAAGGATCTGGGTTCTAATCCTAGTCCCACCATGTGTCCGTTGTGTGACCTTGGGCAAGCCATTTCACTTCTCTGGGCCTCAGTTACCTCATTTGTAAAACGAGGATTAAGATGGGGAGCCCAAAGTGGACAGGGACTGTGTCCAACCCGATTACCTTGTATCTGCTCCAGTGCTTAGAACAGTACCTGGCACATAGTAAGTGCTTAGCAAGCACCACAAGTATTATTATTATTATTATTATTAAGCTCATTGTTCATACTTCCCAAGCGCTTAGTACAGTGCTCTGCACAGAGTAAGTAGTTAATAAATACAATTCAATGAATGAATGAGTCATTAAGTGTAGCAGCGTGGCTTAGCAGCAAGAGCCCGGGTTTGGGAGTCAGAGGACGTGGGTTCTAATCCCGGCTCTGCCATTTGTTGGCTGCGTGACCTTGGGCAAGTCACTTGGCTTTTCTGGGCCTCATTTACCCCATCTGTAAAATGGGGATTGAAACTGTGAGCCCCATGTGGGACAGGGACTGTGCCCAATCCACCATCTCGTATCGACCCCGGTGCTGAGTACAGTGTTTGGCACATAGTAAGTGCTTAACCAATACCATTAAAAAAAAGCCAAAATGAGCCCACGGGATTTCTGCCCTTTTTATTCCTCTATACGTCTCGTATGGGACTTGTTGGCTTTTCTGCCCTGGCTACGTGAAAGTGCCTCTGTGGCTTCAATTTTTTCATCTGACTGAAATGGATAGGTGTCTTTGTCTTCCAGGACTGAATAACAGCGTCGTATGCTGGTTTATGTCATTCCCTCTCCTCTGTGAGCCCCATGTGGGACAGGGACTGGGCCCAATCCAATCTGCTTGAATCCACCCCAGCGCTTAGTACAGTGCCTGGCACATAGTAAGCGCTTAAAAAATCAATCAATCAATCGTATTTATTGAGCACTTACTGTGTGCAAAGCACTGTACTAAGCGCTTGGGAAGTACAAGTCGGCAACATATAGAGACAGTCCCTACCCAACAGTCGGCTCACAGTCTAATCATAGCTGTCAACAACAACAAAAAAGCTTGAACTAATACATGTAGACAGGTAATTTTTGGAATTTGGAGTCAATAAAAATAATGCCGTGGGCAGGGGCACAGTTACAATTAAGCAATAAAATAATTCAACTGTAAAAGCCATTCCTAACTGGGTATTCTTTCTCCCAAACGTGTGAGCCAAGCGAAAGGTCCAGTAGCGGCTTTGGGGAGGGACACTTGGGAACCACAAATCTGAAATCCTGTCCAATCAGTCAATCAATGGTAGTTACTGAGTGCTTACTATATGCAGAGTACTGCACTAAGCTCTTGGGAAGAGGGCAATACAACAGAACTGGCAGAAATGCCACAAGTATTATTATTATCATTGTTGCTAGGGGTGAAAATGCTTCCTCAAACCCCTCCCAGCCTCTGCTTCCAGGGAGAAGAGCAATTCTGTCTCGGCGCCCTGTGGGCCTCGATGACTTGCCTGATTTTCAATGTGGTCGCCCTCCAGAAACGGGCTCTGGTGGCCGAGCTGCTGGCCATCTGCATCAGCACCCGGGCGGAGTCTGGTTCAGGCGATCAGACCGTCGGAAAGCTGATCACGGTTGTTCACGTCCTCCCCGACGGAGCCGAGCCTGGTTTCCTTCGGTCTCTGAAAATCCAATCCCAACCATTCCCGGTCTCCGTTAGATAACTGATTTTGCCACGTGCTTTCTGCCTGAAATGTGTCTGAAAACCGTAGTCTGTCACCATCTGATGAGATCCTCTCTTCCTTGTTTTCACGTCAGATTTGCCGGATCAGTGCATCCCGTATCCTTGCCAGAGAGAGGGGACGCTTACCTGCCAAGACCTAGTGGCCAATTTCTTTTGTCAGTGCAAACCCGGCTGGAAAGGGAGAACGTGTGGCCAAGGTAATCTCTAAGCTCCTCTTCTTGGATTCTTTCTCCATCCGTCTAGTTGCTTTCCCCACAGAGTTTCTGGGCTAAGGGGTTCACTGGCCTGGATTTCCTAAAATGACCCAACAAATTTCTTTATTCAGGGAGTGCTCCCTCTCCCCAAAGCACCCCAAAAGGGGCCACAAGTGGGGTGTTTGAGAAATGGGTGCAGTCTCATGGAAATGAGAACGTTGCTCTTGGCTGAAGATTGGAGAGAGACACGACGAGGAATGCAGTCTCCAGAGGGAAGCTTGGGTCGCCTAGTTGAAAGAACCCAGGATGGGTAGTTAGGAAATCTGATTATAGGTCCCACTCCCGCCACTTGCCTCCTGTGTGACCTTGGCCCAGTCACTTTCGTTCTCTGTTCCTCGGTTTCCTCTCCTGTAAAATGGGGATAAAATACCGGCGATCCCTCCTTCTTAGACTGTGAGTCCCAGATAGGACAGGGCTGTGCCTGAATTGATTTTGCTGTGTTTCCAACCTGTATCTACCCTAGTGCTTACAACAGTGCTTGACACATAGTAAGTGCTTAACAAGTACCATAATTATTAATTACTGTTATTATTATTGCCCCAATGCTCGGCACCTAACCAACCCTTGATATAGCTTATCACCATCACTATTATTACTATCATTATTATTATCCTGGCATTTGTTAAGTATTTACTAGGTGTCAAGCACTCTTCTAAGCTCTGGGGTAGATACAAGTTGGTCATTTTGGACACAGTCCTTGTCCCACCTGGGGATCACAGTCTAAGAGGGAAGGAGGAGAATCGAATCCCCATTTGACACTTGAGAAAACCGAGGCCAAGGAAGTTGTGAATTGCCTAAGGTCATACAGCAAGAGGCAGGATTAGAACTCAGGATCTCCGACTCCCAGGCCCGTCCTCTCATCATCTTAAAATCTTTGGAGCGGGTGCATTGGCTGATATTTGTTTCAAGGAAACTGAAGGAAGAGCGTTCTACTTTGTTCTACAGAGTTCTCCTCTCCCACTGTCTTCCTGACTGTTGAGCCACGGACAATCATTCAGTCAATCATACTTATTGAGCGCTGACTGTGTGCAGAGCACTGTACTGAGCGCTTGGGAAAGTAGGATACAACGATAAGCAGACACATTCCCTGCCCACAATGAGCTTACAGTCTAGAGGATGACCTTTCTTCACTCCAATGCCATTCCTGAAGACTGCAGGCAAATCAATCGATTGTGTTTACTGAGCGCTTATTGTGTGTTAAGCACTATACTAAGCGCTTGCAAAAGTACAATGCAACAATAAACAGATACATTCCCTGCCCACATCGAGCTAATGGCCCAGAAGCCCCTGGATTCCACGGTCTGGCACAGATTCAGCCGAGAACCTCTGAATCTCCAAGAACAGGAGATCGGAAAATGACCCCGAGGCTTCAAAGCCTCGGGGCGGAGGGATTAGGATTCTCTCTCTTTTTTCTTTTTTTTGTTGTTGGTTTTCATTTCTGCAGCCAAACCTCCTTTTAATTGCATTTCAGAGGTTGGAAGAGGAATGCGTGTGCAAATACTGAGACTCTTGCAACATAATGGAAATAGGACTTAATGTCATGGGCTCCGTGTGTGGGTGTCGACAATGGGGTTGTTTAAGAAGCCAAAATCATTTCTGGTCCTCTCTCCAGATATTAATGAATGCGGCGAGCAGAATGGAGGCTGTAATCAAATCTGTTACAACAAGCCTGGCAGCTTCAGCTGCGGCTGCTATACCGGTTACACGCTCCTCCCGGACAGTAAGACGTGTGAAGGTAAGTGTTTTCTAGGTGTCGAGAACTGTTCTAAGCGCTGGGATAGATACAAGTTGGTCAGGATGGACACAGTCCCTGTCCCACCTGGGGCTCACAGTCTAAGAGGGAAAGAGGAGAATCGAATCCCCATTGGACACACGAGGAAACTGAGGCACAAGGAAGTTGTGACTTGCCCAAGGCCTGAATTGATTTTGCTGTGTTTACCCTGTGTTTCCAACCTGTATCTACCCCAGTGCTTAGAACAGTGCTGGACACATAGTAAGTGCTTAACAAGTACCATAATTATTAATTATTGTTATTATTATTGCCCCAATGCTTGGCACGTAATCAACCTTTGATATAGCTTATTCATTCATTCAATCATATTTATTGAGAGCCTACTGTGTGCAGAGCATTGTACTAAGCGCTTGGGATGTACAGGTTGGCAACATATAGAGACGGTCCCTACCCAACAGCGGGCTCACAGTCTAGAAGGGGGAGACAGACAACAAAACATATTAACAAAATAAAATTTTGTTAATAAAACTGTTATCCTGGCATTTGTTAAGTGTCTACTAGGCATCACACACTCTTCTAAGTGCTGGGGTAGATACAAGTTGGTCAGATTGGACACAGTCCCTGTCCCATCTGGGGCTCACAGTCTAAGAGGGAAGGAGGAGAATCTAATCCCCACTGGACACCCAAGGAAACCGAGGCACAAGGAATTTGTGACTCGCCCAAGGTCATACAGCAGGGAATTGGCAGAGGCAGGATTAGAACTCAGGTCCTCCGACATCCAGCCCCGTCCTCTCATCATCCTAAAAACTTGGGGTGTGGCTTAGTGGATGGAGCGTGGGACTGGGAGTCATCAGGTCCCGCGTTTTAATCCCCGCTCTGCCACTTTCCTGCTGCTGTGTGACCTTGGGTAAGCTGCTTCACGTCTCTGGGCTTCGGTTCCCTCATCTGGAAAATGGGGATTAAGACTGTGAGCTCCATGTGGGACGGGGACTCTGTCCAACACGATTTGCTTGTATCCACCCCAGCGCTCTGAACAGTGTTGTGGCACGTAGTAAGCGTTTACCAAATACCACAATCATTATTATTAACTGAAGACTTTGAAAACCAGGACCAGTAAGGCTCTCCTACTCACTCCCTCCTAGAGAAGCAGCCTGTTTAGCGGCTAGAGCACGGGCCTGGAAGTTAGAGGACATGGGTTCTAGTCTCGGCTCCTCCACACGTCTGCTCTGTGACCCTGGGAAAGTCACTTCACTTCTCTGGGCCTCGGTTAATTCCTCTGTAAAATGGGGATTAAGACTGTGAGCCCCACGTGGGACAGGGACTGTGTCAACCTGATTAACTTGTATCCAACCGAGTGCTTAGAACAGAGCAAGCACTTAACAAGTACCACAATTACTTATTGTTATTGTTATAATTTTCCTCTTCCTCTCCTTTTGAGGATCGAGTTTTTCCCCTGGCCAAGTTGTTTGGAGGGGCAATGTTCCTGAAAGGGATCGTGGGTGTCTTGACAGGACAAATCCGGGGGAGCAGCCAGAGGACATGACTCTCCAGCCCTTTGGGGACAAAGACACAGAGGGTTTGTGGATTGGAACTGTTCTCAACCGGTCTAGTTGATCACCCCAGGAAGCCACTGGAGAGGCGGTGTGGCCTAGTGGCTAGACCTCACGCCTGGGAGTCAGAAGGACCTGGGTTCTAGTCCCGGCTCCGCCATACCTCTGCTGTGTGTCCTTGGGCAAGCCGCTTCACTTCTCTGTGCCTCGGTAACCTCATCTGTAAATCGGGGATTAAAGAAAAATATATGGTATTTGTTAAGTGCTTACTATGTGCCATTCATTCATTCATTCATTCAGTCGTATTTACTGAGCACTCACTGTGTGCAGAGCACCGTACTACGCGCTTCCAGGCACCGTTCTAAGCACTGGGGTGGATACAAGCAAATTGGGTTGGACACAGTCCCTGTCCCAAGTGGGGCTCGCAGTCTCAATCCCCATTTTCCAGGTGAGGTAACTGAGGCCCAGAGAAGTGAAGCCATTTGCCCAAGGTCACACAGGAGACAAGTGGCAGTTCTGGAATTAGAGTTTATGACCTTCTGACCCGTAGGCCCCTGCTCTACCAACTACACCATGCTGTGAGCCGCGTGTGGGACAGGGATTGTGTCCAACCCGATTTGCTTATACCCACCCCAGCGCTTAGAACAGCATCTGGCCCATAGTAAGTACTTAACAAATGCCATGATGAATATTATTAAAGATTCCATCAGGATAAACCTCAGTGGCTGGCAGGAGAGGCTCCCGGCTCCGAATACTGTCTTGGAACGAATCCCTTTGGAAGGGGACAACGCGGGCTTCATGGTGGAGAGTGGGTTGGATTGAGTGGGATGGGTTCCAGCCTGAAATGGGCCCGGCTGGTCTGGTGCGCCCAGGGAGGGAGAGAAGGAGGAAGGGAGGGCGGGCCGGCTAGTCGTGCCAAGGCCGGTGGCCTCCATAGATGGAGGGGGCCATCCGTGGGGGGGGCCTGAGGAGCATTCTTTTCAAGCAACCCCACTCAGCTCTTTGGTTTTTCATTTTTGCTGGCAGCTCCGCTTGTTTCCACTGCCTGGTGATGCCAATTGTACACAGCTGTAAATTCCTTCCTAGAGGAGCGCAAAAGCATTTCCTTTGCCATCTCTCACCCTCTCTCCTGCTTCTGCTCCTGCTACTTCTCCTTCCCTCTTTCTCCCTCTTTCTCCTTCTCCTCTCTCCATCTCTCTCTCTCTTCCCTCCCTCTCTCTTTCCTGTCCTCCCTCCCTCTCCCCTCTCCATCTATCTCCCTTTCCCTCTCTTCTTCCCTCTCCCCCCCGTTCTTTCCTTCCTCCCATCTCTCCCTCTCTCCTCTCCCTCTCTCCGTTTCTTTCCCTCCCTCCCCTTTCCCTCTCTATCTCCCTTCCTCCCTCTCCCCTTCCCTCCATCTCTCCCCTCCTCTCTCTTTCCTTCCCTCTCTCTCCCTCTTCTCCATCTCTCTCCCTTTCTCCCCCTCCCTCCCTCCCTCTCTCCTTCCCTCCCTTTCTTTCCTTCCTTCCCTGTCCCTCTCTCCCCTCTCCCTTTATCCCTCTCCCTTCTTTTCCTTCTCCCCTCTCTCCTTCTCTCCCTCTCTCCCTTTCCCTCTCCCTCCTTTCCTTCCTCTCCCCTTCTCTATTTCCATTCATTCATTCAATCTTATTTATTGAGTTCTTACCATGTGCAGAGCACTGTACTAAGTGCTTGGGAGAGTACAATACCACAATAAACAGACACCTTCCCTGCCCACAGCAAGCTTACAGTCTAGAGACTTCTCCCTTCTTCCTCTCCCTCTCTCTCCCCCCTTTTTTTTCTCTCTCTCTCTCAAAATCACAATGGTATTTGTTAGGCGCTTACAAGTTATCAGCACTGTTTTAAGCTCTGGGCTAAGTACAAATCAATCAGGTTGGACACAGCTCCTGTACCATATGGGGCTCACAGTCTAAGTAGGAGGGAGAATGGGTATTTCATCCCCATTTTACAGGTGAACTGAGGCCCAGTGTCAGTCAGTCAGTCATATTTATTGAGCACTTACCATGTGCAGAGCACTGTATTAAGCACTTGGGAGAGTACAGTTCAACAATAAATGGACACATTCCCTACCCACAAGGAGCTTACAATCTAGAGGGGTAGAGCTTACAAGTCTAGTAGGGGAGGTTTTATTTTTTTTCTTTTTACATTATTTGTTAAGTGCTTACTATGTGCCAGGCACTGCCCTAAGCACTGGGGTAGATACAAAGTAATCAGGTTGGACACAGTCCATGTCCCACATGGCACTCAGTCTTAATCCCCATTTTATGGATGAGGAAACTGAGGCCCAGAGAAGTGAAGTGACTTACCCTAAGTCACACAGCATACCTGTTAGCCCTTTGAAGGAGGGAACGTGTTTATTAATTCTGTCAGACTCCCCCAAGCGCTGAGTACGTCGCTCTGTACTAAGTTTTAGAACTCACCTACCATTTCTTCCGACAGCACAGTTTCCAAACAGGCTCCTATCAGAAGACCATGTCCTTATTCCTTCACGGCATTCTCCTGAAAACATTTAGTGAAAAAAATGTGTCGTAGCATCAAATGTTTTCTTGGAGAGGATGTCGGCCAATTGTTTTCCATTGTCCGCGGAGGACCAAGTGAGGAAATGGGCTGAAATTAAAGCGGAGAGGTTTTTAATTGGCTACAAGAACCTCCTGTTGTGGCAATCGTCTGCTGTGGGCTATGGAGATTGAGAAACCTCCATTCTGGAGAGGTTGAAAGAAGATAGCCAATCTCCCCGGGATCGGGTAGTTTCTCAGCTTGCCCAGAGGCAGGGGACTGGATCAGATGACTTCCAGGTTCCTCCCACTGTAAGATTCAGTGGTGACTGATATCAGCCTGGTGTATGTCGTGACTCTGAGCCCAATAAACCGGCACCCTCTGCTATTTCATTCCGAACTAAGTCAGACTCTGGGCAAGAGAAGCAGCATGCGAAGTGGTTAGCACATGAGCCTGGACTCAGAAGGACCTGGGTTCTAATCCCGCCTCTGCTTCAGGTCTGCTGTGTGACGTTAGGCAAGTCATTTCACTTCTCCGGGTCTCAGTTACCTTCTATTTATTACATATCTATTCTATTTATTTTATTTTGTTATTATGTTTGGTTTTGTTCTCTGTCTCCCCCTTTCAGACTGTGAGCCCACTGTTGGGTAGGGACTGTCTCTAGATGTTGCCAACTTGTACTTCCCAAGCGCTTAGTACAGTGCTCTGCACACAGTAAGCGCTCAATAAATACGATTGATGATGATGATGATGATCTGTAAAACGGGGATTGAGACTGGGGTCCCCACGTGGGACCGAGACTGTCTTTTTGGGCAGGGAACCTGTCTGTTTACTGTTACGTTATATTTTCCCAAGCACTTAGTACAGTGCTCCGCACACGGTAAGCGCTCGATAAATACGATTGAATGAACCCGATTTGCTTGTCTCCACCCCAGCAGTTAGCCTGGCACAGAGTTACCACTTAACAAATACCAGAATTATTATTATTATTATTAGGTAAAATCCAACTCATTCCTCCTGCTTGTGCTTATCGCTTCCTCCTCCACAGAGCTAAATCACAGTTGGCCTCTTTCTCAAGATATCCACATTTTCTCAAGACGTTGCTGGTATCAAAGGCTTTTGTCTAGTCCATCAGGGCTGAGTAGAAGTTTCTATTTTGTTCCCTGGATGTTTCCTTTCATTGTTGTGCGGCAGAGATTGTATCAGCAGCTTTGAACGGGGATCAGAAAGCAAGGAGGAATGCAGCGTCGCTTGGTGGAAAGAGCCCGGGCTTGG